>NC_136945.1:21035448-21075217 GCF_949987615.1 Pollachius pollachius | reverse complement strand
GTGTAGTGTCCCTGACTAATTAATCCAACCAAAGTATTTCCCTGTCATATAATAGACTTACTACTACCACCTAAAGTCATTACTATAGTGTACCGGACTCATTTATACAACCTAAAGTACTAACTGTAGTAAACTAGACTTATTACTACAACTTAAAGTACTTAATGTAGAGTACCAGACATATTACTACAACGCAAAGTACTTAATGTTCTGTAGACTTACAACTACAAACAAAAGTATTTTTCTGTAGTGTACTAGACCTATTACTACAACCTAAAGTACTAACTGTAGTGTACTAGACTTATCACTACCACCTACAGTCATTACTGCTACAGATTACTCGTACAATGCAACAAATAAATACCAGGCACTCTGGACGTAGTAAAGTACACTCAACTTATAACAAGTTCACTAGAACTTACAATGGACCACAGCCACTGTGTGATCCATAACATTAACTCATTTGAGTAGACAGCGTTACCAGCGCAGGGGTTGAGGTAAGCAGGGGTGGTGGTGGTGGAGGTGGTGCTGGTGGAGCTTGCGACCCCGCCTGGATGCCGGGTGTGGAGGTCCTCCTCCCTCAGTCTGTTATCCTCCCTGGGGGGCTCTATGGGTGAAGACAGGAAACACTCCCTTCAGACCCTGAAACCTCTACACTCTATGCGGTTGCTTTGGGCCCCGGCTGTGTCCTTGCTCACTTTAAGAACTCCTAAGTGTAGCCATGGTTGTGCTCCAGTCACAGACATGTTTTTGTTGATGAACTGTTTTGATGAACTTAGTAAAATTACACAAATGGCTCCAACAACATTTTGTTTTTTAGGGGGGCCGCATTTTTGTCAAGGGCCACCAAAGACCTCGGGCCGGCCCTGATGAGGGACGCTACTTTGGTTAGCTACGTTAGCAGGGCCTAATGAGAGGAGCTACACCGGCCACAGCTGACCAAAGCATTTATATTATCCCTACGGACATAACCGCTTTCATATTTGTTATTGTAGACCCCACTACATATCGCACTGGCTATACTTAATCACCTGTTGTAAGTTATACACGTTGTTAGTTAGTTATGTGAGGCCAAAGACAGGATTCATCTACATATAGGCAAATCCAATATAAAAAGCAAGATCACGCATTTCTATTAAAGCATGATTATTATCTATTAAAGATCAGTTACCTGACACTATATTATGATACCTGAAAAGGCTGACAAAATGTTGAAGATAGGATTCAGCATCATAATGCTAGTTTGTGAGGTGTCATCTTTTTAGATAATTATTATTATATTTTCTTTATACTAATTTGGATTTATTAAAAGGATTTCAAAAATGTATATACATCTGTTTGTTTTCATTCAAGGCCATGCATTAATTCATCCAGCTATAGCAGTGCGGTTCTTTGGTGCACTACAGAGCACGATATAAAATCGTGGAGGGGGGGTGTTCAGTGGGGCTGTTTATTAGGCCGTCACTCCTCTGGTTTAATGGAGCTACTTGGAGCCTGACCTCGGCTCACCTGCGCTGTATACCTCAGGACCTCAGCGGTCGATGGATCTCTCTCACTCAGACTAACACTCAACCCAGCTCAGGGCTTCAAACCAGGAATCCTCTGTATTGGTCAAAATTGTGTGCTTTAAACCCTTTTAACTCATTCAAACAAGGGGATTAGAGGTACAGTTCACTTTTTTAAATCAAGACTATCTCTCAAGCTTTAAATCCTTATTGAAAGATGTCTTTGTTCTATCTCTAGATGTTGGATTTTAACTCACATTATAATCAGGGGACATTTCTAAAAAAGAATGTCCTTAATTTGCTTTTCCCCTGAATGAACAAAGGTTTTTTTATTTGATTAATAATTAATCAAACTTAATTAAGTTTAGACTGACTGTGTGCAGAACCCACTCTCCGCACTGAGCATGTGCAGAACCCACCCTCCGCACTGAGCGTGTGCAGAAGTCACTCTCCGCACTGAGCGCGTGCAGAACCCACTCTCCGCACTGAGCGCGTGCAGAAGCCACTCTTCACACTGAGCGCGTGCAGCAGCGACTCTCCGCACTGAGCGCGTGCAGAAGCGACCGTGACTTCACCTGGAGCGCAGGACTGGCCGTCGGCCTGCAGCGTGTAACCAAGGTAACAGCTGCAGCGGAAGGACCCCCGGGTGGGCGCGCAGATGTGCTGACACATCTGGCACATGTCCACCTCCTCCTGGACACTGTTGCTCCCTCCTCCTCTTCCTCCTGCTCCTGCTCCTGCTCCTCCTCCTGCTCCTCCTGCTCCTCCTCCTCTTCCTCCTGCTCCTGCTCCTCCTCCTGCTCCTCCGCCTCCTCCTCCTGCTCCTGCTCCTCCTCCTCCTCCTCCTCCTCCTCCTCCTCCTCCTCCTCTGCCTGCTCCTCCTTTCTGGTCAAAGGAGAAGGCCTCCTGAGGGAACCTCCTATCTGAGACTGGGGGGGAGAGAGAGGGGGGGAGGGGGGGAGGGAGAGAGGAAGTTTGGGGGAGAGAGAAAGAGAGAGAGAGAGAGAGGGAGAGAGAGAGAGAGGGTGGAGAGGGGGGAGGGACAGAGAGAGAGAGAGAGAGAGAGAGAGAGAGAGAGGGTGGAGAGGGAGGGAGAGAGAGAGAGAGAGAGAGAAAGAGATAGAGAAAGAGGGGGGAGAGAGAGAGTGGAGGGAGAGGGGGAAGACGGGGTGAGAGAGAGAGAGAGGGGGAGAGAGAGTGGCGAGAGAGAGAGAGAGGGAGAGAGAAAGACAGGGATGGAGAGAGAGACAGGGAGAGAGACATATTGTTATTGTATTGTATTTTGCACAATTTCAAAAATGTTCTCTCATTTCACTTTTTTTTGATTCAATAACAGCTGGCAGGAGAGAAGGAGAGATGGATTTTAGAGAGCGAGAGAGACTAAGAGAGAGAGAAATACAGAGAGAGGGAGAGAGAGAGGGAGAGCGATGGGGCAGTGAGAGAGAGAAGAGAGAGTGGGAGAGAGAGAGAGAAAGGAAGGAAGAGAGAGATGGGAGAGGGACATATTGTTATTGTTTTGTATTTCAAAAATGTTATTATTTCACTTTTTTGTGATTCAATAACAGCTGGCGGGGGAGAACGAGAGAGATGGACAAGGAGAGGGAGGGAGAAAGACGGACAGTAAGAACATTTTTATTGAGAGAGTAAGAGACAGGAGAGTGAGAGAGGGGTGGGAGTGAGAGAGAGAGGGGCGGGAGTGAGAGAGAGAGAGAGAGAGGGGTGGGAGGGAGAGAGAGAGGGGTGGGAGTGAGAGAGAGAGAGAGAGAGAGGGGTGGGAGGGAGAGAGAGAGGGGTGGGAGAGAGAGGGAGGGGTGGGAGAGAGAGAGAGAGGGGTGGGAGAGAGAGAGAGGGGTGGGAGTGAGAGAGAGAGGGGTGGGAGTGAGAGAGAGAGGGGTGGGAGTGAGAGAGAGAGGGGTGGGAGTGAGATAGAGGGGTGGGAGAGAGAGAGAGGGATGGGAGTGAGAGAGAGAGGGGTGGGAGTGAGAGAGAGGGGTGGGAGAGAGAGAGAGGGATGGGAGTGAGAGAGAGAGGGGTGGGAGTGAGAGAGAGGGGTGGGAGAGAGAGAGAGAGAGAGAGAGAGAGAGAGAGAGGGGTGGGAGAGAGAGGGGTGGGAGAGAGAGAGAGGGGTGGGAGTGAGAGAGAGAGGGATGGGAGAGAGAGAGAGAGGGGTGGGAGTGAGAGGGGAGAGGGGTGGGAGTGAGAGAGAGAGAGAGGGGTGGGAGTGAGAGGGGAGAGGGGTGGGAGTGAGAGAGAGAGGGGTGGGAGTGAGAGGGGTGGGAGTGAGAGAGAGAGGGGTGGGAGTGAGAGAGAGAGAGAAAGGGGTGGGAGAGAGAGAGAGAGGGGTGGGAGTGAGAGAGAGAGGGGTGGGAGGGAGAGAGAGAGAGGTGGGAGTGAGAGAGAGAGGGATGGGAGTGAGAGAGAGAGAGAGGGGTGGGAGTGAGAGGGGAGAGGGGTGGGAGTGAGAGAGAGAGAGAGAGAGAGAGAGAGAGAGGGGTGGGAGTGAGAGAGAGGGATGGGAGTGAGAGGGGAGAGGGGTGGGAGTGAGAGAGAGAGGGGTGGGAGTGAGAGGGGTGGGAGTGAGAGAGAGAGGGGTGGGAGTGAGAGAGAGAGAAAGGGGTGGGAGTGAGAGAGAGAGGGATGGGAGTGAGAGAGAGAGAGGTGGGAGTGAGAGAGAGAGGGATGGGAGTGAGAGAGAGAGAGAGGGGTGGGAGTGAGAGGGGAGAGGGGTGGGAGTGAGAGAGAGAGAGAGTGAGGGGTTGGAGTGAGAGAGAGAGGGATGGGAGTGAGAGAGAGAGGGATGGGAGTGAGAGAGAGAGAGGTGGGAGTGAGAGAGAGAGGGATGGGAGTGAGAGAGAGAGAGAGGGGTGGGAGTGAGAGGGGAGAGGGATGGGAGTGAGAGAGAGAGAGGTGGGAGTGAGAGAGAGAGAGAGAGGGGTGGGAGTGAGAGAGAGAGAGAGGGGTGGGAGTGAGAGGGGAGAGGGGTGGGAGTGAGAGAGAGAGAGAGTGAGGGGTTGGAGTGAGAGAGAGAGGGATGGGAGTGAGAGGGGAGAGGGGTGGGAGTGAGAGAGAGAGAGAGAGGGGTGGGAGTGAGAGAGAGAGAGAGAGGGGTGGGAGTGAGAGGGGTGGGAGTGAGAGAGAGAGGGGTGGGAGTGAGAGAGAGAGAGAGGGGTGGGATGAGAGAGAGAGGGTGGGAGTGAGAGAGAGGGTGGGAGTGAGAGAGAGAGGGGGAGTGAGAGAGAGAGGGTGGGAGTGAGATAGAGGGTGGGAGTGACAGGGGTGGGAGTGAGAGAGAGAGAGAGAGGGGTGGGAGTGAGATAGAGGGTGGGAGTGAGATAGAGGGTGGGAGTGAGATAGAGGGTGGGAGTGAGAGGGGCGAGGTAGCAGGAGTGCAGACACAACAGGAAGCCATGTGACATCTTAACACAGACTGCTTGTACCTCCTCCCGCATGGGGTGGATGCAGGTGGATGCCCCCCCCCCCCCATTCGTATACCAGGCTAAGCGTACCTCACTGCCACCATGAGAGCAACGAGATCACTAGCATGGTCTGGGCGGGCCAAGAGAATACCGGGACTTTGTTTTAACGACTCAAACCACTTTAGAAATGAAAAGGAAGAAAATAATGAGTTGATGAAGAAAGCGATTCTGCAGTGGGCTTCGAATGCCTCGGGCCGTTCGAGCAGGGAATGATACCCTTTTTGTGGTCTTTTTTTTATGAAAAATCCACATATTCGTATTGAAAACCTAACGATTACCCAAAGCCTGAAATTATGTATTGGCGGAAGCCCTACTGAATACAGTGTCTAATATAAATGTTTATAATTTCTTTTTTGTCATTACATTTCTCAAAGCGGATTACAGGGCTGAGAAACAATCAGAGATGCAAACAATACGGGGAACTACAAAAACTTTCTGCAAAGTCTAAACAAACGATGGCTCCAGGAGTCAGACAAACAAAGAATTTGCCTAGTAATTAGAGTATTACCAAGTCCGGGTTCATCGCTTTAAAAACGGTGTGTATAAGATTATCAGACAGGAATGACTGTCTGATGACCTGGTGTTGGCTCTCCTCAGCACCAGGTAAGGACTCTAGAAGCAGCAAGCCCTGATGCGTAACAGAGCCACCCCCAAGCTTAGGTAAATACTCCAGCGGCCCTACAGTCTGAGGGGCGGAGGAGATGAACTGTCTCCTCGTCTTAATTAAAGGGTGCTGAGTCATGCTATGAGCTCTGTCTTCCCCCTGGGTTGATAATAACAGAGCAGCATGTCCACCTTTTATAGTCTTACGGTCACAACATAACCAACTTCCAGACGGAGGGAGATACTAAAGGAGAAACCGAATGAGAAGCCGAGTGCTCCCGTGATGAATCCTGCAGTCCACCCCGCCGTCCCCAGGCTGGCTGATGTTACCCGACTCTCTGACGTCGCTCCAATGTCCTCTTTTAGAACTGGAGAGTGTCGCAGCTGTTGTTGAGTGTTGATGGTTACAGAAGGCAACGGTTATTAGGAGGCAATGCATTAGCCCAGAGCCCCCAGACAGAGTAAAGGACAACACAGATGGCCAGGACCCTGACTCATGGATGGACTACCGACTGGTCTGTTGTGTGTCTGTCAGTCTGTCTGTCCGTATGTCTGTCTGTCTGACTCAGAACGACTGACTTGTCTGTCTGTATGTCCATCTGTCCGTCTGCCTGACTCAGGACTACTGACTTGTCTGGTCTTTATGTGTGTCTGCCTGTCTGTGTCTCTTACAGGCCGGAAGACAGACTGATTCCCTGGGCCCTTGAAGGACAGTGTCCTTTAAAAGCCATGTGATTGGCTGGAAGACTGCTGTGTCATTCAAGACCGGGGCAGACTCACAGGCTATCTGAGATGTTGTTAGAACGCCATAGTGTTAATTAAAACCTGAAGAGTATTGGAAATAAGCGGCGCAAATAATTAGTATTGATTCCATGTGAAATATGCATAACGATGATGGGTGATCATCGAAAATCAGAGGGCAGCCATGAATGTCGGATAATATTAATAATGTAATATTAATAAGTGTGCAAATTAAGTGTGCCAGAGGAATAATGTCTTCAGTTCCTTATCATAAAACACATCCTATAGTCAGTTCGAGGTCATTGACTACACGAACATCTTACTGACAGATTTTATGGAAGCTATGCTGAAGACAGTAAATATAAAACACAGGAATGGCAAGAAGATACACAATGTTACAAATTACTTCATGCTATTTTGTCGGCTTCCATTTTGTCCTTTTTTTCCGGATCATGTCTGTGTTTCCTGAGAGTCTTTCTTTACAGAACAGATCAGGTGACCGTGTGAAAAACTTTTTTCCCATAATTCCTTTGTGGTGCTTTGATGTTTCTCTTGTGATGCAACATGTATCCCCCCGCTCAGCCTGAAACGATAGCCGATCGATGGCCAATGTCACCGGAGTCAGCTGCTCGATATAGCAGCTATCTAAACAAGCATCCAACTTTCTGGCCCGAGTTGAGAGATAACAGCCTAACTGGCCGTCCAATCAGCCCTCAGGGTCAGATCTATCACAGCAGATCTGAGCTCAGTAACATGACCCTGAACAAGAGAGTAGAGTTGAGTCAAACTTCATCCCAAGTCAAACACTAGCCGCCCCAAAGACACACCAGCTCAACTACATGTCCAGTCGAACATTAGCCAGCTCGAAGCCAGACCAGCCAAACTACATCTAAGGTAAAACACTAGCCAACTTAACCACATACCAGCCAAACTACATGTCCAGTGAAACACAAGCCAGGTCAACCATAGACCAGTCCAATTACAAGTCCATTCAAACATTAGCCAGCTTGACTACACACCAGCCAAGCAACATGTTGAATCAAACGCTCGCCAGCTCAAACACACACCAGCCAAACTACAAGTCTAGCCAAACGCTCGCCAGCACAAACACACACCAGCCAAACTACAAGTCTAGCCAAACGCTCGCCAGCACAAACACACACCGGACAAACTACAAGTCTAGTCAAACGCTCGCCAGCTCAAACACACAACGGACAAACTACAAGTCTAGTGAAACGCTCGCCAGCTCAAACACACACCAGACAAACTACAAGTCTAGTCAAACGCTTGCCAGCTCAAACACACACCAGCCAAACTACAAGTCTAGTCAAACGCTTGCCAGCTCAAACACACACCAGCCAAACTACAAGTCTAATCAAACGCTCGCCAGCTCAAACACACACCGGACAAACTACAAGTCTAGTCAAACGCTCGCCAGCACAAACACACACCGGACAAACTACAAGTCTAGTCAAACGCTCGCCAGCTCAAACACACACTGGACAAACTACAAGTCTAGTCAAACGCTCGCCAGCACAAACACACACCGGACAAACTGCAAGTCTAGTCAAACGCTTGCCAGCACAAACACACACCAGACAAACTACAAGTCTATTCAAACATTTGCCAGCTCAAACACACAACGGACAAACTACAAGTCTAGTCAAACGCTCGCCAGCACAAACACACAACGGACAAACTACAAGTCTAGTGAAACGCTCGCCAGCTCAAACACACAACGGACAAACCACAAGTCTAGTCAAACGCTCGCCAGCACAAACACACACCGGACAAACTACAAGTCTATTCAAACATTTGCCATCACAAACACACAACGGCCAAACTACAAGTCTAGTCAAACGCTCGCCAGCACCAACACACACCAGACAAACTACAAGTCAAGTCAAACACCAGCCAAACTACATGCGTTGTTGACATGCGTCTCCTGTAGAACTACATACCTCCCCAAACTACAAGCTACACATCTGGTCAAAGACCCCCCACACTACCAAGACAGAGCGACGGATGGCTGGATGGAGCAGGCGGGGGGGTCCGGTAGAGTACCTTCCCTGGGCGTGGCGCTGGGCAGGGGTCTCTCCGACCTCCTCAGCGGACCCTGGCCCGGTCCGCCCTCCTCTTCCTCGCAGCAGGTGAGGAAGATGTGTCCGCAGGGGTAGCCCAGGTACTGGTGGCCGTCGCAGCCCAGCCCCTCACGGCGCACCTGGAGACCCAGGGCGCAGCAGCTGCAGCACACCTGGACGCACACACACACACACATGTGCACACGCACACATGTGCACACACACACACACACACACACACATGCAGACAAGCACAGGCACACACAGACACAAACACGCGCACGCACACAGGGGCCAATAAGCACGCACACACATGCACACACACACACACACACACACACACACACACACTCACACACACTCACAAACATGCACACACATACACAAATGCGGACAAACACAGACGCACAGACACAAGCAAGCAAACACAAACACGCACAGACACATGCAAACACACACACACACACACACACACACACACACAAACATACGCAGACACAGACACACAAACAGGTGCACATACAAACACACACTCACACAAACACGCAAACATGCACACACACATTTACAGATTAATCGAAGCATTGTACTTCAAAGTTCTCTAAGTGAACTTAGGGAGAATAATTAGGCATCAAACTACAATCTCTTTCGTATTGTTGTTGAGAAGCACTAGGGTGATTTATTTTTAATGCCCACACGCTTCTCTCTGTGAGGTTTGCTTCCATTAGTCTCACTAATCAGTTTTGGATCAATAATCTAAAGCTTAATAACAAACAAGCTCAAATCTGGGTGAACCGGCTGTTTAACTCTCTTTCGCCTCATGTTTGCGGCGTAATTGGCTGACAGTGAACAACGGTTATCGTTTCCCGATGGGAACTCACGCATCCTGCTCAGATACTAACCATCTGAGAAGCGATGGCGGCAAAGGTTCTGGGTAGATTGGCTACAGTGGAAATACAGTGAAATCCCCTTTCCGAAAGCTCCGTCCACTCACACAAATGAGTTATCTTGGGTAGAATCTCTCCATAAGAAAACAGGAAATCCGGCGTAACTCTGTGCCTTTTGAGTTTTCGGTTTCCAACCCAGGCTCTGTGCTGTCTCCCCCGGAAGTTTACTATAACAAAGTAGGACTGCTCTGCCCGAGATTAGTTTTAACGGGTGTGTGAATGGAACATTGTTATTGCTAAACTTATTTCTCTTCTTCTGAAAAGTGTACTTTGTAAGTGTACATTGTAAGTCGCTTTGGTAAAATCGTCTGCTAAATGCTAATTACCCTAAACGTTAACTTTAGACGTAACTCAACAATAGTTGAACTCATTTAAAACATATTAATGGTCGGATGATACAAGTTGAGTATCCACTGCATTCAGAAAGAATGTGAATGGGCCTGGTCGACACGCCAATATGCATGACCTATTTCACCAGGGTTCCTCATTAGGGCTGAGGTAGGGGTCAGGGGTCAGGGCTGGTGATAGGGTGGATGGGGGGAGGGGGCGTGGTGGAGTCTTGCCTGGTGGGAGTCGCCAGCGCACCGGTCCACAGAGGCCTCCTGGCAGCGGTCTCCGGCCCGGGCCGAGGCCAGACCCGATACACAGCGACCCTCCTTCAGAGCGCTGAGGCAGCACTGCTGCTGAGCCACGCTGGGACGCACAACACAAACACACAATGAGTACACACACGGCACATGTAGCATGTAATGAATACCCAACACATGCACAATGCAATGCATACACACCTAATACATACACAATACAACACATAGACAATATAATAAATACACACTCAATGCATATACAATACAATACATACACACACCATACATACATGATACACAAAATATAATAAAAAAACACAATACATTATATACACTTAAACACAATCCACACACACACACACACACACACACACACACACACACACACACACACACACACACACACAAACACAAAATACACGCAAATATAAACATGCAATGCATACGTACAGACACAATGCATGCAAAAACAAGTTAAAAATGCTTTCACACACAAATGCATGCAAATACAAATGAAAACACACACACAGACACAAACACACACACACACACAGACACACACAGACACACTCTGGCTCCAGGTGGGGAGCAACCTGCATATGGAGTGCGTGTCGCTGGAGAGCAGAGGCATGTTTCTGCAGCGCTGGTGCTCTGACGCCCATCTCTGGCCCACGGCGCAGCAGTCCCTCAGCATCAGCCCAGCAGAGGCATCTGGTCCGGGGCCTGCAGCAAGAGACACAGCCCTATTAATATACCCTGGCTGGGCGAGCGGGGACGGCAGCCAGACACACACCCATATGGTAGACGAGAGCTGGGACCTCGACACAAGGCCGTCTCCCGACGGCGGAGACACCGTGAGACGAGAGGTGTTGCAGGAGTGTTTTTAAGTCTGGGGTGACTCGCTCGGCAGAAGGTAGCTGGATCTGCTCTGTGAGCTGGGCCTGTTTAGTCGACTGTTTAGTTATTTAGTGGCTGCTTTGATCTGAAGCGACTGAAGGTGCGTTCGCTTGAGATGCGTCGAGACACCGCTCCCAAGGCAAGGCACGGCGACTTTATTTATATAGCACATTTCATACACAAGGCAGCCTCAAAGTGCTTCAAATACAATAAAATGAAATAATAAAATAAAATAGACAAGGAAAAGAAAACAAAGGCCAAGTAAAAAAAACACATACAATAAAAGGAACTAATAAAAGTAAATACATGGAATAACAACCTACTCTGTCTGGGGGAAGCGGTGCTGTTATTTCAGGGAGGGGTTGGGGATCATGCGGCTGACGTGACTCGTGAGGCGTAGCCTAGTCGAGGGGACTCCCTGGGAGGTTGAACTTAGTCCTCAACTTTGACCCAGCGTGACGTAACGCGCCAGCCGATGCGCAGTATGGTCCAAAAGGCCTGAATGTGTTTTGAATGTGCTGAGGCTTATTATGTTATTTATATATATAACTTATGTAACTTATTATGAGTTTGAACCCACCGTGCTCCTGAGCATAACGCCTGACCGCATGTAGCAGACGCTTTTAACCAAAGCGGTTTACCACCATTCATGCAAGCTTGTCTGGAGCAGTTAGGGTGAGGCGTCTTGCTCAGGGATACCTCGACACGAACTAGCAACCTCCCTGTTACTAGTCAATCCGCTCTACATCCTGCGCTAACCCGTCCCCAGGGATCGGCTCAGCGACCCCCCGCGTCTCAGGTGAGCCCCCCTTTATATGGAGGTCTGACAGCGGGAAGGGCTGAGTAGTCTTTCTCTTGGAGGCCTACAGGTAGAATGTGGACAGGTGAGAGAGCAGTGGCGATGGCGTTCCACTCTCAATCAGAAGGTTCCAGGTTGGATCCTACCCTGCCTGCTCGTCACGATGGATCTGAATCCTCTGTCGCCGGCTCTGGGATAGGTTGCTTTGACAAAAGACTGAGTAGTAAACATCAAGATGGCGCTGGTTATCATAACGTCTCTCAGAGATGAATCAGTACAATGTTCAAGTGTTTAGTTTCCCAGACAGGAGGTACATATCTCCAGATCAGAAGGACGTATAACACAATGAAAAGTCAACAGGTTTAGAAGTCTGCCCGCATACTTGCTGGGGTCCGGATGTTGAGCAGCAGATAGCTGTCTGGATGGAGCAGGGACTTAATTGGCTGTCATTGGAGTGATCCAAAAGACACATCCAGTAATTGCTTGTATTCATATAACCTCAGTTTTGTCATACGCTTTCCTCAAAGCGGATAAAACACAGACACACACACTCGCACACTCGCACACACACACACACACACACACACACACACACACACACACACACACACACACACACACACACACAGGCACAGACACATACACATCTATTTCTATGTAATCAACCGAGCGGCTATGTGGGTGACCAGTAAACTCACCAAAACGTGTAATCAAATGAATTAATTTGGTATTTCCAGAATTCCCTGTGTCTCTCGTTGTTTCCACGAGGCAATGGCCGCAAGATACAATCAGGCGTCCAATCAGAACGCCAGGTGTTGTCACCGTCAGTGGCCCCAGCTTGGGAACCCCCGTGGAGGCAGTTACCCCGACACACAGCCCTGTCGCACAAACCTGTCTGTCATTGTTTCGGCACCAAAGGTGTCTTCCGTTACTCCACATGTGATGACTTGTTTGGTGGCTGACAGTATTTTATAAAACAGGAGACTGCTTGAACGGCTGTTCGTATAGAATAATAAGAGTGTTTGAATCCCAGCCAAGGGTTCTGGGTTTGAACCCCGATGGTCGCTGCCTTGCCTGAAGGCATCTGGTTTAAGATTACCAAAACCCGTACCTGCTCCTTCTTCATGCCAAGTCAGATACAATTTTCTGCTCAATGGCTTAACGGTAAAAACAGCATCTCACTTCATTATAAAGATACAAAAAAAAGGTGCAATGAGACAACGTATACTTTCGCACTTGCAAATCTTTCTCTACCCGTGAAACTTTTCCGCTGTGGCTGGCACTTTTGTTCAAAATTAACTTTAACATGTCCTGAAAAAATAACCGCCATCCACCCACGACTCAATCAACCCGGGGATTTTCCCTCCTCCTAAAATCAATTTGGTCCATAGAGGAAACACAGTGAAGAAAATCGAATTCTGAAGAGTGAAAAAAAATGATGGCTACACAGAAAAAAAAAATGACATAGTGCAGGTTTAAAGCTTAGCGCCTCAGATTAAAAAAACAAAAAAAACACAAAGCTCCTAAATGAACGTAGCTGGGATATTAATGCTGAACACAGCTCGCTGCCTCGCTATCCCCAGGAATGTAATCAGGCCCCACACCTACGAGAGGGTGTACTGTGGCCCCCATAACTATGCTGACCCTGGCGGCCACAGCCGCGGTGGCGCGCGTTCAGATGAATAGCTCTGCTTTGGGAAGAGTGTGCTCCCTTTTATTCAGTGTTTGTTCCGACTGGGCCAGGTCTGATGGCTGTCCTGGTTTCCGTAATGCTCCGTAAACATCCGTTTAATGGCTGTCTGGAGCAGATTGTGAATCATTGATTCACAATTCAAGCGCTGTATCGAGTAAACAAACATAAATGGGGGATGGGGGGGGGAGCTAACACTTGAATGACATACGTCTTCTCCCCTCCGAATGAAACACCGTCAAACCGTGAAAACATCTTTGTTGTTTTGTACAAAACTTGTACGAAACTTTGATGCAGTTTGGGGAGGGAAATATTTCAGAAGAGTGAGTGACATCTGTGTCCAGGTTCGTTCTGTTTCCCGTCAAATTCGTTACGTGACCAGAACGTCTCCTACATCCCTCCTCAACACTGTTCAACGTCCCTCAGCCGATGCCTTGCTCAAAGGACAGAGGCAGGCAGAGCACTTGGACAATGACGTGGAGATCTCTTTTAGGAATCACACTTGATGTTGACGAAGAGCAAAAACAAGCCGGCGACGAGAAACACCATCCCTTTGCCTGACGGCGTCCTGGCGCTCGCTGGGCCGCCTCCCTACCTACCCGTCGGCATAGCGATGGGACTGGGAAGACCTGGACGTGCTGGAGCCCCACAGCGCACCAAGCCCCCCACCTCCACCGTCGCTCGGCTGGGTGAAATATGTTCCAGAGCCCCTGCCAAAGGACAAACACGAGGTCCCAGCACAGAGGTCGGATTCAGACTGGCAACCCGCCCGCTAATTACTGCTGAAACAATGAGAGCCGCAGCCTCCCATGGCAACGCAGACCCAAGCACCCAGCCTGTCGCTATCAGGCACTCAGAGAGAGAGAGGGGAAGAGAGGGAGGGAGGGAGAGGGAGGGAGAGAAGGAGAGAGGGCGAGAGAGCAAGAGAGCTTGCCAGCCCTGATGGAAGAGCTCGGTAGGGGGGGTCTGGAGCATCCAGTCTCACACTGAGATGCCAACATCACTCTGTCTGGAGGCACACTGATACACCTGTCTGTCTGTCTGGAGGCACACTCATACACCTGTCTGTCTGTCCGGAGGTGCACTGATACACCTGTCTGTCTGTCTGGAGTTGCACTGATATACCTGTCTGTCTGGAGGTACACTGATACACCTGTCTGTCTGAAGGTTCACCTGTCTGTCTGTCTGGAGGTACACTGATACACCTGTCTGTCTGTCCGGAGGTACAGGGATACACCTGTCTGTCTGTCTGTCTGGAGGTACACCTGTCTGTCTGGAGGTACACCTGTCTGTCTGGAGGTACACCTGTCTGTCTGTCTGGAGGTATACCTGTCTGGCTGTTTGTCTGATAATGGACCCGTCCAAAAACATAGATACACCTTTCTCGTAGGCGACCAACATTCCTGTCTGTCAATCTAAATGCCTAACTGTCTGTCTGTCTGTCTGTCTGTGTGCCCATCTGAACATCTGACCAACCGCAGACATCACTCCCATTGTGAAAACACACCTGGCTGTCTGTCCAGTCCCAGACCTGCCTTGACATCAGACATGTCTCGGTGCTCGCCCATCTGCCCAGCAGCCAACTGCGGCCAACAGCAGCCAACAGCAGCCAACAGCAGCCAACAGCAGCCAGCCCCCCGTCCCTGTGTTGTGACGGGACTGATGACCAACACTCAGTCATCTGTAAGTAATGAGCAAAAGCAAGCACCAGAGGAGACCAAACAGGCAGGGCCTCCACACATCCACGACAACCACTTCCCCCGAGCATCCTGAGCAAACTTTCACGGGCCAACTCCAGGCCTGACATCTTTCCTTCCCCTGATTGCTGTTTGTTTAGTCGGGGTGGCTGGTTGTTTGGCTTTAGCGGTTGTTTACCTTTGCGCTCGCGCGCGTGCGTCATGTTGACGCCGCTTCATAAGGCGCACGGAGAGAGTGCCGTTCTTTTCTACGACGTTGAGACGAAACTGAACCCCGAGAGAGAGTGTGACACCCAGAACAATGTCGGGAAGCGGTCTGTCAAGAGTCCCTCCAGGACTCCGGTGGATGAGACGCTGTTTTACGTCGGAACGCGGCTAATGTGATCCCTGAGACGATAGACAGCAATTAGCGAGAGAGAGCGGAGACCAGCCCAACCGTAAGGTGGGAAATGTTCAAATGGTAAATGGCCTGCATTGATTGATTTTTCATGGATAAAAATGATGTTTTATCCATGAAAGGCAAAAGCCAGCTCGTCAGGAGCGGTTAGGGTGAGCTTATACCGCCCAAGACAACAACAGCTCTACTTTTTGACCTGGCGCAAATCGCGTCAAATTCATATAAAATGTTTCTTTATCAAAGCACTGAGATTCAAGGTTACACATTTTCAATGGAAAAATGTCTGTTGCCTTTTTCTTCTGTATCCGGTCAACTGAACCCTGAAACACTATCGAACAGCAGATACTGAAGCGTGAAGTCCGACGCGGCTCTGTGACTTCCACGTTCTTTATAATGTACCCAGAGAACATTAAAAGCATCAGTCATGCGCACAAGGAGAGCAAAAAGGTCCCACAGGCTGCCAAGATCCTATCCCATTTCTGCCTGATATATTGTTCTGAGTGCGGCGTATAAAAGTGTAAAACAATAAAATGGCTTCCCCCCATGCCCCCAATATGATTCACCCAACGCAGCCCAGACAGCTGCTGCGTGATTCAGTGTGTTTATGTGCTATCTCTATTTAATCCCACTCTAATCCCCAGGGGTCTCATCAGTTAAACAAATACAGAATGGAGTGTCAAGCAGATAACAGAACTGAAGGGATTGTCCTTGAATCCCCCTGATTCGGGCTGTCCCCGCCACTCTGATGTGTGGCTGTTTTTTATTTAGATATCAGCACAGGCTTCACCGAGGCGTTTACCGCATTTCAAACTGTTTTCATTCCACAGAGGCACGCTGGGAAATTACTTTTTTCGCATTTCTTACACATACCTTCTCTTCGAGAAAATGAGGGTTTCATTCTTTTTTTTCCCTGCCTTGACATTTGCCGGAGGTCGGGACGAGGCATTCTGAGGATGTGTTGCTACGACGACCACTCACAAATACTATGATCACTGGCTGAATGGTCGGAACACAGAGAAGCCAAGAGGAAGTGATTTCCCAGCATGCACCTAAACAAACACAGTTGAATAGGCGAGCAACATGAGGTTGAAGTTGATCTCATTGTGATTTTATACTTGATTTAAAAGTTACGTAACATAACTGTCAGATATTGTGACGTTAATCTCTGCACTCGTTAACCATACTGATGAATTAGATCTACTGACATGCTTGATCATCACTTCACTCATAAACCTTGAAGAGGATTTACTTTAAAGCTTTAAAGGCTAGCACTTTTCACTGTCTCTTCAGCTCTATCATACTCAATGCTGCCGGTGCACAGGAAAACCAGGAATGTAATTAAATTAGGAATTTGAACAGCAATATTCTGCTGGAAGAAGAACTCTGGGATGAACATGTGTAGAAACTGGCTTGGCATCCTGGCTGAGATGATAACAGATAGAGAGATGCAGAGACAGAGCAGGGGGGGGGAGGGAGGGATGGAGACAGTGAGGGAGGGGAGAGAGAGAAAGAGAGAGAGGGAGACAGAGAGAGAGAGAGAGAGAGAGAGAGAAAGAGAGAGAGAGGTAGAGAAAGAATGAAAGAGAAAGCTAACAAGAGAGTAACGCTTAGTAATGCATGGACTCACAAAACGGTGAATCTATTGTGAACAACTTTATTGTCCATATAATATTTTATGCAATTAGAAATGCTGAATCGAGTCTGTAGTACCCTATTGTGCGTGTTGCATTGTTCAATAACCTAAAGAGACAAGCGCAAGCAATGGCCTCACTCCATAATTTCTCACCAAAGGTCAGACACATTGAATTTTTAAAAGGCTGCACGCAGCACTTTTGCTTAATTCTCCGTTCTATACCTTGACAAATCAGAAATGGATGGAAAATTACAGCAAACAATCCCAGACCTCCTGTTTCACCTTGGCCCCCATACAAATGCCTACAGCTCCCTCTTATTGCTCTGCAGTTGAGTACATTGCCACACTTGTGTCAGATAAGCCTCCTGTGGGCAATATCTCTAACTGTGGAGTGTGTGTGTGTGTGTGTGTGTGTGTGTGTGTGTGTGTGTATGGGAATGTGTGAGTGAGGTAGAGTGTTTGTACATGTGTGAGTGTGCACGTGTTTGTGTGTGGGAGTGTGTCTGTGCTTCTCTGCATGAGGTGTGCGTCTGAATGAATGTGTGCATATCTGTTTGTGTGTGCCTGTGTGTGTGTGTGTTTGTGTGTGTGGGGTGGTGTATCTGAATGTATGGGTCTGTGCATGTGCATGTGTGTCTGAATGAATGTGTGCGTATCCGTGTTTGTGCGTGTGCGTGTGTGTGCCTGTTTCTGTGGGTTTGTGTGTGTGTGAGTGTGTGTAAGTGTGTGTGTCTCCCCATGCGTTTGGCTGTTAAGAATGTTCTCTTTGGGTGGGGGTCCTAATGCATCACACCACAGTGTAGCTCCACTAAAGCGCAGCCCTGTAGTACATTACGTATTGTGTCATGCAGAGACTCCGTCTGTAACAGTGGGGGACCCCCACCGCCGAGGCCCAGGAAAGCTCTGCTACGGCCCCCCTGAGACGTGCAGCACTCACTCCCCTATGGGTGTTCAGTGAGGTGGGGGGGATTTGGTCGGTGGGGGCCCCCATCAATCTCCTGTAATGGTGTTTCACGGCTTCCCAATGTTTGTCCGGGGAATCTTAAAGCCGCGCCTGGAAACCTCCTGCCGGATCTTATCTGTGGTTCCTGACCCGCGTGGGAGAGCAGAGGGCGGTGAGGGCTCTGGGAAACAGCCCGCATCCATAAAGCGCTCTCATAACGTGAGGCGTTTATACAGGCATTCACACACACATGCATACACAAATTCACACATTCATTCACCCGTTCATACACATATTCAACTATAAATGCGTGCACACATTCATTCACCCATCCAACCACACATTCATACACCCATTCATGCACACACTCATGCACGCATTCATACACGCATTCATACACGCACTCATGCACACATTCACACACAAATTCTTACACCCACCCATTCACCCATTCATACACCGACGGCAGAGTCAGCACCGCAGGGGAAGAGCCTGCACTGGGAGAAGGTGGGGTACCTTGCTCAGGGGCACCTGGACACAGGGTTGGAAACAGCAGCGTTCTGGTTGCCAGGCAACCTGCTCTACCTGTTGATCCACTACAGCTGTGGGTCGTCCATCTTGGATCTACTTATCATCACAGGTGATATGGTGAGTTTATATCCTGCTCAACAGAAAACAGGTAATATGTAGTAGTAGTAGATACGGTAGATAGTGCTGTACCCCCCCCCCCCCCCCCCCTCCTCCCCCCCCCCCTCCCCTTCCTCCTCCTCCACCAATCAGAGAGCGGGCCTCTACCCTGAGCCCCAGCTGTTGCCGTGGGGTCTAACCTTGATTTCATAGACCAGGGAGTAGATACATCATCTGCTGTCTAATCATTACAAATGGTGTTTTACACACGCGAGCACATACACGAGCACATACACATTCACACGAACTAGCATGTATGCCTGCACACACACACACATACACATGGATGCACACACAGGCAAGCATGCAGGTACAAATAAGAACGCACACACACACACACATGCATGGATGCACACTCAAGCACACACACACACACACGCACACACACACACACACACAAACACACACACACACACACACACACACACACATACACACACACGCACATACGCACACACGCACGCAAGCACATACACACGATTGTCTAGCTATCTGAGAACACATGTGTTTACGATGATTGAATCAGAGACCTCTGATGACTCTCTGCTGAGAGAATCCATCTTCTCAAAGTGACCTTTTGGTTTAATCTGAATAGAGAAGCAACAATCAGCACTGACCCACACACATGCATACACACACACACACCCATGCACACACATATAAACATAACACTTTTCTGACACATTTATAAACATACACCCAGACACACGCACGTAACACGCATGCACGCAAACGCACACACAAACACACACACACCAAAGATAAGCATGCACGAACACAAACACACACACACACACACACACACACACACACACACACACACATACAAACACACACACACACACACACGGTCTCTCTTGCTCTCTCACACACACAGCCGGGTTCTACACTCTAATGAACCAGAATCATGGCTCTATCATTAGCTTTAGTAGCAATGATGTTTATTTTTGAGGACCGCTTTTAACGTGACCGACCTCCATATGTAGAAACTCAATATCAAACACATGCGCCTAATAATGAATAAGTGTTGCGTCTGAGCACACACACACATTTGAGTTTTGCACACAAAATTGCCCTATGATTAAAGTCTGGCATATTTAGTGCTCGGTCACTTCCGGAACGTCTCAGGCCTTGTGATTGGCTGTACTGGCACTACATCACATGTAGTGTAGTATATATACTGTACAATGATCTGTAGTTTGTATTCACACAGCCTGCCCGGTTCATTTATTCGGAGGAAAAGTCTGTTGAATGGATCACATCTGCTGGACTCGCAGTCTGGGTCTCCGGCTCTCTGCAGAACCTCGCCACGATCTGCTGAAATCAACCTCTGGCTTACACCAAATCCACTTAATCCGCTTCAGCCGTTTAGTCGTCACAGCCGCAGAGTGTATCGCAGGGATTTGAGAAGAAAACGTGTGTTTGTTTCACTATGACTCCGACGTTATTACTTTTTCCATGGAATAAGGGTAATAATGAGCCAATGCTAAAAATCAATGTCTGTAATCGCTGGCCAAGAGCTCCAGACATGGAGACATGCACGGTTGAGTTTAGGTCTGTGTGTGTCCGTCGTTCAAACTCCCTCCAGATCTGACATCAAAGTCGTGTTCTCCGAAATCGCTCTGAAACGCACGCAGCGTTTCGAAACACACAGTGCTCTGTGTTTGTTGTGAATGTATACATACAGGGGAGAAGGGTGATATGTGAACACATGGAAACCTTTTTCAACCATTATTGAGCCCTTTTGTTAGGAACAGGGCCGAGAGAGAAAGAATGTGTGTATATGTACGTGTGTGATTTGTGTGTGTATGTTGCTAGCCATATCCCCTCGGTTGCTGCTGTCTGTCAGACGCCGATGCCCAGGCCCGTGTTGTGATTGGACGGTTTCCCTGGGATGTTTTCTGTGAGAACCTGGGTCGATCATCCTGCTGTCTGTAATGAGACTAGCTGCGGAAAACACCCAGAACCTCCAGGAAATGGGTCTAAACACAAGCCATGCTGAGCTTCACCAACTGCTCCAACCATTTGGCAAATACTAAAAATCACCTTTGCTCAAGAAATGTTGCCTCCTGGCTGTGTTGTTTTGTTTTTAAAATATATCAAATAAATAAAACACACCAATGCATCATTAATAAAGAGGGAAGAAAGCTGTCCAAAAAGCACACAAAACAAGCAACGGGTATCTGGGCCAAAAAACATAGTCATATATTATTTTGGAAATTGGTTAGACATGGCAGACTTCCATCCCAAAGTTCAAAGCAAGGATGTCTAACAGATTAGGACTAGAATCCAATATGGGCTCCAGGTGTCCCAAACATCTGGTGTCAATCAGGCCGTTACCGCAGAAACATCCGCCACGTGTTCACCTGAGTGCAGGAGAAGGTAAACACAACACACAAATAACCCGACTGCTGGCTGCCAGACCGACCACTCTACCTGCTTGGGTACTTATTCACTTATGCTTCTAAACGTAGTGAATCAAGGCGAAGCTTTTACTCAAAGTGACCAACAAGTGCGGCCGTGAACCCTCACAGCGTACCACCGAGGCCGGAAAGGCTACCAACGATTTAGTCTTCTCAAACAAAAACCAAAAAGAACTGACAGGGTGCCATGTGAATCATAACCCACGTTAGGCCTTCATTTCCAAAGGGCTACGCACGGTTATTAGGGCGAGGATACATAATACAAATATGAAATATAGATGTGCAAAGTGCAACGACTCCCTTGCGAGAATCCGCAGAAGACATGTGCACGGTAGATTAAATATACGGCGCGTGCGCTATCAAAAGCCAACAGCAACACTGCATCGCGCCGGGCAGATAAAGATCCCGGCCGAACTCTCTCCTCCTCAACTCGGCCAGTACGCCTCACCGTTAAATACGCTCTGTCACAAGTGGAGAGCTCTCAGAGTCGTCGAGTGTTGTCTCAGCTGATAAACCGCCGTACCCCCGCCGCTTATCGGGGGGGGGGGGGGGGGGGGAGAGAGCGAAGAGCCTGGCGTCTAGGAGCGACGGCCTCGAGGAGAGACCAAACGCCTGATAAACTGTTTCCTCTGGCCCTCAGGACCCAAGTGGTCGCGGTTCATCTGGGATGGGGGGCCCGAGATAAGCAGACCCTTTACCCTAACCTCCTGGGGGAGGCTGGGGGAGTAGAGCCCGGGGTTGGACCAGGATACCACCACCGTCCGTAAGCTCCGAGCTCAGCCGCTGAGGATGTGATTAGCCAGCCGGGGTGTTTCAGAGGAGTTGTGTACTTATTAACGCCTAATCAATGGGCGATTGAGCGGAGGAGTAAATCAAACAGGACACGCACAGATCGGGTTGAGTACGTGAGCTTCGTTCGGGGTAATTGATAACGAGTGCCTTCCTAATGGTCATCAGAGCGGTAACGCGATATCTTGTTCTGCTAACCGGCCGACTGGGAGTCTTTTTACTGCACAGTTCACAACACTACTGCCCCACATGACGCTACATTATACTACACAACACTACGTTATACAACACGAAACTACCCTACACTTCACAAGACCATATTATATCACACAACACTATGCAAAAATACACCACACTACACTATACTATACTACACAAACTTACTCTACACTTCACAACACTATACTACAATACACTACACTATAAGACAATATAGTACACAACCCTACATTATACAACACAAAACTACATTATACTTTACAACACTGCTGTACTCTTCACAACAGTATACTTTAATGCACCAAACTAAACACTTCACTGCAATGTATTCATGGTAGTTATAATGTTGTGGTTGTGTTGTTCGACTTCCAAACGCAAAGTGGGTTCGCTCTCCTCATCAACTGTCTAGAGATTCCACAACAACTTTAACTCGCTGCTCCTTCATGACTTGTATCTGAACCACTCTGGGGAAGAGCACCTAATAAATGACTAAATAGTAGTTCAATAACCAGCCAGAGAACTTAAATTAATTTGCTAGCAGATAGACAGATTTCACGCAGTCTGGCCCGGTTCTGGCCAATCACAGCCGTTCTAATGTATTATCTAAATGGGGCAGGTTTGATACGGTGACCGCCTTTAGAGGAGCGTCCTACTGGAGCGCCGTTGAGGCATTTTCATAAACAACCAAGATGGCTGCCGCCAATGCGTCACACGCACCTTGGAAATTGAAAACAAAACAAAGAGATTTGGGACTCCTACGCATTTGCGATTCGTCTATGTAACGCCACGCTACACTTAAAACAGCCTTCCAGTGCGTCCAGTGCAGTGTATCCGTCTGACAGTTGGAAAAAGAAAACACAGGTTCCTTCTATATAAAACGCAATCTCATACGCTCCCATTTAGAAACGGGGCAGCTTGAAGTCAGCCGCACGAGAGAGACGATTTATTCCCAAAGTGATCCCACCTCTCCGGCCTGTCAGCCCCTATAAGAGCGCCGGGAGCGATGACCGCTAACGGAGAAGAAAGGACCCCGCCGGGGGTGTGTGTTGGCTGGGTGTGTGTGTGTGTGTGTGTGTGTGTGTGTGTGTGTGTGTGTGTGTGTGTGTGTGTGGGGGGGGGGGCGCCACCGATGGAGCGATGGGCCCTTTGCTCTGTCCCCGGCCCCCCGTGGTCCTAATATATACCCCGGCTGGGTACAGATATCTCCACTCTCACGCTCCAGTAGGGCTGGGCGATTTGGCCTGAAAATAAAATCTCTGACTTTTTCAAACCAAACCCTATTATCGATTTTAATAGTTTTTTTTCTAGAAGTGAAAAATATATATATATATTTTGAGCTTGGATCTTATTTGAAGAATAACAATGATTGACAAAAGCAAAGTAAATAACACACAAATCCCACTCTGCTGCGTGCCTCAGTTTAAGATGTTGGAATAAATTGATGTGCTGCTGCTTATGGTTGCCACAGAATTTAAGCTAACTCTTAAAAAAAAACGTTGATTATTTAATTTTTTTTAAACAATCGATTTTCTTCCTAAACCTAAACCTAAACCGTCCTAAACCATTAAATCAAATTACGATTAAAAATCGATTAATCACCCAGCTCTACGCTCCAGTGAGTTCCATGCTGCAGTTGGGATTGTGGGATTTATAGTGCGCTAGAGAAAGAGGGACATTGTTGTGTTGTGTAGTGGACTCGGGGGCGAACCACCGGGGAAGCTCGGAGGGAAGTGTAAGAGCTGGCGGTAACTTGGCGTTGGCGTTATTTATGCTAGGAAGGAAGTGCGCTTGCTAAAAGGATTTGAGTTGAATGACACACGCATTACATCACCGTGTAGTGTGTAATGGGTGTTCCTGGCGTTGAAATACTACGAGCCGGTCTCTTGGCGATGCAATCGCAACATTTGTCAGTGAGTTATGTGGTATGATTGGCCAAAAAAACCAAAATAAAGAGCTGTTGCTGTTATATGAGCGAGCAACTCCTGTTCTAAATAATTCACTTTCTGGAATGCATGTGTTTGTGAGTTTATCAAAAAAGCATAAACATAAATACATCATACTTAAAAATATGAAAACCTTTTTGACTTACCTTCCGTTGAATCTTCCCTCTCCTCCTCCTCCTCTCCCTCCGCCTCCTCTCCTCCTTCTTCCTCCCCCCTCACTAAATCCTCGCTGGGGGGGTCAAAGCGCGCCTGAGGCTGCATCCTCCCATGATGCCCCTCTGAGGTGACCTCTGTGGGCGTATTGGTGGTGCCTGGTTGGACGGTGGTGGTGGAGCTTTTAGGGGTGGTGGTGGTGGTGGTGGTGGCACTGGTTGAAGTGGTGGGGGTGTTGGTGGTGGTGGCACTGGTTGAAGTGGTGGGGGTGTTGGTGGTGGTTGCAGTGCTGGTGGTGGCTGCGGTGGTGGTGGTGGTGGTGGTGGTGGTGGTGGGGATGGTGGTGGGGGGCGTAGTCTCTCTGGGCGCCACCGTGGTCTCAAGGTGGAGGTGCTGGTCGTAGTCTGTGACCAGGGGGGCGCTCTCGGTCTGGGCTTGGCTGCTCCACAAACCACCCCCCTCCTCCTCCACCACTGGTGCCTTCCCATCATGCACCCCGTCCTGTCCCCCGGGCCCTACGTCACTCCCTCCCAACTGGAACGCTCCCTCCCTGTTCTCCATCCCCTCTCGGACACGCACCAGCTCCTCCTCTTCCTCCATGTCGGCGTCATCGTACCCGGTCTCGTACTCGTCGGGGTAATCCGAGGTGGGCGCGCTCCGCGCCGTGCTCGGGCTGCGCAGCGTGGACTCTGCGTGGAGGGGCCGATCCGGGCGGCCCCCCGCACCCAGCCGCTGTGACGGCTGTCCGGCCTCCGGCACCGGGTGATGAGCCCAGGGGCTCTGGTTCCCGGGGGCGGGCTGGAACACGGGGGGTCCGCTCCAGGGCCCCTCCAGGGGGTACGGCGGGAGGGCCGACCTCTGGGCGACGTCTGCGTCCGCGCTTTGAGGGTCTTCCACCGCGCGGGCCGACGGAGTCTCGTCGCGGCTCTTGAAGAAGGGCGGGAGGTTGTCCCCGTCGGGCGGCGTGTGCAGGGAGAAGACGGCGCGGTCCGTCATGCTCTCGGCGGGGGCCGGGCCCTCCGGGATGGCCTGGGGGTCCGGCTGGCTGTGGGTGGTGTGCTGGGGGTTGGGGGGGCGCAGGCGTTGGATGTTGTTCCCGTGGGGGGTCCCGCCGCCGACGCCGTGCGTCGCGGCGTGGGGCCGGACGGGGGTTCTCACGGTGCCGCGCTCGGCCGGCCCGGTGCCCGTCTCCGGGGCCCCGTGGTCCCGAACGCCGTGCCTCTCTCTGAGCTCCAGCTTGTTCCTCCGCCCGTACCCCTGGCCCGGCCGAGGGGCGGGGGTGTTGCGGGACGCCGGCCTGTCCTCAAACTCACCGATGCCGACGGGTTCGTAATCGTAGTCCCCCGCCTCCATCTGCTCCTCTTCCTCCTCTAGAGAAATCTTCTTCAGCGCCAAGGGTTGATAGACATGCGGGCCGCCGCCGCCGCCGCCGCCGCCGCCGCCGCCGCCGCCGCCGCCGCCGTGCCCCCGGCGCTGCACGAAGCCGGCGCTGCGGGGGTCGTCGGGGGGGCCGTGCCTCCCGCCGCGCACGGTGGGCGGCGGCGTTGCCGCCGCCGCCGCCGCCACGGGCAGGCGGGCGTCCCGCGGGTTGCAGTCGGGGACCGGGGAGCACGTGAGCTCGCCGCCGCCGCTGGGGCAGTGGCACACGTTGCAGGCGTCCATGTGGAAGGAGTGGCCGGCGTCGTACTTCTGCCCGCTGGCGCCGTGGACGCAGCCCACGCGCTCGCAGTGCGCGCAGGCGTCGGCCGGCGCCGAGGTCTGGATGCAGTTGGCCGGCAGATCGGGGCAGCTGATGTAGCTGCAGCTGATGCGACCGCCGCCCTCGGGGCAGGAGCACTCGGTGCTGCCGTAGTCCACGAAGTAGGCGTCGCCCTCGGGCACCTTGCCGTTCTTGAAGCCGGCGTTGAGGCAGTCGTAGTACTGGTAGCCCTCGCACGTGCACCCCGTGCGCACGCAGGTCGGGCAGCAGGCGCCGCCCTCCAGCACCTCCTGGATGCAGTGGCTCAGAGGGGGGCAGCTCACGCCGCTGCAGCCCTCCTGGCAGAGGCCCGGGGGCGGGGCCAAGAGGAGGAGGAGGAGGAGCGTGCACGTGAGGAGCGCGCTCGTGACCGGCGCCGGCCCGTATCGTCGGTGGCGTGCCATGACGGCCTGGGGGAGGGGGGGATCCGAAGGAGAACGCGGGACAGGTCCCACTGAGCGATGAGATGTTGTTGCGGATTGTCGTCGTGCTCGGCTGGGGGTCCACGCGCTGTAGGGGGTCTCCGCTCGGCGGGGGGTCTCAGCCCTGCAGGGGGTCTGCGCTCTGTGGGGGGTCCGTGCACTACACCCCTCGGGGGAAGCCCCGAATTCACTCAAGACCCTGCAGGAACGAGAGGATGGAGGGAGAGAGAGAGAGAGAGAGAGAGAGAGCAGGACAGATGTAGAGAAAGACAGGAACGTGGAGAGTCAATTACAGGGAGGAAGAGAGCGAGGGAGACAAATGGAGAGAGAGAGATGAGGAGACAGACAGACAGAGGAGAAGAAGGAGAGGGGAAAATGAAAGGGAGGGAGAGAGAGGAGAGGGGAAGGGGGAGGCTGTTACTCTGTGAAATAACAGCGTCAGACTCCAAGCCAACATCTGGCTTGCTAGTTGAGCTCAGACTGCAGTGATTCTCCTGCCTGCAGCTGTACACACAGTCATGTCCATTACGAACATGGTTGAAGGTTCAACGTTGGCATTATTGATGTCCATTATGCCAACCGCAGGTTTGAAGGTTCACGGCTCAGGAAACCTCTTTAGTTATAATTGGAATTGTAATATTAATTCTTACAGCCTGTTTTGTTATCGGTTAGATCAAAACAGGGAGAAATGGTCCAGGCCAACCGTTGAAGCAGTGGCCTAGACTCACTGTGGAACATAATTGCTTCAGGTTTTTTCGCTGGCTGGGGGAGGGTAGGAAATTGATTGCACATTATGGAAATCAGTGCTGAAGTCTTAAGTCAATGTCTGTGCAGTGGGCGAACTTTATCCCGTCTAAACAGTGTAGGTTTCTACTTTTAATAAGGTCTGGCGTTTGGGACCCTGCATTAGTGGAATCTGACAGCTAAGTAGACTGTTTATTAGGGTCATGCCTGGGAATTACTTTTATCCTTAAGGAAAGGAAGAGAGAAAAAAAAAACTACTTAAAACTGGACCATTGGCTAGGGGGCTTAGCGGGGTACAAATACTGGAAAGCTGCCTCGAATGGCAGATATGCTTTGGGGAAATAAAGAACCAGGCGTTATCATAAACGTACCACTACTACGCAAAGAAAAACAATGTATTGGATCGTATTGCAGTCAATATGATTCTGCATTTCATAAAACAGACCTTGCAAAAACCTGTAACTGTCAACTTGCCCGACAGCCACACTGTTCCCTGGAAAACTCCCTAGCGTTTGACAACCGTCGGCGTCAATTACTGCCTGGTGCCTGCCTGCTCGCTGCGGCTTTAACGGGCATCTATGCGCATGTAAAACTACAGTCCGGTAGTTGTAAGTTTTTCCATTTTATTTTTATCAAAACGTCAAAGTCTACACTCACAGATTATGTAGCCTGTGTGAACAAGCAATAAAAGTTTAGGTCTTAATTTTGTCAATAGGCTATTTTCTTTGCACTGCAACCTGTGTTCTCTCGTATAAAAGTGACTCGCTCTGGGAACTTCGGGTTCCAATCCGTAGTTCCAAGTAAAACTATTAGTTCAGAAGACGCATCAGAGATAAATTACGTGCGTCTTTTAACTTTTTCGGGTTAAAGTTCCAACAGTTGACTCAGAATGCACCTCTCTCAAAAGATCGCTCAGCTTCCATAGACGCAATTATGTTCCACATTTACACAACAAAGCAACAAAACGTTTTTCCTCGCAGTCTTTCCACAGAGTGTGATCCGCCCTTACCTTGACCTGGGTGGGTTCCTAGAGGGAGACGCTGCGTGGTCCCGGGAGCGTCGCTGGGGCGAGTCTGGAGTCCGGACCGAGAGGCGCTCCTTGCCAGGGACCGGAGCGAGGGGAGCGGAGTTAAGTGGGAGGTCCACAACTTTCACTATATCCCGTCCCGCTTGCTGCACAGCCCTGATGTTAATAAGTACCGACCACTGTTACCCTCCTTTAGATTGTAGCCTGCATGTAAAAGAAAGTTGACGAATTAACAAAATAAAATACACCTACTTTATTTGAAGTTATGCCAAACATACATTAGATCGAGCCCCTATTTAAATAAAACAGGTAATTAAAGTCAATAATGGACTAAAGTCTATCTAAAGTGAACACCTGTTTTTTTTATTTGTGTTGAATTGCCGTTTGAAAATAGTTTCCAAAGTAAAAGCTCCTCTAGAGTAAACGTGGCTACTGGCGGACGAGTTAGTCTCACATGTACATCCCAAACTACAGACCATAACCTTGGCTAAACATGAGGCATGTGCTAAATCATCTTTCATGCCGCCTGACGGCTAACTTGCACATCATAGAGGAGGACAGGGCTGTAGAGTGGCCATTGAAGCTAAATCCTTTCAAAACACCACATCTGTCTTTAATGGGCTTTTTGATATCTGCGTTTGGGTTCTGTTTTATCTGGGGGTGCACTAGCAACCCCACATTAAAGCCTTTTGAGCCCTGTTCTTTGGAAGCAGAAAGCCCACAGTTGTAACTGGAAACAGGACCCCCCCCCCCCCCCAACCCATATCCTGGGTCTTATGTTAACTATGTCCCATAACTGAACTAAATGGGCTGAGAATGTGGCTAACACTGCCAATATACACTACTGTTTGTCATTACAGATGCGATACACTTATTTCAAAGCGGCTTTAAGGCCATATCAGATTAAGTAAATGTCCCGAAATTGCTTCCTTTTCATCTTGCTTGTGTTTATGTTACCATACATACACAAACACAAAAGAACAATGTCCACAACTAACTCTGGGGGCTGTCTACCATCCCACTTCCTCTCGGCTGTGACGCCGACCCCACAGCTGTTTCAACCTCATATCAACCCTCTCTCGACGTCTGAAGACCCCTCGTGGTTTGGAGGCGAAAGCAAACAACGCCAGTCCGCTGAATTGGATTCCCAGCCTCTCCCCAGGGCGTCGTAAATGTGGTCCTGACACCCTGAGATGTGGAGATACTTCAAGGGCCCCAGGAGGTTCGAGGGGACAGGGGGGTTAAGTGGGAGCTGTATTGTAACTGGGGTCAGTGGGGGGGAAAGGAGGGGATTGAATAACATTCTCCACGCTGGACGACGGTGACCGGGCTGTCCGTTAACTACCCCCTACACCACCACCAGTATGACCACCACCATCAACACCACTATCACTATCACCACCACCACCACCACCACCACTATGACCACCTCCATCAACACCACTATCACTATCACCACCACCACCACCACCACTATGACCACCACCATCAACACCACCAGCACTATCACTATCACTCATCACTACCAGCACCATCACTATCACCACCACCACCGCCACCACAACTCCCACCACTCTCTCACCCACACTCCTTCAGGGGCCTCTAACTAAAAGCCCCATTGAATGAGGGGGTGGAGGTGGCGCCAGGGTGGTCTTGGGTAGGGGCCAGGTGATTGTGATGCCGGGGTCCGTGGCTGAGGAGCTGTTCAGGGTGATGGTCCGCAGAGATGGGCCATCACCAGGGGCCATGGCAGCCCCCAGGGGAAAGAATGATGAGGAGTGGACTCTCATGACAGAGTGGCTGGGATCCATCAGAACACACTCTCACCGGCCACGGCTTGGATCCTGCTACAGAAACAGGACTGGGACTCAGTCTGCGGTGAGCAGATGTCTCCTTCGAGCTGTGATCCGTAATATATGCCCTGTTAGGTCAATGCGTCTATCCAGTACGTCCTAGAATATGTTTTATGAGCAGACATTCCTCTCAGCTTGGCTCCAGCAGGGAATCAGACCCCTGAAATACGACAGTTGATCTACACAGGATTGTGATCTATATAAGCCTCCCGTAATGGATAACAGCTTCAAAGTCCAACCTCCTTGTTTTGTCTCTACGAGTGCAGGACAGCGCTTTGGGGGAGGATTCATGATACTGGCTGGTGACGTCGCTGTGAAACAGGCCTAGCCCCTTCCTGCTCCACAATGCTATCTGAAATCCCTGTAAGTGATTCGATCATAAAATTCTAAAAACTCTCCATAATAAACCGATGGGAATCAAACCCCTGTAGCCCGGAAGTGACGCTAATGCCTTGCTCTGCCAATTGCCCTGGAGCGGAAGATGACCTGGGTCCAGGGAACTTGAGAACCAGCCAGACTTTCCATCGTTTTCTCTCCGTCTCAATGAACCCAGCAGAGGTGGCCCGACCCAGGCCGTAGAACACAGAGTGGTACCGGGCAGCGTGGGGGTGAGACTTGTGGAGCCCTGGTGTGATCTCCAGGGGCGACCCCAGGACACCAGACACAGCGAGGCCTTCACAGCACTCCCAGAATGGGTCTGGGGCAACTTCTTCATGCCCTGTGGTGATGGTAGTGGAGTTGATGCTTGTTGTGGTGCTGGTGTTGGGGGTTGATGGTGCTGGCGTGAGGGGTGGGGTTGATGGTTGTGATTATGATGGTGGTAGACGGATTGGGGTGGTGCTGGTGATGGGGTTGATGGTGATGGTTGTGCTGGGGGTTGCTGGGGATGATGATGGCGGTGGTGTTGAGGGTTGTGTTGGTGGTGGTGATGGTGGTGATAGGGTTGATGGTGGTGGTTGTGGGTGTTATGTTGGTGGAGGTGGTGGTGCTGATGGTTGTTGTGGTGAGGGTGGTAGTGGTTATGCTGGTGGTGGTGGTGGGGGTCGTGGTGATGGGGTTTGGGGTTGAGTTGTGGTCGTAGTGGTGGGGGTAATGTTGGTGATGGTGGTGGTGGTGGTTACGTTGGTGATGGTGAGGGTGGGGGTTCTGTTGGTGGTGGTGGTGGTCGTGGTGGTTATGTTGGTGATGGTGGTGGTGGGGGTGGGGGTTCTGTTGGTGGTGGTGGTGGTGGTGATGGGGGTTCTGTTGGTGGTGGTGGTGGTTGTGGTGGTTATGTTGGTGATGGTGGTGGTGAGGGTGGGGGTTCTGTTGGTGGTGGTGGTGGTTGTGGTGGTTATGTTGGTGATGGTGGTGGTGGTGGTGGTGGTGGTGGTGGTGGTGGTTATGTTGGTGATGGTGGTGGTGGTGGTGGTGGTGGTGGTGGTGGGGGTCGAGTTGTGGGGCTGGTGGGGGTGAGGTCGGAGGTTCAGGAATACTACGGATTAACGGGTTTAACGGCTTAACCAAAGGCAGTATGTGGTCTTCTTTATGTTGCCGTACTGATGGGTTTAGAACCTGTGGATTCAGGTGGCGGAATCTGGATCCAACCAGATTGATGCAGCAATGCTTCTTACCATACCAAAATGATGAGTACACTTTTCGTTCAATTAATTCTGCATGGAATCCCATGCCCTCCGGCAGGGAAGTCGGTTATTATTAATGTTTAATGTAAATACATATTCTGCAAGGGGCCGATGCGGTTGGACATATTTAATTCACACCCCGAATACTACACTGAGATGACTTTGCACTCTTGGATTCCCATGCCCTCCGGCAGGGAAGTCGGTTATTATTAATGTTTAATGTAAATACATATTCTGCAAGGGGCCGATGCGGTTGGACATATTTAATTCACACCCCGAATACTACACTGAGATGACTTTGCACTCTTGGATTTAGCATATGGCTGCTGCCACAGAGAGGCCCGCTGACTGGGGTACAAACCGCAGAAACAAGCCCAGAAAAAAAACAAACAAACCGCCATTTCCTCTGAGAGCTCGCGTGGCGGCGTACACCCGACAACCTGTCCCACTTTGTTCCTGGCTCCCGAAACGACAGACCCTCCCCACAGAACAACTCACTGAATATTAATTGAGCGAATCGCCGGGCGGAAACAGACTCAGACACCCTACGATAGAGTGGAGAGGAGGGGGGAGGAAACGACACGGATGGAGGGAGTCACTTCTCCTTCCCCCCGAAAGAAGATTTCACAGGCCCGCCGAGATGGAGCAGGGGCTATCTGGAGGATACAGACCTGTGATTTGCAGGACAAAGAAAGGAGAGAGAGGGATTGAAAAACAAAGAGAGAGGCAGAAAGAGGGAGAGAGAGAGTGTGAGAGAGAGAGAGAGAGAGAGAGAGAGAGAGAGAGAGAGAGAGAGAGAGAGAGAGAAAGGGGAAAGAGGGAGAGAGAGGGAGAAAGAGGTTAAGGGAGGGAGGGGTGAGACAGACAGAAAGAGAGGGAGAGGGAATGAAGGAACCAGAGAGAGAGATTGAGAGAGAGTGGTAGAGCGAAAGATAGGTTAAGAGAGGGAGTGCTGAGACAGACTGAAAGAGAGAGAGGGAATGAGAAACAAGAGAGAGAGATTGAGAGAAAAAGAGAGAGGGAGAAAGGGAGAATGGTAGAGCAAAAGAGAGGGTCAGAGAGGGAGGGTGAGACCGACTGAAAGAGAGAGAAAGGAAATGAAGGAACAAGAGAGAGAGTGAGATTGAGCGAGGGGAGAAAAGCAAAAGAGAGAGAGAGAGAGTCTGTGAAGAGTTTAGGTGCCGGACTCTGGAATCTCCATTAAGCGGCTGGGCTTCTATAGGGGCCCGAGGATCCGTGGTCCGCGTGTCACTCTGTCTCAGGTAACCGAGGAGGGCTTTCAAAGGCAACTGGCCGTTCACAATGAGCCCATCTGCAGGGGCCCTGCCATGCAGAGAGCGGCCGACCTCAGAGGCGGATCACCAGCACTCTGCATTCAGACCTAATTGCAGCTCTTTTCCAGCTGCAGTTGTTTCCACGCTTTTAATATTTATATATAAAGTCCTTGTGTTATATTGTTCTCAGCCTGGCTTTCAACAGTTCTGTCGGAGCCGGTCATATATCATTGTTTAACCTTATTTTCATACTTTTCTGTATAATTTCTCTTTGTGAAATGGTTCATTGTCGTTTTAATTTAAACAGTGATGTGTTTATGTAAAGCACTCTGGAGTAGGCCTTTTGTGTGTGTTACTATATATAAAATGGCTTTGCCTTTGTCTCCCGGCAACACCGAGGGCTCCGTGTTGAATTAACACAATAGTCTGAGCGATGGAATCCCTATATGGTTGACATCGCGCTATTGTCTGGTACACAATGGCCCTGCGGTGGAAAAAAGAAACCAGCAAAAAAACACTGACTTAGTGTTTGTGGCGTTGTCGAAATATGTCGCCGCGCTAATGCAAAGGGTGTGAACAAAGAGCTGTCACGGTAAGGAAATGCCCGGCCCGCGATCCCACTAAGGGGCTCCCACTGACTCACAGCCTGACCCGGTTAGAGACCGGGCTGCTGGTTTGGCAGAACAACATGTTTGGACGGAGAAGAGCGAAGTAATAACGGAGCCATGACAGGCACTCCCGCTTCCCTCGGCTACTCCCTGCGCTAGTCATCAGCTTAATAGAAAGCAGTATTCCCTTTCCTTTTCCTGCAAGGGAGCTCTCTTTCTCCCTCTCTCCCACCTTCTCTCCCTCTCCCTTCCTCAATCTCTGTGCCCCTCTCTCTCCCTCTCTCTCCCTCTTTTGCACCCTCTCTCTCTTTTACTCCCTCTCTCTCTCTCTCCCTCTTGCACCCTCTCTCTCTTTTACTCCCTCTCGCTCTCCCTCTCTCTATTGCTCTCTTTCTCTCAGTCTCTCTCTCTCTCTCTCCCTCTCTCTCAGTCTCTCTCTCTCTCTTGCTCTCTCTCTTGCTCCCTCTCTCTGCCCCTCTCTCTTTTTCTCTGCCCCCACTCTCTCCCTCCCTCTATCTCTCTCTTGCTCTCTCCCTCATCCTCTCTTTCTCTCTTCCTCTCTCTCTTTCTCCCTCCCTCTCCCTCCTCCCCCCTCTCTCTCCCTCTCTCCCTCCCTCTCTCTCCCCTCTCCCTCCCTCTCTCTCTCCCCTCTCTCCCTCCCTCTCTCTCCCCTCTCTCTCCCTCTCTCCCTCCCTCTCCCTCTCCCCCCTCTCTCTCCCTCTCTCTCCCCTCTCTCTCTCCCTCTCTCCCTCCCTCTCTCTCTCTCCCTCCCTCTCTCCCTCCCTCTCTTCCTCCCCTCTCTCTCTCCCTCTCTCTCCCTAATTGGAGATAAACAGGGTATTGTCCAGTCGCAGGAAGGGAAACAGACAAACACACAGGGATGTCAACAATGAGGATAATGGCCCTCGTGCACGATAAACCTCAAGTAAGGAAAAGAGAGACGTGTGCACTCAGGGTCCGCTAGAATAGGAATAGAACTGCTAGAAACATTACAGAAGCTTCCCTTGTTGGCAATTGCTTGCTATGTAGTCATTTCGCAGAGGCTTTTATCCAGAATCCATTACTCCGTTAAAGAGTAGGCAGGGGTGGGGGCATCTGAGGATGCCTGCCGACAGACTGTGGACATCGGGGATCAAACCCAGTACATTTCGGTTGGGGGTCTAAACACACAAACCAATGGCCATCCTTGCCGACTTCAAAGGCCGTGCTTTGGAAAGTTGTCGAAGCAGTTTGTGGTCACAGTGGCTTAGCGGAAGTAATGATGGTTTTGTGCCGTTTTAGTGTGGTCCATTCAACTGAAGCAAACAAAAGCTTTACGCCTTGTTTGTGTAATTGCGCCACCCGCGGATATCCTCCCCGTGCTCAGCCATACTTAGCAGTGCACGGTGCTATGACCGTAAGCCTCCTGAAAGGAAAGGCCTGACCTCCTGCGTGGTCCATCGTCTCCTGTCTTTATGCGATAAGCATGGTCTCCCCGCGGGCTCCAGCTGCTCCGGGTGGAGGAGAGAGGGGGGTTGAGGGAAGCGGAGGTGGAGGTGGTGGAGGTGGAGGTAGGGAGGAGGAGGAGGAGGAGGGGGGGAGGTTGGGTGGGTTGGTGGAGGTGGAGGTGGAGGTAGGGAGGTAGGGAGGAGGAGGAGGTGGAGGTAGGGGGATAAGGGGGTGGATGGGGGTAGTGGAGGTGGGGAGGAGGAGGTGAAGGATGAGCTGGGAAGCTGAAGGTGGAGTAGGAGGAGGTGAAGGGGAGCAGGAGGTGGGGGAGGAGCGGTGCAGGCGGGGGGGGTGTCTGGGAGGAGGAGGAGGAGGAGGTGGAGGTGGGGAGGGAGAGGCCAGGGAGAGAGGGTTATGATTAAAATACCTGACGCATGATAGGTGGGCTTACTCCAGGTGCCAGCTGGTGAATGACGCTCCAAATGTGAGCTCATCTCACTCACACACACACACACACACACACACACACACACACACACACACACACACACACACACACTCGACCCTCCGCTAAATTCCTCCCCCATTCAGAGGATGGGGTCTGTTATTACCCAGCCGTGGGACCATACAGGGACGCTCACAAGGAGAAGCTCTGATATCTGAACCTTTTCAACACCATCTCCTCAGCCAGCATCTCCACTGAACTCTGCAATAGTTTGTGTCACAACATTTTGACCTTTCCCTTCAAATGGGCAAGAAGCAAATCGAGCGAGGGCCATAAGAATGTGTTGCCTGGGTGCAAGCGGTTGTAAAGGTCAGATGTTATCTGCCCATCCAGGTGGAATCCCTCCCTTTGATGCTGAACTGCCCCCCCTTACCCAAGAGCCCTGATCCTCTTATAAAGCAAGGTAATAATCTCCCTCGCCGGCATAAATATGTCTGCAGGAAGATAAAGCACTTTGGCGTTTGGCGCTCTAAGCAAGTGGAAGTCCCGGCGAGTAGATCTTCTGTGGATGTCTCTTTACTCTCTTTACTGCTACAGGATTTAGGGTTAATTTCTATTGGTGGCATTTGGTTCTTAAGGTGGCTAGGAGAAGGTCAGTGGTTGTGCTGAGAAAGATGTCGGTACATCAAAACAAAACGACTTCCGGGGAATTTCCGAGATAGGTCATTCATTTTTGACCTGAATGACCTATCTAAAACCGAGTAATGAAACGTGTGACGCGTCAGTAGCAGCCATCTCGGATGTTTATAAAAAACAGACGGTTCTCCCATAGGATGCTCCGCTGTAGTCATCATGTTAAACCTGCCCCTTTTTAGGTAAAGGGGTTGTGATTGGCTCTGCCCGGGCCAGGTCTGTGCCTGGAACCTGGCTGAACGGGCTGAGGGCCAGACACATACGCCAGAGCAAATAAAGCTTGGGGATCTGTCTGGTTCGCAGGCTAGGTCAGGACTTCTTGCTCAGGGATAGCTACAGGTAAGGCTTTGGGGTTTGAAAACAGAACCTTTTGTCTGGGAGCTAAACTCCTGAACCACTACAACACCGTTATTGAAGAACACAGACTTTGAGCCATTGATACTCAACCTTTTGGAAAAAATTTAGACAGTACAAACTTTTTGTGTTGACGTTTCCAGGTTGTGCTTCCCACTATTTTGAACCGAATTCACCAAGTCTCGATAAGGTAAAATAACTTTCTATATATTATTATTTTTTCGCATATTTCATAAAAAAATAACCTAACCTGTCTATTATTTACGAATTAAGTCTTGTGGTTTTGAAACACCACCAGAAGTAATTTCCCCATATTTGGCTAACAAAATCTTAAATCTTACATTTATTAATAAAAACATGTTTAAAGATGCATTGTGTAGGATTTAGTGCCATCTAGTGGTGTGGTTGCACATTGCAACCAACTGAATACGGAATGCATTTTTGAAAAATTAAATGTGTCCTCCTAGAGCAGTTTGTCCCTTCTGGGCTACAGTAGAGACATGGCAGCCTCCATTGAAGAGGACCCGCTCCCTATGAAGGGTTAATTCGAAGATAACGAAAACACAATGATTCTTATTTTCCTGGGATTAAACACACTGTTTAAAACATACAAATGAATATTATACTCAATGTTTTCCAAGTCAACTGCCAGTAAATTCTATATACTCCTTACACAAGGTAAGGAAGCATAGTAGGTGGTGGGCACAGTAACTTGGTCCAGATATACAAAGCAGTAGATGACTTATATGTCCTGGCATACGCTCAGACATGGCTGTACTTCAGGGCTTAGCAAATGTTATTTCAGAGCATGTTGATTCTCAGCTTTTTAGCTGAGAATCAGTTCGCACGTACAAAGTATTTTGTTGCCACGCACGCACAGACACACACAGACACACACACACACACACACAAACACACACACACACGCACACAGATCTACACATTCATGCAAGCACCAATAAACACACACACAGATATACATGTGCATGCAAGCACCAACAAACCCACACACAGACACAGATGTAGACGTGCACACACACATACACACACAAACATATACACGTGCACGAACGTGCATGCAAGCACCCTCATACACACACACATTATACAATGATACACTGACTGAAATGCTCATTCACTCACTGACACCCACACACACACCCACACACACACACACACACACACACACAAACACAGTGTATTAACTAGAGCAGTCACCAGAGACCGGCTTGTGATTGGCTAGCAGGGTGAGTGGCGTGTCTGCTAAGATCCGGTGGCGGCCGTCGTTGGCGGCCGTCGGTGGTGGCCCGCCAAGCCGCGGAGGTTGTGAAGGGGTCCTCCACTCCGCCCCGACCGGGCTGTTATGACGGTGGACCTGATACGGTGTCAGACGTTATGGATCAATCGCAAAACTTTACACAACGTGAGGGGGGGGGGGGGGGGTGTTTACCGGTTGGCAAGAGAAACTTGACGAGTCATGAGAGGGAATATTGTTTACAATGCTTCTGCACAGGAAGCACTCTGAATTGACGTTTGCGGTCGCTCCATTTTTCACAGTCAGATCCAATATATTCAGGCGATAGAATAAGCCTTCAATGAGGTATGTTGGTTCATTTTATTATATTCACGAGTCATGGTTTAAACTCAGGGAGGGTGAATATTGTTTTCAACGTTTTTTAACAGGAAGCACTCTGAATTGACGTTTGCACTTGCTCAATTTATTTTTCACAGTAGGATGCAATATACTATACGCACTATATAGCCTATGCCTTCAATAATCAGTGTTTTTTTAATTTCGAAGAAAGGGACACTTGGGTCCCTTTGAATGAATAGCGGTCGGGGTGGTTGACTCCCAGTGGATCCACGAACAGGTACTGTACCTGACCCTTTCCACGAATAACATTCAACATCGATATCCCTAAATGAACCAAAATATTTAAACGATATTTTAACATCCCGATAGATTTAACAAGTCTGTCTCAGACGTCTCAGTCTGCTGCCTGGGAGCGTTTTCCTCGCGGCTCGTGCCTCCTCAGCTGGCTTCCAGGCGCTCCCGCCGAGGCTCATGGGATACCGTGCACCCCGCTGGGCAGTCTGCCAGCTCCCCCTCTACCCACAGGAGCCTCCGCCGCTACCCGTCGACCAATCAGAGACTGCCTGCGCTCTCCGAAGACAGGTATGCACGTTCTCCAGGAAAAGCAAGAGAATGGGGACTCTCTTTATCTCCTACCATCGCTCTCTCTCTCTTTCCTTCCATCGCTCTTTCTCTCTCTCTCATTCCTGTCACCACCTTTCTCTCTCTCTCTCTCTCGTCCCCCTGTCACCACTCTCTCTTCCCCCCTCCTCTCCCTCCCTCTTTCCCCTGTCACCACTCTCTCTCTCTCTCCCCCCCCCTCTCTCTCTCCTCCCCCCCCTCTCTCTCTCTCTCCCCCCCCTCCCCTCTCTCTCTCTCTTCTCCATCCAACCATTTTCTTGAATCCTAGCAGGACCCCCCCCCCCCCCCCCCTCGTCCCTTGCTTCCTGTACCTGCTCCTATGGTATCCAGGGCTGGTACCTGTTTCCAAGGCAGCATCTGCTCCAGTGTAAACAGCTTCCTGCCGGCTCCTGTGCCTCTCAGTATTCAGTGGAGGTAATCGGCGTCGCCCTCTCTGGGTCGGTGCTCCTTTCAACAAAGAGAGCCCCCCCCCCCCCCCCCTAAAGGAGGCAGGAACTTATCAAGGGGAGATCATGAATGATGAAGAAAACATTATTTTTCTGATTCGGAACAAAGGCGCACATCTTCTTATGTTCTTCTCGTCGTCTTTCCCCACCTCCTCTCTCTCTCTCTCTCTCTCTCTCTCTCTCTCTGTCTCTCTCTCTCTGTCCCTCTCTCTCCACTCTTGCCTGAAGAGATCTGACTTTGATACCCGCCTCCCCCTTGTTCCCCCCTCCCCCTCTCCTAACATCTCTCATCTCCAGAAGGTTCTGGAAATTGCAGGAACAGCAGGGTGCATGTGAAACCTTTATGGCTTCCGTGTGGAGAGAGAGAGAGAGAGAGAGAGAGAGAGAGGGAGAGAGAGAGAGAGAGAGAGAGAGAGAGAGGGAGAGAGAGAGAGAGAGAGAGAGATAGAGAGATAGAGAAGCTGATTAAGCAGGCAGGCCTACAGAGTCTCTTCAATGTTTGTGTACCATGAATAGAAAACAAAGGTCTAAGGAAACTCAAACAAACTTTAAGATATTCATGTGTGTGACATTAGGAAGGAATATTCAATGATTGATGAAATGGAAATATGCCTCGCCTAGCGCCACTCAACATAAATCCATCCGAGCCTTTTGTTAATGTCTTTGAAAGAGGGGTAGTTTAATTATCCT
>NC_136945.1:21027169-21035248 GCF_949987615.1 Pollachius pollachius | reverse complement strand
TGGTGGCAGAAACACAAGCTCATCCGCGGACCGCTGAATGACGCAGCCATAAACGGGCTGATGGCCAGGGAATATAGAGGGGATAGAGCCCGCCGAATAAATCCTTCGCGGTTGACTCCCCCCGCTCTACACGGACCAGGGGTCCGTGTAGACCCAGGGGTCCGTGTAGACCCACTTTTTCCACTGACACCGCTCAGGCTGGAAAAGTGCTGTGGCAGAAGTGTGATGAGATGGACAACAGAGTGCAGCCATCGGATGGCTGGCCGATCACAGCACGCGAGAGAGAGAGAGAGAGAGAGAGAGAGAGAGAGGGAGGGACGAGGGGCGAGCTCCCAGGCACCGTATGATTGGGAGCGGGGACGGGGAATGGTTGGGTGGAGGTTGAAGGGCCTCGATTAGTAAAGTTGAACAGATAAACCGACACAAAACACAAAGCAGCTCGAAGGGGGGATTTATTCACAGGGAAAATAACTTCACCAGGGTGGGGAAAAGGGTGATCGAAAGTCCGTAGTCCGTAATCTGTGTCCAGGGGTCGTCACCAGGAGGGTCCTCAAAGAAGCGGTCGGTAACACAGGTAATCAATAAACTTCAAGGTCTCTCTCTCTCTCTCTGTCTCTAGGCCGTACCGAGCTTCCAGGCGGTCACACAGATCCTGCCTGTAGCTTGCTAGCCCTAGCTCCCGCCCTAGCTTCGGCTTGTGGTAGCCTGCTCTTTCTTTTAACAGCCAGCACTCCAGCTTAATGGCCTTCAGGCCATGCCTCGTTGATTGGAGGAAGTCCATGTATGGCTTGGGGGTGGAGCCAGCAGGTTGCCAGACCTACCACTGCCCTCACTTCTCTCTGGCGTCTGCCACAAAACGTTGTTTAGTCAGAGTCAAATCCCGGATCACAGAGTGGAACGATAAAATGCGGGAAAATATGTCAGTCGTCCATCGTCATTGCTTAAAAACAGAATGAGGAAAACAAGATTTGCACTAGAGGGTTAATAAATCAGATTGGGCGGCATGTGGCTCAGGAGGCAGAGCGGGTTGGCTGGAAACCGGGAGGTTGCTAGTTCAATCCCCGGCTCCTCCTAGGTGAGTGTGGAGGCGTCCCTGAGCAAGGCACCTCACCCTAACTGCTCCCACCGAGCTGGCTGTCGCCTCGCACGGCTGACTCTGGTGTCGCTGTGTGAATGTGTGCATGAATGGATGAATGTTAGGCAGTATTGTAAAGGGCTTTGAGTGGCCACCGGTTAGAAAAGCGCTGTATAGATCCAGTCCGTCTCCATTTCCATTAAATAAAGACAAATAAATGAATCCAAGAAGCTGGGGTCGTACCTGTGGGGATATGGCCAGCCCTCCGAGGGGGTCTCCGTCCAGGACGTCCGTGCCCGCGTTGTAGACCACGATGTCGGGCCGCATCTCGTTGAGCACCCCCTCCACGTTGACCTCCACCTTCCGGAGGTACTCAGCATCCTGCGTGCCCCAGTCCAGCTCCACGTTCCTTCGGATGGCCCCTGGAGGCGACGTTACCGGTCAGAACAGAGCAGTACCCCTGGTTCTAAAATTCACCACATGTTTTGGGCAGTAACATAAGATGCAATGAAAATATATAGATTTAGGGCAATTATCTGACGCTTTAGGCCAAGGTGACTTACAACCATTCATACACACATTCACCCACCAACGGCGGTGTCAACCTTGCGAGGTGACAGCCAGCCCGTCAGGAGCACTTAGAGTTAGGTCGGTGGCTCGCTCAGGGACCCCTTGACACTCTGGCGCGGAGGAGCCAGGGATCGAACTAGCAACCTTCCGGTAACAAGTCAAACTGCTCTACCACCTGAGCTACTGCCGCAACGTAAGAGTACACATATTGCACACATTGGTCTACTTAATATGTATTTTTCATTTGTGAGTCGTACATGTTGAATATTTTTATTTTCATCGGCCGTCTCTCCACCCACTGGGTCCCCCGCTGGGGCCCGTGTATCGACTGGGACCCCCAGTTGGAAACCATCCCATTAAGAACACCATTACAGCTGTTTTCTCCTAGCAGACTCATATAGATCTCTTTGCAGAGTTTTTACCGGAACAAACTTTGTTTGGGGACCCGCCAAAAAAAAGCCCATAGCAAGTCTCACATCCAACTTTGTTTCGAAAGAATATAAATATTTCCCAACAGTTTTTCAGATGCAATCATGAATATTAACATTACAGTACGGGAGATAAAAGCGGAAATGCATTTAATTGGCACCACGTATGCATTGATGCCCACAGACAGCGGGTCCTGTACTGTGAGCCGTCTGCTCCTGATGAATTATCTACACTCCCCTGCTACGGCTCACTTTGCCTTTCATCTCATTTCATCCAAAAAGTCTTTGTCTCCTGGGACTGCAGCAGCAGCACATGACGCAACACTAGGGTGTGAACCAAAGTTGCTGGTTCGATTTCCTGCCTCCGGGCTGTTGTGATGTGTTCTCGTGCGACACACCTGCCTCCGAAGTTAGTCGTTACACGCTTACAGATCCAAAATGCCGTCGTGAACAGACTATCAAAGTGCTAATTTTGAAGAATTCGGTACGGTAGTAGGGTAGACTAATACGGCTATACAGAAGATTAGATGTTTTCCTGCTCTCTTCTGTTGAACCTCGTTTATCTTTGTGGTTTTTGTTTCAAAGGAACATGTTTAATCATCCCAATAATAGAGTCAATATCTTTGCTTCATGGCTAGCAAGCAATAACTGAGGGTGTGCATGCATGTGTATTCGTGTGTGTGTATCTGTGTGTATGCATGTATGTGTGTGTATCTGTGTATCTGTGTGTGTGTGTGTTTGTGTGTGCGTGCGTGCGTGCATGGGTGTGTGTGCCAGTGCGTGCATGCGCGTGAGTGCTTGTGTGCGTATGCCTGCTTGCGTGTATCTGTGTGTGCTTGTGTGTGTGTGCCCGTGTACCCATGCATGTGTGTCTGTCTTTGTGTGCGTTTGCTTGAGTGTGTGTGTGTGTGTGTGTGTGTGTGTGTGTGTGTGTGTGTGTGTGTGTGTGTGTGTGTGTGTGTGTGCTTGTGTGAATGTGATGTGTAAACGGATGGAAATGAAGCATTGATTGTACAGCACTCTGCCCACGTGGAAGGTGCCGGTCATGCTGTGCATAAATGCACAGTCAGCCACATGGCCTCCCCACATTACTTAGCTACACTCTACAGCCATGTTCACACCATCCAGTCTGAACGTATACCAATCAGGAGGATTTCCCAATGCATAAATGTGGATACAAATAATTAGAGACAGCTTTAGGGAATCAGCTTCAAATCGGATTAAACATGAAGAACAAAGGGCATATCCCGCTTGGCGAGGCTTTGTTAAAGCCTTTTACAAACAAAAGGCGCGTTTAAGTCAGTGTCTAGGTATAGTCTTTATCTTAAGACAACCAGAGTGTCAATGTGTTTACATGTGGAGAAGTTATGAGCGTTAACCACACTCATCTTAATGGCACTGGAATAAATGTTATCTAAATTAGACCGTTAGTCAACCTCGGTACATTGAGTTTATTCTGTAGCTGAGCATTGATTCAATACAACTTTGAGGAGTTCTTACTGTCTACCGACCTACAAAATGTGTACAAACAGCAGACTGCATCGTAGCACACGGATTCCCTGCTTTAGGGATTTGTGACACACAAATCAAAGGCACACTGCGAAGCGTGTGAATCAGCAAGTGAAGCCATGACACAATTAAAACGGCAGCCAGTGACATCTAGGGGGGGGGGGGGGGGGGGCTGGACTTGAAGGAGACAGCAGCCCCACCCCCGAGGGAACATGGGCCTGGATGTTTATTCCCCTGCCCGGCACCGATTAGAGTAAAAGCACATATAATCATATAAGTGCTGCTAAGATTGATGCCAGGCCGCTGTGAGGGATCTTCTGATGTAGGCTGTGACGCTAGTATGGAAATGAGGCACTTTAATGTGGGGGACCCTTCCAGAGCCTCCTTCCTGGTTCGATAGCTTTTCAGGTAATGTATTAGAGGATGGTGGCAGGATAGTGTGGTGTCTAGGGTGTGCGGACACAAGGTGCTCGCTCGGGCTCCGTATCTGTACTCTACCGCCTAGCGTAAATCGCTGTGGGGGAAAAGTGTTGTAACCGTCTAGAGATAGAGCGAGCCACAGCTCATCAGGGGGAGGACACAGGAGAGGAAAGGACAGAGGAGAGGGAAGGACAGAGGAGAGGACAGGGGAGAGGGAGGACAGAGGAGAGAAGAGGAGAGGAGGGAGGAGAGGAAGGAGGGAGCTCTTCACTCACGCTTGGCGATTCTGTCCCCAGGGTAGATGTGGCAGTTGTACACGTCCATGATGAACACTCGCCGGTCTCCCAGGAAGTCTCGCTCGTGGCCGTTTCCCTGCAACACAAAGACAAGTTTAATAGAGACCCTCTACATCTCAACAATACAGTCCTGGGCAGAACAGCCCAGAACTGCGTGGGTTAGGGGTTCCATTCCCGTGCTAAGAAATGGGTGCACTCAAGGTTTTGTTAGGCGCTTTGGATGAAAGGTTTGTATTAATTTATTGGGATGAACAAAAGATGTCTAACGATTTGTCTAAACTGACAAATCGTTAAAAAGTACTGAACTGGTGCTCGGAAACAAAGAACAAATGTTGGAAGACATGGAACACAGACGGTCCAATAAAATAGAAAGGTTACTGCCGGTTCTGTGATCTCCCCTCTAATGTATGGCAGCATGCATTCCTCTATCTCCTCTACAAAGGAGGATACTAACAAACACTAAGTAAATCCACCCGTCCATCCATTCCCAGCATGGAACCAAACCCCAGACGTCACCTATGGGTGTCTGTCTGGGTGCTGCGGTGCAGCTGGGAGTGACAGGGTGAGAACCAGGGATCGATATTCACCCGCAGGCTGTTGGCATTATCGTCCAGATGGTCGGAAAAAAAAACTGCCAGATTGTTTCATCGCTCTTTATTCCTTCCCCTCCGTTCGTGAGCCAACTTGTCTTCTTCCTGTCAGGAGCGCATAAGTCAAATCTCAGAGTCCGCGGGTAATGGAACCCACGATGGATAAATGGTGACAGGCAGGGTAAGATTATGCTGACCAGGAATTGACTAGGCAGATTCTAGTTTGTATACAAACCCACCCACAATGCATCACGTCTTCGTCATGTCGAGGACAAAGTAGAATAAATCAAACCCACGGCTCATTTCACTTGGTTCATTTCAGGGAGAGGTATATCAATACCAAGTGACAAACACTGGGTCATTTATTATTTATACTCCCTTTGAATGTGATTTTTACGCAATGAAAGACTGGCAACTGCGGGTACGTAAACATCGAATTAACTGGTTATAACACGACAGGTAACAGAGGCATCCGTCATACGACCCCGAGTTCATACAGGCCTCTCACTCCTCACCGGGTACACACAGGCTCAGAAGACTCCGAGAGGCACACCAATAACTTACATTTAGATTTGACATTTAGGGATTTAGCAGACGCTTCTATCGAAAACGACTTACATTAAGTACATCTCTCTTGAAAGAGAAACAACAATATATCGCCGTAACAACAAAGACAGCTAAGGATAAGACGCTACACACTGCTAAGACATTCATTAATTAGCATTGTTTTTTGCCAGGACGTACAACATACAATAACTATTCAATAAGTCACTATCATACTCAAAAGCTAACCCCCCCCCCCCCATCTCCTCGCTGGGCCCTGATGTAGCATCAACACTGGAAGGCTATTCATGGCTCCATTTAGCAGCCATTTTGTTCCTCTTAGTGGCCAGACGGTAAGAGGCCCTTGTGTTACAGTGAAAACAACATTTTTTTCCATTCATCTATTGAAACCCGACCAGCTGTCCTTCAATCAGACGCAAACATCCGAGACATCCATCACAAAATCGTAGAGGTAGGACTTTCATGATATAAAGGGTTTCACTGAAAGGTGAGAACCAAAGCACAACTATATCACTGGATTTCTTTCAACAACTGTAACCTAAACACCTAAAGGGTGATTACACGGTGAGGACACAAGCATTACTTTGGCTGACATCTTTACATTCACACAAATTCAAGTTTTTTTTTGCCTTTGACTGCTTATCAATGTTAATGAATACGTTAATTTACTATTGGGTATTGCCAGATGTGTTCTTAATGAGATTAGAAAAACAAGTGCTTGTGTATTGGATAGAATGACAGAGAGACAAGTTATGGTTTACTGCTAAAGATACCCAGATGACGAAATAAGTCCTTTGAACAACTCTTCCAAGTCTGGATCTGTAGAAATATATCTGAACAACTGAATAGAGCATTTTTTCTGCAGTAATGAAGCATTACCATTACTACTGAAGCAAGAAGATATCTTTTTTTATCATATGGACTCCAATGTCAGATGCAGAATGTCTCATATGGTGTTCTCTGTTCGGTTTTAAAGGCCCCTGTGTTTTACCAGATGTTTCCATTACAAACTATTTCCAAATCCTCCCTTTAGTGAAATCATACATGGGATTGTCCACCCAGATGATTGATGGGTCGATCAACCTACCAGTGGGTATGGCCATTAGGGAGGCTTGATAGGTTGAGCTAACGGTGTGGATTGCCTGATTAAAATAGGGCCTTTTTAAAAACCAAATTGCTATTTTGCATTGCAACCTCGACGACTACAGTGTATTGCCCTGATTTATCAGCAAAGCATAGGATGAGGCCATCAATTCATTCCACAAGTATGAGCACTTACGGTATAATGTGTCGAGAACAAATGAGCCAGTGGTATGTTTTTCGGAAAAACTGCAGAGCGCGCACATCCAATAAATGCATACAGTACTCTGCCTTATATATGGTCAAGTTCTAATAATAATTTACTTCTGATCGGATTGCCGCATCGACCTCATATCACAGGCTGACTTTGTCATTACATAATGCAGGATCGTTAGCGTCCAGTCATACATCAGACATGGCTGAAGCTACGTGGGAGCCATGGGCTTTGGAACTCATTAGAAAGTTTCCAATCACTAATTGGTTTTTGGATATGAGGTAGTAAGGGGAAATACATAGCTCGATGAAAATATGATAAGTACAGAGTTTGTTGCACTATGCTCACACTGACTGGGCTCAGTGTAATAAAAAGGAATCACTGCTTATTGAAAACCTGTAATCCGGTTTGACTGGACTGTATTAATCCAATTACCATAACCCTAAGCCCCTTCTGTCATTTTCTACAGTTGCAGAATGCATTCATCTCTAGATTCTCCGTATCGTGGATATATTGCAAACCAAAGCGCTCGCTTCTTGGGTGACTTTGCTTTTGCCAATTACCTGTTTTGAACTCGACTAAGAAACATCTATGAAACACGGCGAAAGGGAGATCTGATTTCACTGCAATGCCAGCCTTAGACTTCCACTTTGAGCCAACGACAGGTGAACGGTGGAACGCTGAGGGCTGCTTTGTGAATATTAATAAGGGTGACAGGGGATGCCTCGTGGTTAGTCAATTTGTCCTCTTGAGAATAAACTCCAGGTTCAGAAAACACCCATCCAGTAAGTGTCCTTGGGTAAATCATTACCCCATCCAGTCCTTTAGGAATAATTCGGGGGATTTTAGGGGGTTGGCCGAGGGCGTGGGGAAGGGATTTGCGAGGTTTTAAAGTTTTTAATCTGCCCCTGTTTGAGAGTATGCTCATTAAACCTTGATCCAGTTTAGTGTGGAGAGGAGCTGGCGGTATCAGCGAGGAGGAAGCTGTCTCACAGCACAGTCCTCAGCTGGCCCGGCCAGTGTTGGATGAAATGAAGACCTTTCTACCTCCAGAAGCGGGATTGGTTCCGGTCGATGGCCTGGATTAAAGGTCGGCGTGCCATCTACTGCTTGAACACTGGCTTGTTATTCATTTTGTACGCATACTCCCCCCCCCCCCCCCCCCCCCAGCAAAATGGACAGAGATGCTGCCGGGGAAATGGGCAGGTAGACAAAAGCTAAATCTAGAACTAAATCTGGATAAGTAGATAAAGACAATACTTTACTATAGTTAGTTACTAGTTTGTTTCTGATAGTATAGTATCAATACTAAAGTACTATAGTAAAGTAACCG
>NC_136945.1:20932169-21022169 GCF_949987615.1 Pollachius pollachius | reverse complement strand
ATATCCAAATCATACACATCATTTAATTAATAATTACAGATTGTCATTTATTTTATCGAAAGCAACTTAAAGCCATTTTGAGACACATATGATTGATAACAAGCCGACATTAGTTATCGTGTCCAGAACGTTCCGGCTATATGTAGAAGACCCCCCTTACCACTAAACCGTCCAGCCCGTTCCCGGAACATTTCCGCCTTTTAACCATCAAGGACATGGCCCACTTGAAGTACCTGAATATCAATTTCCGACAAAAGTGCAGAGATAAATTATCCCTGTCAGCTGGGCTTGTATTTAACGGTAGATAAAGCCGGGCAGGGTTCGCAAAAGCTCAATAAATCCTGGGCCCGTGAAGCCTCACCTATCCACAGGCCTGGTGAGACGTAATACGCTTAAGGTAATGTGGATCTAAGGGCGCTCCTGGTAGTGAGGCCAAAGTTCTTGCACGGACATTATTAATATTAATATTGGTAATATGAGTGTGTTTACGAGGACAGACTTCAGTAGTCATGGAGATGAAGGAGCTAAGAGGGATGTGGGCGCGGTGGGGGAGAGACGGCAGGGGGCTTTGTTTTGGTCAGCCGGTCAAAGTATTCAAAGAGTTTCGCGCTCCCATAATGATCTTTTGGACCTTGGTTTGTGCTTGGAAACTGATTTTGATATTTTCCCTCAGTGTGTTTTTCGACTCGTTTTTCGTTTGACAGTTGTGGTTTTGACATGCGGCCGGCGACTACACACAGCTCTTTTCATTACCTCTTTGTGCACGGATGTTTTAGGAACCAACTTGTGGACCTACTGAAAGACATGGGCTATAGATGTGGCTCCATGTTCTGACGGTCGGCCATCACTATCCTTGGTTCCTTTTGCCCATTAGTTTGGTACAACATGTATACACAGTCTCACAGTCTCTCTCCCACACATCAGAATGCATCATGGGATGTATTCAAGAAAGTTAGAACTGTAAAATCCTAATATACTACACACCGTAACGACAAAAACATTGTTTCTCCACCTGAATGTTGAAAAGCGCTGCAGCAGTTTGAAACAGAACAATGTCCCTCCCCCAAAACGAAAAATCTGTGTACGATTAATGACTAAATAATTAGCAAAAAAAATCAAAAAATACTAGTACCAGGGTTAGGGTTAGTGTTAGGGTTAGCTTGCAAATTGGCGGTGGTCATGGCGATGTGAGCCCGCGATGCACATACCCTATACAGGACTATATGCCCTGCTGGACTGCAACTTTGAAAAAAAAGTAACAGAAATGGAGGAGTGAAATGTACGAGAAGCCGGTCTGTACCATGATGGTTCCTCCAGTCTGGGTCCGCAGCGGCCTGAGCACGCGTCGCTGAACCAGGCAGTTGGGCAGGAACAGGAGCGGGGGGATCTCCGTGATGCCCGCCACGATCGCCGACCACTGGAAGGAAAGCATAACGACATTTACATCAACAGAGGCTTTCATCCAAAGCGACTTACAAACATTCATGCACACATTCACACACCGGCGTCGGTGTCAACCGGGCAAGGCGACAGCCGGCTCGTCGGGAGCAGTCAGGGTGAGGCGTCTCGCTCAGGGACACCCCGACACTCCGCTAGCCGGAGCCGGGGATCGAACTAGCAACCTTGCGGTTACCAGACAACCCGCTCTACATCCTGAGCGAAGCCGAACCCACACACAAGACACATTTCACATGGCATCAGCGTCCACAGACCACCACCACACCGACCCACTGGACACATCACAAAGCGGCATCCCTCGCCTCTGCCCCTCTGCCATTGGGAGCACAACACACAAACACACAACACACAAACACACAACAACAAAAGGAGCGGAATTCTTCTGATGCTGGATTCAGGGCTCTGTGCCTGCAGGGGATGAATAAGAAATGGTTTTGTTGACAATGTTGATTTCACATTAAATTGGGTGACAGGTTGAAGCAGACATGTAAAGAGGGAATGCTAATATAAAGCCGGGAGCTACTAGGTTGAGTCTCTGAGATTGTTTTCTGAATGCCAGAAGGAGGGAGGGGGGGAGGGAGGGACTTTACCCAGCAGGTACATCTTTAAAGGCAATAGCTAAGGACCTTATTCGTGCTCCCTTGCTGTCGGCCATATATTAAAAATAATCTACCTCTCCGGAACTGTACTAGCACACTTCCATGGGAGTGGTCATGCTCCACAATAGAGCATCTCATATCAGCTGTAATCCATTATAAAAGGCTTCACAGTCGTGCTGCTTTCACCGCAGTAAGACAGATGCTGTGAGATGAAATATGATACACACTGTACGAGTTCTGCCTTGGATGAGAGTCAAGACTCCTGCGGGAACGCCAAGTGCTCCTCAACCCTCTCCTCCTTGATGTTTCATGTCACACACCTCGCATCACAACCAGAGAAAGTGAATGCCATCCCATAATATAAACAACAGGCACGGAAGGCGTCTCTCCCTGACACAAACAAACCCTGATTTATGAATCACATTAATTCTGGGCTGAACTCTGAAGTTTGGTGAATTTATGAGAGCGCCGATACATTTAAAGTCCTCTGGGACTTCTTAGGGACTGCAGGAGGCCGTTGAGGACAGTTGGAGACGGCGCGAGGTGATGAATGGTTGGTCTGTAGGAGATCTGAGGTGTGCGCACCCCATGCTGGGTCAACGCTGGCTGTAGTTTATGTCTGTTAGACGTCAGACTCTCGAGGGGAAGAGGAGAGATCTGAGGCATCGACGGCGTCATCTCGTCCACTTACTGCTAACTGTACCTGGAGCGCTCCGCTGGAAGAGATTGTAGGGAATCAGTTTATGTTCTACGGTGACACTGTGGGATTTGACGGCCATACCCTATGATAACCAACAGCTAGATCAATTTCAACCACAAGCTAAGAGCTAACTAACAATACCCTTTTTCTTCCGAGCAAAGTCATTAAGAACGGCGTTTTATGAAGCTAATTAAAGCATCCTTCCATGAAGGAATTGATTTGTTTTAACGAATGTGATGGAATCAAGTTGAAATTAGATGAGATTCCACACGATTATTCTCTTTTTAGAGTTTCTATTGCAGCACAAACATTTCCAAACATGCATATATATTTCAAATATCTGTTTTTTGTCTATGGTTATAGTGTTGCCCCATGTTAGTGAGAAGCTGCAAAGAGACAGGTTAGTCTAGGAGCTGTGAAGAGACATGTTAGTTTAGGAGCCGTGTAGAAACATGTTAGTGTAGGAGCAAAATGTAGAAACATGTTAATGTAGGAGCCAAGCAGAGACATGTTAGTTAATGAGCCTTGAAGACGAGCAGGCAGAGAGTGTGTACCTTACAGTAAGAGTGTGTCATGTTAATGTACGAGCCGTGTAGAACCATGTGCAGGCTGCTTGTTCACCTAACGGTTACATTGTGCCCCCATGCTAGTAAGAGCCTTGTAGAAACATGTTAATGTAGGAACCGAGAACAGACACGTTAGTTTATGAACCGTGAACCGACATGAACAGGCAGCGTGTGTGTACCTTAAAGTAACGGTGTGTCATGTAGGGGCCGTGTAGAAACATGTGCTGGCAGCATGTTTACCTTATAGTAACAGTGTGTCATGTTAATGTAAGAGCCGTGAAACATGTGCAGTGTGTACCTTATAGTTACAGTGTGTCATGTTAATGTAGAGGCTGGGTAGAGACATGTGCAGGCAGCGTGTGTGTACCTTATAGTATCAGTGTGTCATGTTAATGCAAGAGCCGTGAAACATGTTCAGTGTGTACCTTATAGTTACAGCGTGTCATGTTAATGAGGAGCCGTGAAGAGACATGTGTAGGCGGCGTGTGTGTACCTTTAAGCTGCTCAGGTAGCTCTTGGTGTGAGCCACCTTCAGGTCCTCCTCTGAAGCCTCCAGGGCGGGCACCATGTTGTCATCAGTCACAAACTGCTCCTCTAATGAGGAACACGGAGCGAGCAGCACATTATACATAATAGGATACACAACCACGCAAACACACACGCAGGTAGACACGCGCGCAAACCCATGCAAGAACGCACGCGTGTGAACACACACGCACCGGCAAACACATGCACACGGACACAAATATAAACAAACACGCACGCACGCATGTATACATGCCTGCAGTCACCTACGTACACACGCACGCACGTACACCCACGCGCACACATTTAAACAGACACATGTAGACAGACGCACACGCACAGACACGCATGCACACCAAAAAACACACACACACACACACGCAAATACATGAATTCATTGAATGAGACATAGCTTAACATTAATGCTAGTGTGCTTTTATCTTGATGGCTCAGCTAGTTCATTTCCTGTTTTATCTCTGCTTGATTTCCCCACCTGTCACCATCCATCAACCCATCCATCCACCAGCCCTTCAAAGACTCTTTCTCATCAGGTCTCCATTCTCTTGTGTATCCACTCTATTTATATTTGTTTCTCTCTCTCTCTCTCTCTCTCTCTCTCTCTCTCTCTCTCTCTCATTGAAGCCCAGCCTTCAAAGTTTCAAAGTAAAAGCTCCGTTAACCTTTTAAAAACCGGACGACCTTCCCCCACTTCCCAGCGTCAAAGGGGTGGAGTTTCTCCATGCCCATGAAGGTGATGTTATAGATGGGGTGGTACACTATGGGCAGTTGTGTACGAGGGACGTCAACATACAGTTCAGTGTCGTGAGGACTGAAAAATAAAACAAGTAATAGATCATACTACAATATTCCAGAGGTTTGTGTACTTCTCTAATGGAACTGGGAGTACCGTCTTAATTTTGTATTTGCCCACCGTTTTCCACCCTCAGTGTCTTGCTTCTTTGACATTGTCCCACCGGCATTTCTAGTTTGATCTAAATATAATAATACATATACACGTTATTAATGCCATTGTTTGTATTGTAATAGTTTCATATTTATTCACATTCCATTCCTTTTCAGCAAACACTTGGCTGAACATCAGCAATCCACTAAACATTGACAAAATAAATAGACATTTACATAATGCAATCCACGTTAATGTGTAACGATTCCAAATCACGGCCAAAACAAGGGAGAGGGACTATGGCTTCACTGCGACTCCTGCACGGTGACTACATTACCCACAAGCCTGTCAAGACTGACCCATGCGCAATGTCATGTTATCATTACCAAAGACGCAACTAGAAGGAAGCTTTCGCTGTTTCTCCAAGGTTGACCGTACATCGCGTTGTATACACGGACGAGGTCGATAGAAGTAGAAGGTGGCTGTCATTTACACGTGATATAAACACAATTGATTACGAAGAGCTAAAATCGAAAAGGGGATTTGAACAACGTAGCATCATTTCGAGTCGACTCACCTGCTATTTATATTACGCACGTCACGAAAGTCGAGCCGTTTCTAACGCTCACGGACTTAAAAGGTTCCTCATCAAAGAACAAGAGACTGTACAAATAGTTGGATCCAGATACATATCTATATACATATTAATATATAATCTATTTCGGATATTCAGTATCCCTTCTGTTCTTCCCCTCCTACGTATGAAACGTGCGCGAATTCGCCTCCGAGGTTCCGTCACTTGTGCCCGTAGCGCGCTTGACGCACTTTACGCTCCTCTTATTATTTCGCCGCTGTGCTCTTGTGTTGTACACCAACGGTGATATAAGTTTTACTTGAATACAGTGCTGTCCATAGAGAGGAAGACATTTCAGCCTCTTTGGAATGAAGAAATACTCGATCAACTCCTGACATTATGATACAATGATGACATTGAGTTGGCCCATCATACCAGTAGAATGCAATGTTGGCATATCATCATACCTTTGGTTTGTTTCTAAAAGTATTATTTTATTCAAGACACTAGCCCTGGGTTGAAGCTACAACATGGTTCTCTTGACTTTCTTGAAACATTTATCTAGGCCTGCAAATTACTTTAAATGACTTACCCTCCATGAGTGAACAATGTTTGTTTTTTCCTTGGCAGGGAGGCTATTTTACTACTTGTGTCTACTGTAGTAGTGTACACTGTAGTCTACCGTTTAGGGCCATTGCCTTTTCCTTACTGTGCACCATTGTGTTTACTTTCATTGTGACAGATCAGCTTGTTTCCAAGTTGTAAATCTGAGTCTGGCTAATATTTAATCCATTCAATTCCAAACCATCAACATATTACACTTTTGAATTATTAGTGAACTTACTGTTGGGTAAACAAAAATCCACCGGCTCCAACAATCAGATTATTCAGACCTCATCCAAGTCCAAAAATGGCAAATATGTCCTTCTTTTAATTTAGGGTAATTATCAAGAATAAAATAATAGGAGTGAGCCAGATTGCAGGTCATGACATTCGTTTTAGTTGTGACATGTCGCATGACACCACAAACGGTTCTGTTCATTAGCTCTGCCCTCTGATGCCATAGTGACAGCCCAAAAAGAAACAGTTTTTCAACTGCCCGACTCTGCAGTGACTAAACATCATGTAAAATCAAATTAAAGGGATTCTCTGAGTTATCTGTAAACTGGCGCAGGTCTCACCCAGAGTTAGATGAGTTGTTTAATGACCCACCAGTGACTCCAGAAGGGTAGTTTGCTGCGTTAGTATTGGCTCTCCGTTGACTTGCAGTGTTACAGTAGCCAAGCTCCTGTTCATGTAAACACTTTGGACTACTTTCCAAAGAGTTCCAATGTATTCCAAATAGTCACCTGTGTCACAGTATTGTCATGTCAATGCACGTCATGCCAATTAATGTACAACATGCAATGTCCAGTCTCAGAGCATTGTTATGTCCCGCGTCTAATGGCCATGACAGCACAGCCTCAGGTACCCCTAATTGATGTGTCCTTTTGATTATTCACTGAATTGATCGAGTGTTTACATATAGAACCCGTTCACAGAGCCCTTCCAGTGCATGACGTGGGGATCCATGGTGATCCAGGGGGTTTGATTATGGGATTGATTCCTTTAGATTCAAGCCATATCACAGGAAAGGGGGGATGCTATCGTACTGAACATCAGCAGTGCTGAGATTCGGCCCTAGCTACTAAGCTGAGCCGCAGGCACGGCTAATCACCTATTCAGTACCACAACATGTCCTTGAGTGGGACATTGCTTTTATACAACGGTCCCACAAGCTCCGTTTATTAGTTAACACTAAAAAGCGACAACAGATTATGATTAGTTTGATTATTAAATCTTTCACTCGACTGTTGCCAGGCAACACACAAACATTCTCCTGCAAAGTAGATCGCTGCCTTTTGTAGGTCTACACGTCTCCTACCAAAGTACATTTGTCTGTGTGTTTCCATTTATTGTGCATCCAGTGGAACAAGAGTCTGTTGACAGGCGTTTGACGAGTGTGATTCGGATGAGCAGACAGATCGTTACACCTATTCAGGTTCTGGGGTATCTGTGGGTTATAGTGGTGGTCCCTACCCTATTGGTTGCCATGGAGCCAACGCTGTAAGCAGGGCATGAGCAGAAAGGTTTTAGTGTTGTACTCGATCAGAATAAGTAGGAGAATAGTGTAGGGTTTGAATCCCAGCCAAAAGGTTCCGGGGTCATACCCAATGACTGGAGTGTACTTGTAGGCATCCATAAAGAAAGATGCCAACCCCTTACTTGCTCCTTCGTGACGTAGTTCTGAATTCACTGTAAGCACTGTAATAATTAATAGTCACAAGGGAATAGTTTATCACGTGAAATAGGAGAAGGAAAAGAAAAATCATTCACGTCACTTTGATGCAGTCTCTGTCTGAGCTAATTACTGAAAGACACACACACACACACACACACACACACACACACACCAATAGAACACACACCTACCTGTGGAGAATGCAGGCTGACATTATCCCTACCCCATCAATAGAGTTCAGCATGAAGCAGTGCATGCACCTTCCTCATGTGAGTCCTGATCGATGGACTGCAGTGTTGACAGATAGCCCCTGACCAGTGCACCTCTATTGTCCTGAAATACCAGACGTCATGCGCATTGTTTGTCCAACAGAGTATAGAGGTGGGAGGGGGGCGAGAGAGAGATGCAAGTAGAGCGAGAGAGAGAGAGAGAGAGAGAGAGAGAGAGAGAGAGGGGGTAGAGGTTGAAATTGAGAAACAGATAGAGAGAGAGAGAGTGCACAATTCATTTCGTCAGCAAACAAGGAGCCCCAGTTGTGTGTCTCGTGAGTGCGTTGGCAACACCCTGTGCCTCCCAGAGCCAGGCAGTGATCTCATGAAGGCAGCTCTTTGTGTAATGTAACGCATAGCTTCTGCATGCAGGCCTCTCCTGCCAAAACCCCTTCTGGCCTCGTCATGCGAGTGACACCTTCCCTCTCTTTTGTTTGTGGTCTCACAGTCACGACTGCAGCCTTTTGAACTGGCCTGGCAGACATCGTCTTCTGGCAGACGCTTCCATCCAGAGCGACTTACAGTGAATTCAGATGTGGAGGAAGGGTAACTTAGCTCGAGGATGCATCTCACTCCTCTTCCCTTCCAGGAGACGGGACCGCCTGGCCACACTCAGACCGCTTCCTGACAGTCCGGACCACCCAGAGGACTGTCACATCAAAAGGAGAGGAGAGGAGGAGGGGTTGGAGCAGAGAGAGGGGGTGGATGAGAGGAGGAGGAGGTGGAGGAGAGAGGATGTGGAGGAGAGGAGGAGGAGGAGGAGGTGGTGGAGGAGAGAGAGGATGTGGAGGAGAGAAGGAGGAAGAGAGCTGGAGGAGAGAAAGGAGGAGAGAGAGGAGAAGGAGGAGACAGTGGAGAAAAGGAGGGGGAGAAAGAGGTGGAGGAGGAGGAAGAGAAGAGGAGGGTCTCACCATAGAGGATGAAGAAGCTCTTCCTTCATTCTCTCTTGTTTCCTCGCTGGTGCCATCGTGGTTGCTGCGGTGGCGATATACAGGAAAAAGTTCTCTTTCATGACTTCTTGTTTGTATTTTTATATATATATATATATATATATATATATATATATATATATATATATATATATATATATATATTTATATATATATAAATATATATCGGCCTATATATATGTTTAGCAAATGTCCATCCTCCACGCCATCTAGGTGGCTGCCACACTCCACTTGGGGGACTTATTTTGGGCTCCGCTAGACAAAGGATGCAGGGTGGTGGTGTTAAACACCTGCTATATATTGCAACAGTTTGATACTTAACATACCAATGGTTCACTTGGTTTACCTGTTGCACACTGATTGCTCAATGTGCGACAGGTGTGAGGTGCAGCCTCACCGAGCCCCAGGGTCCAATCAGACGACACCAGGTGATGCTGCTTCAGCCAGCCATCATCCACAATCGTCACATATATATATATATATATATATATATATATATATATATATTTATATATCACGAGTTTGACGGATCCGGTCATGGTGCCCAAACAAACACGGATCAGGACAAATTGAAATACGGTATCGTGGAGAAAAATAGGCCCAGATCTGAGCCTATTTTAGACTTACAGCCAAATAATTATAATATACAGGGATAATAAATATTATCAAGACATTACGCTGTATTATATGGGCCTACACAGCCAGTTAAAGTGGGGACATGTGCATATCTCATAAAGAAATTTCCATGACACAATTCATAAACCAAATGATAAAACAATGTCTCTCATATACAAGTCACCTCACAACAGCTTGTAATAAACTAGGTTAATTAAACTGACTAGACACAGGTTGTATATGTTTATATGCCACTTTATTACATGCGGACGTGTGGAGCTGTGAGGCAAGCTTATCCTCATCCTATCGTCCCTTCCAGGGTCAAAAACGTCAGGCCTCTCTTCCTTCTCCAAGCTGGGAGCCGGAGGGGTCAGAGGGTGGAGGTGGGTCCTACGGTGGAGGTGGGCCTGAGGCTGGAGGTGGCCTGAGGGTGAAGGTGGGCCTTAGGGTGGAGGTGGGCCTGAGGGTGGAGGTGGCCTGAGGGTCGAGGTGGGCCTTAGGGTGGAGGTGGGCCTGAGGGTGGAGGTGGGCCTGAGGGTGGAGGTGGGCCTGAGGGTGGAGGGGGCCTGAGGGTGGAGGTGGGCCTTAGGGTGGAGGTGGGCCTGAGGGTGGAGGTGGGCCTTAGGGTGGAGGTGGGCCTTAGGGTGGACCCCTCTCTATAGCCTTTGACCACTTTCCAACCAACTCAGATTCATGCAAGATAATCCCTTAAGGATTGGCCGTGCCTACAGCGCTACGATACAAAGAACACATTCATTGCAATTCAAGAAAAACAGTATAAAAAATATTACAATCTTCCCTCGACAACAATTAGGAACCGTAGCCTACATTATTTTTAAAGGGGTTTAACACTGGGGCAATCATGATGTTAGTTATATTGGTTTATTTTGTGTAATGTATTTTCTATTTTATAGGCAAGATATAACACACACACATACACCTACACACACACACACACACAAACGTACACACACACACACACACACACACACACAAACGTACACACACACACACACACACGTACACACACACACACACACACACACACACACACAAATTACTATAATATAATATAATAGTAATAACAATATAATAACATAGAAAATATACTCTTTCATGTGCAGACATGGACAGAAAAACACAAAATCGTCCCACTCATGTATATTCACTTCAAAGCGAGCTTCTAACAAAAGTATGAACTTTGTACTTTCTTTGAGTCGAATGAGAGATTGTGACATAAAATACTGTATGACAAATAACTTTGAAAGTTTTTATATGAAAAACAAAACCTGCTTTGTTGGAGCTCTCGTGGAGGAATGGGTTAAACAGATCATCTTTGTCTCCTGCAGAAACAAATAAACAAAAGCAGTTTTGGGGTTTTCCCATTATGCAGAGGACTTTTTATTGGCTCAAATGTTTTCATCTGTTTGAATTTATAGTCTGGGAGACATTCTGAGGTCTTTGGGATGAAAACAGTTTTATACAGATAGATTAATAGAGAAAAAGCTTTAAAGGCCAATGAAAGTTTTAAACAAGCACGCTTTTGTCTTGAATTTATTCCACTTAATCTAACAGGATGAATTGCATATCCATATTTTAAAAGTTGGGTTAGTAGTAGTATCTGTAGTATCCGTAGAAGGCACATCAAACATGCCCTGTGTTACAGCTGAAACGAAGTGTGGTATTTCAAACCATTACACTAGTTCTTCCTCTACGGAAGACGGGAGGAATTTATCGGAAAACCAAACAATCCCATCCCCTCACAATCATCTTCTTTGCTCTCCATCCCAAGAAAGGAGAACGATTTTATCTGAAGAGCATTGTGTACACAAATGTTTATCTAGTACAGAACCCACCCCCGAAATGGTGGTTCGCTATGGAAATACATCACACACGCACACATTTCTGAAGAGATGCTGGAGCTAGGGTCAGCAAAATGGTGCAGTCATGTTGTTTATGGCAATCCATAAAGTCTCAAAGCCCCCCCTAACATAAACACACTCCATTATTCATAACTCAATGGCCGTTTTGTCCCGGACCGAGCGGCGATTGATTGGTGGTACCGTGAGTGATTGATCACCTGGGAAACCTGAGAGAGAGGGGGGAAGGGAGGATAATGAGGGAGGAAGAGAGTTATGCTCATGCAAACTCATGTCTTCCTCTATGTCCAGCAAGTGATGTCACAGTCCGCCCTCTGGGTCACGGTGTCTGACGACGTTGTGTTGTGAAGCTTTATCACTTTGGCCCATTGGCCTTTAGGATACGGTAAGGTTTTGGTGCAATTAAGGTTAGGGTTTGACGTGGTTTAAGTCTGGAGTTGGTAGGGTTAAGGTAAGGTTTTGGTGTTAATAAGGTAAGGGTTTGGTGTGTTTAAGGTTAAGGTTCCGTGGCTGTGGTAAAGGTTTATTTCACCGAGGCCTGCATGGCGGAGAACAACTCCTCCCTAGGGGTTCCCCTCTGCTCAACCTGTTGACCATATCAAATCATTTATGACCTTTGCTTTTCATAAACCGGGCGTATCTAGGGACCACAGTTCTGTAGTTGGTCTGTGGGTGACACAGCTGGGACCATATGGGTCCCCATGTGTAGTTGTAACTCTGAGGCTCTCCTACAGTGTGGCTGTAATTGCCGTTTCACCATTACCCATGATCCCTTGGCTATGCAGCAGGCAGCACCGCCTTCTGCGGCCAGGAAGAGCTAAAAGATGACTTTCTGGGTCTGTATAGGCAATAATGGTCAAAACCATAATCATAATAGTCTTTATTTATATTGGTACTAGATGTTTTTCCACGTGAAATAGAAAGAAATAAAGCAATGTGGTTGTATTCAAAGGGAATACACACGCTATAAAGATAAATATACGAGCGTGGTGACCAAGCGAACAGGCCAAAGACATAATTTAACACAAATGTTGTGTTTGGAAATACGCTGCCTTCTAGACTCTCGCCTCTAGGAGACGACGAGGTGGGGCTAGTGTGATGCAGCACCGTGTCTCGCTGTAACACAATCCGGTCGGCATGCCTTTTGTTGAAGGGGTGATATTATGCCACCAGGTGAGAGCGGGATTAGCCATTAAAAGCCGTCTTGAAAATCCACCTTTTCCTTTGTTTTAGTGACATCACAAGTAGGGGTGTCTACCTCGATGTACACTGGATAGATCTACCAGCCTACCCAGTGGCCTTTAGCAAATGTTGCTGATCTATCCATCATATTTCTAGGTGGACATTCCCACTTGCGATGTCACTAAAACACAGGGAAAGGCAGATTTTCAAACGCCTTGTTATGGTGAATAACACACCCCTGGTGGCATTATATCACCCATTTAAAATATACCTGTCATTTTATTTCTTTAGCGAATAATTCCAATATGTTGATCTACATGGTCTAAATAATTCAATGATATCAAGGAAATCTGGGCAGCACACTTTTTTGTCAATTGTCAATTAAAACATAACCCTTGTTTGTTGTAATGCCAAGACCCGTTTGAGCATTAATATATTATAAAGTAAAATGACATTTAAGTCTGAAGAAAACCCTACCATATCCTGCATGTTATTGAGACAAACACGCTGTTCCAGATATTACATAAACCGATACGCAGTTTACGTCCTCTGTGATCCAAACCTTGTAAAAACAAATATTTTTATGCATGTTTTAACAGGCTTTTATTACGCCATTACGGACAGGAGAGTGGAGAGAGAGTCAGGAGTTAGCAACAGGGGAACGGCACGTAGCATAAGAACGAAGGTCGGAATCCAACGCTTAACGCTTGAACTGCGTTGTAAGCCAGGCTGTGTGCTAGCCCATGTGGTTAGCCTATTAGCTGGCTGAGCCATCAAGCCCTCCATAGCTTGTAAATACCGCCGCCAGTGATGGAATACACTGAAACAGTAATCCCCCACTGGTGACTAATGACATCATCTGGTTCTCCACTCTATGAGTCTTCAATATCCCCTCTAAAGTCAGATCGGCACATTTTAATATTTCCTCGGGTAGAAAATGTGCGAGGTTTAAGAGTAATGGCGGACGGGTAATTGGATGTTAAAAAATGCAGGATGGCGCTAGAATGAAACGTAATTCAAAAACCCATATGGGGGGACTTTGGAAACGTTAATATCACCCGTGTGATGGGTTACTTGGACACCCGCTGGTAGTCCGTTATTAGGCAGGAGGCCGGTTGGAGTTGAGATTAGGGAAATAGAGGACTGGGGAAAGAGTTGATGAACCTGTTGAGGAGACACTGAGAGCCTGAAACACCAAGGGAATTTAGGATCAGGGGGTAGAGGTTATGCTGTTCCACCCATCCATTTATGTATCCATTCATTCATTTATCCTTCTATCTTTCCATTCATTATCCCTCCATCCATCCATCAATCCATTTATCATCAATCTATCCATTCATTGGATCCATTAATCTATCAATATAGCCATCTGATTTACCCATCCATCCATCCCTCCCTCCATCCATCCATCAATTCATCCATCCATCAATTCATCCATCCATCAATTCATCCAACTAGCTTCCACCTGAAGTCGTCTGTCCTGCACCCTGTGGTGCTGCCTAATGTCTAGCACAGTAAAACACACACACACACACACGCACATACACACACACACACACACACACACACACACACACACACACACACACACACACACACACACACACACACACACACACACCTCATCATCTACCCATCCCTCGCTCTCCCTGCTTCAGCACCAGTGGTGGCAGATTAAATCTATAGGTCAAGCGGGGGGGGGAGAGCTAACATGAAAGTGCTGACAGCAAGGCCCTGGGACGCGGGGGCGTAGGCGGCGGCCATGTTGTCCCAGGTCTTAATTGAACAGAGCTCCCGGCACTAAGGCTGCAGCAGTGAGGGGGTCTCTGTATTGGTTCATCACGGACACATGCCATACTGCCTCTCAGTTCATCTGTCTCTCTCTCAATCCAACTATCAGCCTGTCGCTCTCTCTCTGTCTCTCTCTCTCTCTCTCCCGCTTCTCTCTCTCTCTCTCTCTCACTCGCTCGCTCTCTCTCTCTCTCTCTCTCTCTCTCTCTATTCTCTCTCTCTCTCTCTCTCTCTCTCTCTCACTATTCTGTCTCTCTCTCTCCCCCTCTCTCTCTCTCTCTCAATCCCACTATCTGCCTGCCTCTCTATCTCTCCCTCTCACCCTTTCTCGCTCTCCCTCGCTCTTTCTCTTTAATGAAGCTGTAGCTCTCTCACACTCTTTCAGTGTCTCTCGCTCCTTCTCTCCTGTCTTTGCCTGTGTAATCAGTACACTAGGTAGCTCTCTCTCTCTTGCTCTCCTAGCCTCTGTTTAATGGCCTTGCCTCTATCTGGCTGTTCACAAAGGGTGTCGGTGTTAATGAAGCTGTTCTTGCAATCTGCGTGGCGTTGGTTTTCATTGTGTTGTGTGTTTGTGAGGCTTCAGAAATGAGGACCATTCCATTCTGTAATCAAGCTCAGACAGTTCCTGATGATCTGACCTCATGTGCTTATCAACCACACTTTACCTCATGGCGACCCTGTCTCCATATGTTCAGGCTGTACAGGGGTTACATAATGGTACATACAAGAGAGAGAGCGAGAGAGAGATTAAACACTCATTGTCTCACAGAGTGTGTATGCATGTGTGTGTGCGTGTGTGTGTGTGGGTGCGTGCGTGCGTGTGTGCGTGCGTGTGTGTGTGTGTGCGTGTGTGCATCTGTGTATGCGTGTCTTTATTTGTTTTTGTGTGTGCGTGTGTGTGTGTGTGTGCATTAGCCTGTGTGTAAGGGTGTGGGTACCCCAATCAGCTAGGACACTAACGACTCACCAGAAATACTCTCATCTCTGGTCCCCGTGAGAAGCCCTCTGTTGTCTGCCATCATTGGATTAGACAGACATAACCTGCCCTAATGGATCTTCTCTGGATGCTCGTTCACACACAGCGAGAGGAGTAGAAGTGCTCTCTCTCTGGCTGGGCTAGGACACAATACGTCCCCAAAGTGTGGCTTTATTCCAATAATAGGATTTACAGAGAAACGTGACTCATTATACGTATCGCTCCACGTGTGTCTCTGTTGTTTGCTGTTATGACAATCCTGCGTTCATCTCGTTTGTAGCAGCGTCTCCTATTTCATCATCATCAGACACATTATTGAATAGACTGCTGGTTGTGGCCTCGTATTCATTTTGTTTATGGTTTGGTAGTTTTGTAAGTGTTTTAAGTATAGCTGGATACCAATTACTTACCGTGGTTTTGTGTAGACTGTGTGTATAAGCAGCCTAGTTTCCTAACTGCCATTAAATGCTTTGCCATGTCTCAGTGTGTTTCTGTTTTGTATCGTGCCTCCGTGCCTTCGTTAATCCCTCCATTCAACCTCGGTTGCTTGTGTTTGGGGGCAGGGTTAATGGGAAGCTCAGTGATTGGTTGTGTGTGGGTGTGGCTCTTGTTGATTAGTTTACCAGGTGATAACAGGATTATATAAAGGCCAGAAAGCAAGACGAGGCCAGTTGCCACCCCTGAAGGGTTTTTTCTCTCTTTATGGTTTCCATATTTTATTCTTTATTGAGTATCTACATTCGAGCAAATTCAGACAGATGTAATTAAGGAAAGCGTAGACATTGGGAATCAAACCCAGAACCGTTTGGAGAACCGAATTGAAAACACTATTAAAACCTAAAGCATCATACTTATGATTTATGAATCATGTGGATTTGAAATGATGAGGGCATTATGTGTGTTGCTGCGTTTTCCCCCAGACGGGGCCGTCACCCCCACTCATAACACAGACGGTGGCGGTGGTGGTGACTGCATTAGTTTGTTTACCCTGCCTAATGGTGTTGGCCACGTAACTAGCTGATGTCACTGGCCATGATTGCACCGCAATTACCTCCCGTGTCTCCTGCATAAACCCTGGCCGGCCCGGTGTCTGGCCCGCTTTCACCTGGAGCCCGGGCCACCGCCATGTTTTACGGGGGAGAAAAAGAGGTCCTGCATCGTAAATGACGGTTGTAATGGCACGTCGTTCTACCGTCGAGCGAGTTGTGGGCTTTGTTTTTGCTTGTTGGCAAAACGTCGCTGCTGTTAATTATAATCACCCGGCAATTAGTAGTAGTCATTTAAAATCGAGTTCTGGTTGACTTTCCCCCTGAAATGGAAAATTAGCATTTTTGCTTTTTAACGGCGGTGGATTTTCAGGAGTCAGAGCTCACCCTGAGACAGAAGGGATAGCTCCTCTGTCTCTCATCGGTGCTGACGATTGTGGTTTAGCATTAGGACGCCTCATTAGCCTTCCGCCTTCCGCAGCCACAGTCTACCAAGAGCATCTGAGGTGGACGCTGGCAGGAGGAGGTGCTTGGTAACCATTGGAGTGGCTCAGCGACGCTCACCAGCACATGCTCACACCGCTCTAGCCTGAAGGAGGTGTGAACAAATCACGCTTTTATTCCTGGAGAACTGTGTCTTGCCATGGGTTCACTAATATAACAGACGCAATAAACTAATATGCATTTATCAAGATAAATGACTGGCCTTGGTTGAATTCACAAATGGCTGAAAGTATGTTTTTATGAAGCAAACAAAAGATGTATTCCTTCCAGAGTCTTGGAGCTTAAACCTTAAGCTCAAGGGATCTTAGCTAACTAAGTGGTTCACAGCCATGCTACGAACGTGATTGTATGTTTATTCATGTACAGACTGAACTTGTAGCAGAGGAACAATGTTGTAAGGGTTTACAACCTTCCCTCTGAGCAGAGGCGCCGGAACCGGGGGTGCAGTTGGTGCAATGTGGTGGTGGTACCTAATTATATTTGTCCACGTCACGGCGTCGCAGTGGTGGTGGCAGCATGAACTAGGCCTATTCACAGCGTTGTAGCTTTAAATGATGTCTGCTCTTACGCGAGCACAGCTCTCTGATCCAGCACTACATTTACCTTGCAAATCACTGTGCAATGCTGCTGTACCTTCATCTGTATCATTCGTGGAGTTTCGGGGACATAACATAATAACGTTGTGCAAAAAGAAATCTGCTGATCTGTTTTGGCCTCAAAACTCAGCGAAAATTGCGCACTTAGACGCACTGTTGTAAAATCAAAGCCCTAGAGAGAAGTCGCCTGATTAGTCTGATTTTGCAACCCCACTTTCAAATTCATTCCAGTGCCGCTGCCTGTGTGCAAGTGTTAAATTTGTCATTGCCTCTCATTTGTCTCTTCGCAGGAGTGACACTCGTTGTACATTATTCACGCCATTACCGCTGACTCACTGCTTGCTCAGTGGGGTGTCAAGGAGCCCGCCAATCCAAGCGACCAGTCACATCGTGCCGTGGTTCTCGAGTCCACGAGCGTAATTGCCTTTTCTCGAGTAGGGGCTCAGTCCGAGTGTCCTCTCGCTGCCCGGGTCACGTGACCAGTGTAGTGGAGAGCAGACACCAGCCCAGGGTCCTTCCCGGTATTACCCAGAGGGCTGTGTTCTCTCAGCCAATCACCTCGCCTCGCAGCCAAGTCATAAGAGCTTTGAAGTGATCTTCTTTAAAGAGGCCTCTGCTTCGTCGGTGGGCTCTTGACGGTGCCTGTGACTGAGGTGTGTTCCAGCCGAGGGATTGATTATCATGTTTTTTAATTGATAGGGCTCGACGTGGATGAGGAGGTGTTATACATGGGGGGATGTATAACACACCCTATATATATAGGCTTAGCTCAGGAGGTGGAGCAGTTGTGTTGTAAACAAAAGGTTGCTAGTTCGATCCCCAGCTCCTCCTAGCTGAGTGTTGTTGTGTCCCTGAGCAAGACACTTAACCCTAACTGCTCCTGACGAGCTGGCTGTCGCCTTGCATGGTTGACTCTGATGTAAGTCGCTTTGGATAAAAGGGTCTGCTAAATGCTGTAATTGTAATTGGGATGGATGAGTGGATAGATGGATGGATGAGTGAAAGAATTGACGGATGGATGGATTTATTGAGGGATGAAGGGTGGATGGAAGAGCAATATTCTGTCAAAATATATAGCAGGGCAGCGCAAAACAAGCTCTTATGTATAGAAATTCAGCACAGCAGCATCACCAGTTTTCAGCCTGTACATTAACGATACACTGATATACTCTCATTCCAGCAAACTAATTCTAAGAAATTCACCAAGCAATGCAAATAAAAAGGGAGTCATTATTGAACCCTGTTTCCTGATGAATAAAAAAGGGGCAGCATCCACAGAAAATAATTATCATCTTTTCTTGGACTGTCTCAAAGGTAGAATGAGCAGCTTTTCTTCTGCCTCTGTGTGAATGTACACACTACCAGCCAAACGAAATTCCCCTAATGGCACAGTTTACCGGGGCAAAACTAAAAGCGATGCCAAGAGAATCAACAACTTAAGGCAACTTATCCCCACAAAGCATAAGGCAAGGCTCCAGGCCAGGCCAAAAATCTGTGTGGAATAGCCTCAATAGGAACGCCATTAGTTTCAACATAATCTACGTCGTCCAACATGGCTGCCTCCACAAATCTAACTTCTAACCTCTTCAAAGAACGTAACCAAACTTCATGGCGATGGACGGTCCACCTCGAAACTTCTCCTGACATCACCCTCTTTTTTGTCCTTACTGGTAAGCTTTAAAGACCTTGAAGTTCACCAGGTGTCCCTGACTTGGCGACTCTGGGCAACTTTTTCGCGGCCTACTCTCAGAAGTAGACACCCATCGCCGAAGAGGTATCATTTGAACTTTACGGACCAAAGCCCCAGCAGGGGCTCCAGCACCAGCCTCCGGTCACACACCCACACCCACAGCCCAAATGAGTAACATTAGGTGCAGCAGAGCCCTCAGAAGCCTCTTCATCCTACTGCTGTTGGTCCCATCACTCCCACCGCCGCTGTCAGTGCCAGACAGCCGGTGATTTATAGCTCCGTGGAGGGGAGTGCATATCTAGTCCAGCGTGAGAGATAGCCAGCGTGCCCGGGCTGACAGAGAGGATGGACCGGAGCCGGAGTGGGGCCAGAGCAGGGGGCTTCTGCTCCACAGGGATCACAGCGTTCCAAAGGAGGAGGCGTCCCGATGCGGTTCCCATGGAGATGGGATGGAGTCAGCAGCGGCTGAAGGAATGGGAATGAGCCGCCGTGAGCAGGATAAATGTTCGGTGTGTCTGGGTGAGATTGGATGCCTGAGGGTGATAGGCCCAGGTACAACACAAAGCATCTTTATTCAGTCCTGGATTTACCCCTTCATGTCATTAAAGCGCCACGCATCCTAATCTCAACGGCAAATCAAATCTGGTGCTCAGGCGCATTACAGCCCCGGCCCCGCGCCCAGGTTTTCCACACGGGGTAAACTTTAATAATGGAAGAGAAGTAATTTAATATGCAGCCACTGATATTCCCCTGCTTTCGTGTCAATCAATCCGCCATTTCTCTCTGCCTCGGTCTAATAGAATTTCCCCTTATGATCCATTTTTAATACCGCACTACAAAGGATGTTTACAAAGCCTCCAATAAATGTAATTTTGCTTTCATGTGTGTTATTGTTGCTGTAACTGTGGCCCAAAAAAGTTGGTGGAAAATTGAAGCCATCTATATTTAGTCATGTAACTCAGAATTTAATTTACAAGGCACACAAGTGCAGGCATTAACACATGTTATTCACACACGCACACACACACACACACACACACACACACACACACACACACACACACACACACACACACACACACACACACACACACACTCACACACTTTTTGAAATACAAAACTGGAAGAATCCCAAACCACAACTACCAAACCATGCATTTAAAAGTGTCCTATTTGTTTAATAAATCTCCTAAAGATGCAGAGTAATGAAGCTAAAGACGGATGATATCAACCTGGTCTCCATAACGCTAGTTGATGCAACGCCGCTTCAGAAATAGAAAACGCTTACACACACACTCGTCACAGATGATAAATCCGGTGGGTGTGTGTGTATTTGTGAGTGTGTGAGTGTGTGTGTGTGTGTGTGTGTGAGTGTATGAGTGAGTGTATGTGTGTGTGTGCTGTTCCTCTCCCATGGCGCTTGATATCCGTCACTTACCCGAATCTTTAATGAGCTTGTTTGCAGATTGCATCGGAGGATTAAACATTAATATCCATTAACCACAGAGGAATCTCAGCAAAGTTAATGAGCCGCTAAAACAAACACGCACTCTTTTGGTTTTTACTCCATCCATCCTCCCAGCTCCTCCTGTTGAGGCCACAGCGTAAATGCAGTAGATTGCACTGACAATCTGCAAACTTTTATAGGCTGGGTCCCACATTCACACTCATCTTAACATCTACAGTAAGCCTGAAGGAGCTCCATATTGTTCATGGAGGAACACGCAGCCGGTCTGGTCGCCACTGGTAAAAGCACATATTGAGATGGTGCTGTCACGTGACCCGAAAGATTTCATTAACCAGATGGAGAGCCAAGACTGTAAACAAACCATCTGTAGTGTTTGACCGTTGCTGGGAGTTGAACCAAAGATATGGCAGATAGGACACAATCTTTACCATCTCCACTCAATAAAAAAAACACGTTTTGATGGTTGAGATTAGTTGAGATGCTTTGGGCCATCACAGAGGCGTCCGTGGCCTCTCTAGGGAGCGGTGTCTCGCGTCTGAAACCGTGACACCGAGCTCGGGCCAATCACATAAGGGCCCCAGTTTCTACGACATGACCTCTCCAGGGAGAGGTGTCTCGCGTCTGAAACCATGCTTGGGCCAACGAAGCCGATTCTAATTCTAATTCTAGTAATTCTCTGAATCGGGTTAGGGTGACGCACGGGGGGTGCGTGATGGAGCCCCGTGCCGGGCGCGCTCACACCGGACACAGAGGGAGGAGCGCCGTGGGGCCCCTGCTGTCGGGCCCCCGAGGCCTCCGTTGAGGAGTGAGGGACCTTTTTAAATTCCTCTCATGCGCCCGGTGGGGGGGTGCTGGAGGGAGGGGGGTTTGGAGAGGGAGGTCACGCCAACGTTTCCGATGCTTTGTCAGCCCGGACAAAAGACTGGGTAGCGTGTGCGTTTCCCTTCTGCTCTATCCCGCCATATGCATTGTGTTTCTCCCGGAGTACTTATCTGCTGCGCATCAGGGGATGGGCCGTCTATTTATCGGACGGTCGATGCCGTAGCCTCGTATCGTTAGGGCTACCTGGTGGGACTGCAGCTATCCTATGGGAAAAGTGAGGCCTTTCTGATGAGAAAGATGCAATGAAAAGACATTTGGGCAATAGCTGATGGTGCTTTGTGAATACTTAACACAGTAAAGTTCGACTTAAAGGCATAGACAACTTTTAACTTACTTTTGTAACAAATGGTCATTTGAATCTACTTATTTCATTATACAGTCGAATTGAGTCATAAGTCAGGACAAAGTTAATGTGCTGCTCAGACTCTCTAAGAAGCACTTTCTAAGTAGAATACTCAGCTACTGCTGGGTGTATATATGTGGATATATATGGGTAGTAGCTCCCAGATCCAAACTTCAGTTTCTTCATTTGCAGGACACTGCTAGTGCATCTGTGAGGATCGTAAAACAATATGCAATCCTTAACCAGATAAACATAAAACATTGGTTGATGTTGTTGTTGGTAAAAACTTTCAAATAAATTAAGTTCTCATCCAAAGCGACATTCAAGGCTGAGAATAATCACATATAAACCAAAATTTGCGCCCATGAAGTTTCTCCAAAAAATGACTGAACAAGGTGCAGAGCAGCTATAGAAGGAATATATGGATAGTGTTCTGTCTTTCATCTACTATAGTGCCGTAATGAGCCTCTTTTTGAGGGATCTGTGTCTGAAACCTCTGCATAAAATGCTGTGAATTCTGCACAGCACTACAGGAGCAGAGATGACAAGCCACCGCCAGCTCTTCAAACCAGGACCGATGTTCAAGAAGATCTCATCAAAACCGAGCAAAGTAGAAATAGTGTTTCGCTGCGAGGCTAGGGGTTCTAGCGAGAGAATGTCTGAGAGAAGAGCCACTAGGAGAGGTTAGACTTCACAGCAATCAATCCTTCATACTTGCCGGAGAATTGCTTCCAGGGCCCTGGGTTGTGATTGGGAGCCCTCACAAAGTGGATCCATGCTGTTATCCCCACCATGCGATTGTACACACGGTGGCTGGTGAAATGGCAACGAGCCGGAGACTCTGGTGGTTAGGGTGATTGACACCCAGCCAAAAGGTATCAGGTTGGACCCCTGGATGTCCATAGTCTACTTATACTCATCTCAGGATCTTTGATTGAGATGCCATGAATTCTGAATACAGGTCATTAATGGCATGCATCTTAATCTAATGTCACTCTGGATAAAAACATCTGCCAAATAGTTAAAAGTCTCTAAAGAATGGTTTCTGGCTAGGCTGTTGGCCAGACTGGACTCCAGCTATTATTATACTTATGCACACAACATTGTGTTTTTTAATAACCCTGGGAACCTGGACAGTGAGACTTAACATTAAAAACCAATAACACCCCAAGCAGTGTCCTTCAAAACGCTACCAACCAAACTTCAATCAGTGCTTCTGTGTCAGCTAGAAATACATATATATAAAAAAAAAACGAAAAGCGAAAATACTGTACTGTATACGCTTTCTGCTGTGTGTGCTGTTGCGGTTGTTCTTTGATGATGCTCAGCGGTCGGAGGAGCTCTGTGTGCACGAGTGCATGTCTGCACTTGGTGTGGGCATTGTCCTCATTAGAGAGACACTGCAGCACAACCATAGCATAACATCAAAGATCCCGCCATGGCAAAAAGTAGAGCATTAAAGTCCATCCCAGCGGATGGAAGGCAGGCAGGTGTTCCATCGTTAGCCCACAGGTGAGGGACACGCCTGGCCCCTCAATGACACTCCGCACAGCTAATGGCCCGGGCTGGCGGCGGTGCTGGTGGTGGTGGTGGAGGTGGTGGTGGTGGTGGGAGGTGCAGGTGGTGGTGGTGGTGGTGGTGGTGGTGGTGGTGGGGTTGGTGCAGGTGGTGGTGGTGATGGTGGTGGTGGGGGTGGTGGTGGTGGTGCAGGTGGTGGTGGTGGTGGTGGTGCAGGTGGTGGTGGTGGTGGTGGTGTTGGTGGTGGTTTTGCTGGTGGAGGGTTGAGCTGTTGGTGTTGGTGTTGGTTGTGTGGATGCAGGTAGTGATGGGGTGATGATGATGATGATGATGATGATGATGATGATGATGATGATGACGAAGATGACGATGATGATAGCAGTGGCCCCACATTGACTCAAATGATTTAGTGTGGATCCATTTGCAGTTATTTGCTGGAGTGCAGAAAGTGCGAGTCCTGTATGTGTGGGAGAGCAGGGAGACAATGATGAAGAGACTTGAACATACCCCATGGATCATCTGTTATCATCCTAAACAATGGAACCAAACACAAGTCTCCTTGAATCAGTTTACTCACTGGATGAAATGCTGGGATTTGCACGCATTTCTTTTCTGTATACCCTTAATGCGTATCCTAACCTGCATGTATAACTCCATGCTTACTCATTATTATTTCCCCACTAGAGGGCGATCCACCCAATATTTCCCACAATCCCGGTGGGAGGATTCTACAACGCAGAATTGTTGTTACTTTTCTAGCTGAGGTCCAATTAGCGTCGGGCTGATCATGTTTCACCGCCAGTACAGCCCACTTTTCTCGAGACATCTGATTTCAAGCTCTAAGCGCCGTTTGTATTGGGCTCTACAAAGAGGGGACTACAATATAGCCTTATAATAAAAATATATACATACTATTATTTATCTTAGAATCACAGCAGAATATGAGGCGTAATGGTTGGGGTTTAGGATTTACGCGCCTGTCAAAGGGGTAACAGTATCTGTTTAAAACAGCGTTTCTGTGTCACACAATATTCCCAAGACAGACATCCAAGCCAGATTTATCTCGCAAGTCAGATAAAATCTGACACGCTCAAAGTTGTGCCTCAAAAAAACATTGCTCGACAGACGCAAGGAGAAGTGCGGTACGTGACTGTGACTGTAAATGATCAGCCCAATGTTTTGCTGACGCAGGAAAATCGACTTGATATCAGCTGTGGAAAAAGTGTCAATATTAACGGGCCGCCTTGTCAATATAGTCAATATTACATTGTATGGAGAACAGCCATTATTCCAACAGAATAGCCCCAATACACAATACAATCTCTCTCTCTCTCTCTCTCTCTCTCTCTCTCTCTCTCTCTCTCTCTCTCTCTCTCTCTCTCTCTCTCTCTCTCTCCTCCCCTTTTCATTCCCTCTCCTCATCTCGTTTTCCTCCCCCATAGTACATGATGGGCATTGCTGGACAGAAGCGATCCAATGCATAATCACAGGCCGGCGAGGCCGGGCTGACAGGCTGGGGACAGCACACTTATTAGAGTGTGCAGCCAGCTGCTTTAGCCTGGCTCCTCTGGTGGAGGCCTGGTCAGAGAGGCAGGCTACGGGTTCATAAGGCAATGTGTTTCCAATATCTATACACACACAAAGGTTTACGTTTGTAGGTGTGGGTTATAGTTTGCTCGAAGGCACTTTGGAAGTCTGAGCTCCTGTATTGGAATTTGATTTAAAATGGACACACAGTTAGGAACAGTTTACAGTAGACGTTTGACAAGTGTTACATTGCAGAAATCAATATAACCTATGTTTCAGTGTGAGTACTTGCTTGTACAAATATGTGGGTTCAATTTGGAAAGCTTGTGTTTTTCAGGGTTCATGAATCAGGAACAGGGCCTACATCCAGAACATGATACATGTGTGTTTCATTGGGATACACAGCCCTAATTGGCGTGGTGTCACCGCTGTTAATCCGGTGAACCCACGGTACCTTTGCTCTAATCTGAGTAGAGCAGGCCTGCATCTGGCGCACAGGCGCCAACGCACCAATCGCAGTTCCTGAGCGACAGATGCGTCCCAAAGAGGATTTGAAAGGTCAATAAGCCGCGATCGAATTAGACTGCCATCACCCATCCATTGCATAACTCTGTTTTTTTACCCTCTATGCTCTAAAGAGGTTTGCGTTGTGGTAGAGAGACACATTGGTCTGTAATGCCCAATACAATTACAATCAAGATTTTCCATGAAACCCTAACATAATTGAACAGTTAATCCATTATAGAACGTGCAACAACAACGACAATCGAACCATACTTCAACTCTTTTTGAGGTAACATGTCCCACACACACACACACACACACACACACACACACACACACACACACACACACACACACACACACACACACACACACACAAACACACACAATTGGACGGTGAAACGCCCACTTTTGAGAAAAAAGTGACACACACACGCACACGCAGACACACGCGTACACTCACACACGGACACGCACTCACACACACACAACCTGTCGGAGGGTGACACGCCCACTTTTGAGGAAAAAGTGACACACGCACACAAACACACACACAGGGTGACACGCCCACCTTTGAGATCAGCCCGATAGCTCGAGGCGCGCGCGGGCTTTCCAATCAACCTGTTGAGTGCACCAAGGCTGGGACCCGAAACACCCCTACCCTTCCTCCATCACAGATTCATTGTGATTCACGTGCACGCTGGACCCCTCCTCTTCGGGGAAACACGCGACACACCCCTACTCCACCGGACATCACAACATCCGCCACTCGCGACTGACTGTACCAATGAAAGAGTTAAACGCATCCCTGCTCATAGCGCGCCGCTCGGCGGGGCTTAGTTAGGCGACCGGGGTGCTGCAGAGCTGGCGGACCGCGCGCACAGCACCGGTTAAACACCAACACCAACTTCCATCGCGGTGATCACCACCCAAACAATGGCGGAACAAACGGAAATAACAAGTGATTCGGGATCGCGCGGCGGTGGCGTTGCGTGGCGCTACTACTCCTAAACCGCCGAGGAGGCGGCGGTGAGGCGGCAGCAAGGCGGCGAGGCAGCGAGGCGGCGACGGGCTGCGGCTGCAGAACACATGGAAGGGCAGCAGATGTTTTACGAGATGGAGAACCCTAGCGAGAACCCCAGCAAGGCCACGGAGTATCTGCAGGAGCTGAACCGGATCATCGAGACCCAGCAGGAGCTGCTGGAGAAGCAGCGGGTGCGCATTGAGGAGCTGGAGGTGCAGGTGACGGGTCTGTGCAAGGAGAACGCCTGCCTCACGGAGCAGCACCAGCGGCACCTGTCCACCTGCCGGCTCCTGCAGCAGGGGCCCAACAGCCACTCCACGCTGGGGGCCATCAAGGAGCATGTGTTACAGGAGAAGTAAGTTGGTGCGCTTGTTTATCAGCCCGTGGACTATGATGACATTAGGGCTCTGGAAGTAGGTTGTCTGTATTAAAGTTGGATGCGACGCCGTGTCTGAGTCTCCGTGGCCCATTGGGAAGGGGATGGGTCTCGTATTGCTCCGTGGGTGTGTGTGTGTGTCGCTGCTGTCTCTGCGCCACTTTTAATTGAAAATACATGATGTATACATTGACACCTAACATGTTGGTACTCCGTGACACATCTGGCATGTGTATGCGCTGAATGTGATATGCATATAGTGAGTGATGTTTCTGCCATTCCACCCGCCGTGGACGCCAGCGACCAGCATACACGAGCATTGCGTAATAGCCTCTTTGCATTCCGTTAGACGCGTGCCATATCGCGGACCGCCTGTGCTAAGAGCGTCCGTGCACAACAAGATAGACATAAACGTTTGTATCAATACTAACTATGCATTGACTACGCCACTGTCACTCCCTTACGTGTTCGGAAAACACAGAACTTGTCTATTTGCACGCTGTGTTATGTTACGTTTTTACGCATTCTCCTCACGCGTGTGGAAGCGTCCCCAGATCCCCCACTTGCATCCAATGTTGTCCGGATCTGGTGTTATGTCACCGGGATCCTCAGTACCAGATGCTAAAAGGAGGCGGGGGGGCGGTGAAACTGCCGTCAAAGTTTGCGTATTTACGCACATCACTCGGTGATATTGAAGAGAATGTCGTACTGTCAGTGGAGCGTGGAGACTGCGGTGTTACATTATCGGCAATGGATTTGGAGCGTTTATCGAGGGGATATTCCTTCGGAAAATTCACATCACAAAGATTCAGATCACCCCTGATCTGAAATCACGGTGCCTGAGGTTTGCAGTCCTAATAATGCCAGCAGTAGGCTATCATACTGTCCTTTCTTCTCAAGTGACTCCACAATACTAACAATGTGTGTTTATTTACGCAAATCATTGTCACTGAACATCGCAAATAATATTTTTTTGCGAAAGCCCACTACCATTTTATCAGCACAACTCCCACCACACCCCCTCTCCCTCTCTCTCTCCCATCGCTCGCTCACTCTCGCTTTCCCATCACTCTCACTCTCCCATCTCTCTCCTCCTCTCTCCAATCTTTCTCCCTCTATCCCATCTCTCACTCACTCTCCCTCCCCTATCTCTTTCTCTCTCTCTCTCTCTCTCTCTCTCTCTCTCACACACACACTCTTGCTCCTCTCTCTCCCCCTCTCCCATCTCTCGCTCACTCTCTCTCCCTTTCTCTCTCTCTCACACTCTTGCCTATCCCTCTCTCCAATCTCAGTCTTTTTCTTTCTTTCTTTCTTTCTTCCTTTCTTTCTTTCTTTCTTTCTTTCTTTCTTTCTTTCTTTCTCGCTTCTTTCTCCCTCTCTCTCTCGTAGCAGATGGCCAGATGATTGGGTCGCGGTGAAACGCGGTGGACATGCTCAGCCCGCCCCCCCCTCCCCCCTCCCCCTCCCCCCTCACGTCCCTGCCCAGATAGCCCCCCCCCCCCCCCCCCCCCCCCCCCACACCACGTGGTGCGGACCTGTTCCGCGCTCTGCTGAACCGGGTGTGAACAGGCGAACACAAACATGCCAGACATTTCCTGACCTATAACATCATTAACATATTTGTCTGCTCATCAGTTGTGCTATTAATAGTGTGTGTGTGTGTGTGCATGTTTGTGTTTCAGTGTGTGTTTGTGTGTGAGTACCTGTGTTTGTGTTTGTGTGTGGGTGCGTGTGTGAACATGTGTGTATTTGCGTGTGTTCAGGTGTGTGTGTGTGTGTGTTTGTTCATGTGTGCGTTGCATGTGTGTGTGTGTGTGTGGGCTTGTGTGTTTGTGCAGAGCAGCATATTTTCCGACGCTCCGTTTCCTGGGATGTTTCGTTGAAATGTGCGCGAAAGCATTTCAGTGTTCCAGTCCCAGCGACCTTGGCCATGGGCCTGCTGAAACCACGCTGGCTAGCTGCGCATCTTTGGTGACAAGTCCAGGGTGTCTTATACCAACACACACACACGCACACACCCACACACGTACACACACACACACACACACACACACACACACACACACACACACACACACACACACACACACACACACACACACACACACACATTCCAACATACACACACACACACACACACACACACACACACACACACACACACACACACACACACACACACACACACACACACACACACACAACACACACAAAGACATAGTGTTTGTTTGGGATGTGTTGTACCAACATATGCGCGTGTGCCGTGAACACCCACACCCACTCTCTCTTTCTCTCATACACACACACACACCCACGCAAGCACGCACACACACATGCACACACACACACACACGCACACACTCCCACAATCACATATACCCACACACACTCTGACATATACACACACACACACACACACACACACACACACACACACACACACACACACACACTCACATGCACACACACACACACACACCACACACACACATGGACACGCTTACAGGGAGGAACGCAGTCAGCCGTTCTGTCGGTTCGGCTGAGCGGGGGGAAGCGGTATCTCAGGCAAGCTGACCCGATGGCTGGGGTAGGGTCGGGGGGCTAGGATGGGTGATCTGGGCCCCGCTACATACACACAACGTGGGGGTCAGCTCACGACATCACATCCTGTTTTTGCCCACCGATGTCACATCATTATGTCACGTTCTCTCTCAACACATTCTGGCTCAGAGACACAAAGGAATACAAGTCGTTGATATGCAGAATCCTCTGTTTGTGTTTACGTCTCTCCTTCTGCGTGATTCTGCTCGACCAGTGAGGAGTCAGTCAGGCAGGGAAGTCAGCTCGAGTTTACTTTGTTGTTGTTGTTGTTGTTGTTGTTGTGCGTTTGTTCCCCAAATGTCCTGCTGTCCGGGAGCATCGTTTGGAAGGTGCACCTCTCTGATCCTTAATGTCTCGTTCAGCACTCTAAGTCATGTACAAATGAACACGAGTTTGCCTGTAAGGGTGGTTTGTCAGTTGGTTCATGCCAATGCATCTTGGGAACGTAATAGTAAACAGCCACGTGTTGGGGCATGGAAATGAAAGCACTGCATCATGGGTAGCGTTCATCTTCTCTCATTACTATTGGTTTGCAATGCTTCTGGGGATTATGTGAAAATTAGTTTGTTTTTGCTGGGCAAAACACATCTTTCTATGTAAGCTGCCATGATTGTGTGGATGGAGTGTGTTAGCAAAGTTGCTTTCTCTCAATAAAGATTTTTTTTTAACCCTCAAGGTGAGCTATCTTCTATTTTCTATCGATCTTCCAAATGTTCTCTCCAAAATCAAATCACTGGCTACGTCATTGAACAGTATGTCATCATGGCAAATAGTTGAAAAAATAGTTTTCTAAATTACATTAAGGTTGGTACTCTCTCTATATATTGACAGTCTCCCTGTTATTGTAGCTCCACACTTTCATGATGGATTATAAACGTCTGAAGAAATGTATTTTGCAGAGATGGCTGAGCGTTGAGGCGTCTTTTCCTGCTATTTCAACCAAAAAATGGAAACTTTGAGTTGGTGTAAATTTATTTCAGGCCCTTTATCAAAATGCGCAGGAGTGAGTGTAAAATCAATGGTCTGCAGCCGGCTGTGCCATTAGTAAGGCAAGAAGAAATATCTGAACAATGTGCTAAAATCATAATAATTCTCACAATTTTCTGTTCGCTTTTATCCAAAACACCATACAATATGGGTGTATGTGAGTGCATGCACTCATAGCATGTGTAGCCCCAGTTGCAATCCAACCCCTAACACTGGCAGGGTTACATTTTTCTCGATAGCCTTCGAATGCATCTCCTGAAACTCTAACCTCATTTTCAAAACTGTAAATGCTATTCCCAAAAGAGTGAAACAATTTCTTGTAACACTATGCCACCGGTGCAGAATGTCACATAATGTTAAGAACGAGCATCAAAAAGCACAGAGTCAGCCAAGAAACAATGCAACCAAATGTTTAGCACCTTTGGATCATCACACTAACGTTCACACTCAAAATATATAGCATCTGCATTAAACCAACATACTGTGTATATAGTATTGCTGTCAATGTAGAAACATTTCATGGACAAAAATATGAGAACGATTTGACGGTCTCATTGGGCGTCACATCCAGGCCACAGCGCTTCATCAACAGCACAGTGATGTCCCGCCTTCAAGGCGTGGAGGGAAAGACCTTCTTCATGTCACAGCCACCCTGGACAGACCTCAGCTGTGATGTGCTCACAACCGCCATTCATATCGTCCAGTACCGCTGTTAGAGGGTGTTTGTGGCAATCGTTCACCTTCCACCTCCATGCTAAAGAATACTCAGGATAGGGTCTCTTGGCTTGGAGGATCTCCATCAGCGAGCCATTCCCTGACAAGAAAGAAAGGGTTGGTAACTGACACCGTCCCAAATCAGGACATCATTTGGTAAGCCTGGCCTCCCCGTCACCCACTCCATCCCAGGGATGAGCGCGTTGTAAAGGCCCCCCAAGCAATCCCTGAGACGGGCTGAGTAGTAGGGTACAATGGTGGGAACATGGTGGATTACAGCGCTGTCGGAGAGCCCGGCTCACAGTGTTACGTAAGCCCCTCGCTGGCCTGGCACAGCCACCGTGGCGGGATGTCCTGTGATGTCCCCGCCACGCCGGCTCACGCGGTTCAGGTTCATCCCCGTCCACAAACACATAAATGTGTGTGAGGCGTTGTCTGTGCCCGAGTATTTCACATCAAACCAGAGTAGGAGAGGACAGCACGGAAACACAACACAATGAACTGTAACGGCACGTGTACTGTAAAGCTCACATTTTGTTACAAGGTCTGGAAGTATGCTCGTGCGTATGGAAAACACACACATACAGTCATTGTCATCGCTGCCGTGGTGTCATGCGAAACGTTTCTCTCTGGCCTCACCTGTCCATATCAATATCTTTTCCTTCGTCCTCTCGCTACTCCTTTCAAACGGAACCCTGTTTTGTTTCACTGACATCGTTCCCCTATCGTTCCTTCACCCTCCCGCTATTCTTTTCAAACTGAAACATCTCATTTCTCTTCTGCACCCTGGCATCAAAGTAGAGTCTCACAGGGTCAATTTTCTAAAGGACACCATCGTCTGATATCACAGCACCCGTGAATCTTCCCAAGGCTGGTGGCATTGTTTGTTCTGAAAGTTGTTGACTATTGCCCTCCCCTGCCCAGGTGTGCGTCCTCAGACTCTGCTAACAGTGTGTTGCAGTGGTAGAATTCGGGGGAGTTTTACAGTGGTAGAACTCTGTAGTACCATGGGAGACGTAACAGCAGCTTGCTACGAGCACGTTCACAGAGATGCAGCACGGTAATGGGCAGCAGTGTGTACGTGAGCTGTTCTCGTTCCTTAATATCTGTATTATCGATCGTTGCAGTAAACCGATTCAGCCGAGGCTGAACCCTTCACCCTGCCTCAGCCTTTCTGAGGCCGGGATTCATTATGTGATTCACTACAATAGTCGCCCAGGTCTCATCTGAAATATTCACACGGTTAGTCCTTCCCCTGCCTCCTCCTCTACCTCTACTTCTACCCCCCATGCTGCCTCTTCCTCTGCCTCCCAATCCTCCATGTGTTTCGTACCACCACCCATTCGGCTCCTTCTGCTATGCCCTGATTCACACACTGCACTGGAACTCTTATCATTATGCTCGTGAGCATTAAGTGGTCACAATGCGCACGTGTCGGATGGCTTGTGTTGACAGCTTGTTGACAGCGTGTGTTCTCTGCCACTCTTCAATAGTGGGAAGAGAGGTTTGTCACTCGAATCCCCCATCATGCTGGCCTCCTCTTGTGTACAACCACAAGGCTAATAGTATTTTGCATGTAATGATTAACCCTCTAAACAACTGCGTCACTGGGAGCAGGAATGAACATCGCCGATTGAGAAAAACAAAATCAGTTTTGACTGCCGTGTCTCAGTTGAATGAGAACAGCATCTGTGTGAGGACAATTGCGTTCACTGTTTTGCATTTTGTGTGAACACAATGGCAGCCAAAAGAGTGCAGTGGCAATTGCGTTAATGGTGTTAATGGTGTGGGTTTTTTGATGTACTGCCTAGAGAATGAGGTTACACATTTGGTAATTGTGTCTCAGCGATTGAGAGAAACTGTAATATGGACTTAACGCAACGAAGGCTCCGGGGCAAGTTCACGCATATGCAAATAGGGCTGCACAGCATAGCGCAAATAGAACATGTGGCCGCCGTACCTAGCCCTAATCTCTTTGCTGAGTCGACTATGGGGATAGACGCAGGCTTGACGTTTTTTGCTACAACGTGAATTTTCGGTTGGTAGCGTATTCAACAAAGAAAACGGGCAATTGCAATCGTGATGGAAATCTGTGTGTTTAGTGTTCATAAGTTAAGTTTTGATTCCTTCAGGTTGTGTTATCGGGCCTCCCCATCTGTTAACTGGTGTAACTCAGTCCACCTCTATTTACATGGGGTAAGGGGGTCACGAGGACCCCCTTACCTATACCAGATAATCTCCTGCATGTCGACATTTCCCTCACATGATGCATGAAGAAATGCACGGCGGGTTGGAGGTGAAACTGTGTTACAAGGATGTGTGACACTGTAGTCAGGGCTCATTCTCCTAGAGAGGAGACTGGTATATGCACATTAAAATAGTTCAATTGTCTTCAACTATTGTCTGCTTTTTTCCATTTAGAAGTCTCATACATATTCGGCAATATCTCAGAAAGAAATGGCCCGGGCAGAATAAACATTGACCGTCCGTTTCTGATGAAAGCTGTGCATGGAGTGCAATGACAACAGCAGATGGAGTAGCAGAGCTAGCGCTTAGCTCCGGCCGCCCCGGCGCCAGAATCCACCCGTGAGTCTTTGTGCTCGGGGTGGCGTCCTTGATGTCTCGAGTGTACAACAGCAGGCCTCCTGTTTGAACGGCTAATGGACTGTAATCAATGGACTTAGATGTGCGCTTGCGTCACCTCGTCGCCATCACATTGCATTACACACAAGCCCCACCCTCTAGTCAGCCGGAATGAACCAGCCCCCCTGTATTCCCCCCCCCCACCCACACACACACACACACACACACACTCCTTTTGAAGACATCAGAGCGATCCCGACCCGCCCAATGAAGGCCTTGATGAATGCACTCAGGTCGGGACAATTTAGAGATTGACCGGCCACCCATGGTTAGCAAATTGTACGTTTTCTAGCATTACGCGTGTTTTGTTTGATACAAACGAGACAGCATAAGTACGACAGGCTCAGAATGCGTTGAGAGTAAGGTGCGGTCGACTGAGGGGCTAAGTCAACGAGATGACAAGCAAAGGAAAAGCTTTGAATATCTCTTCTCGTGTTTGGTTAAGGCCTCTGTTTGAGCTCGAACCCGGTTTGATCCTATCGCGCCGTCCGGTGTACAGTGTGGGGTCACTGTGTTACCACATGCAGGCCTTTTGAAGATCCCGCCGTTTACCTTATTATTGCAGGGCTGGAGGGGAGAGCAATAAGCCAAGGAGGAGGAGAATACAAGGAGAGGGCTTTGAAGGTGTTCCCAGTCGGCGGGGAGTATAACAAAGTGAGGTCTTTTTGCGTGGGGCGGGGGGAGCGTCCGCTCGGCCCGCCGGCCCCCGAGCGAGAGGTGAACTGGGCGCCGCTCAGGTCGGATTCACAGGAGAATCAGAAATCCATTTCACAGAGGGCCGTGCAGCCCGCCGCCCTGCGGGGGTCTCGCAGCGCTGCCATTTGAATACAGAGGGCGAGAGGGTAAACGGGGGGGGCGCCCGACCGCAGGTTAGACCGGGGCTGCAGCTCCGCGCGCTAGCTTTGAAACGTGGCGGCCGCAGCGTAGCCGGTTTGCTCCTGTTATTATTCTTGTTCATCATGGTTTTTAATTAGATAAGATAACGAGTGTAATTTTTAATTATTATAGATTATGAGTTATGAATTATAAATATTAAGATGATGAGTGTACACGGTGTGTTAACAGTGATGACATTTTATTCAGGATATTGATTGTTTTGTTATGGCATGTCCGTTGTCGTTTAAGCATTCCAAACACATCAAAAACTATTATTTTTACATGTGATATTGTTTCATTAAAAAGCACAAAGAAACATCAATATTAATAAAATATTAAAGTCAGCCAACTTTTAGCAGTGGTTTCATCAGCCACTTTACTAACAGCCGATATATTGTTGCAACCCTAGTGGAGTTTAGGTTTAACACTAATATCACAATATCGCAAAATAATAAAATGATGAAATCATACATTGGTCATTTCCGTATCGTGTATCTTTCGTTTATCCTAAAGCTGCCGTATTTTTCCAGATTTACCCTGAGGAGTGGCTTTTCCAATCAGCACCACAGGAGTAGAGATAAGTTAAGTAATGGAAAGGCATTCGACGGCACTCCCTTAACAGATTCCCACAGGACAGAACTCTGACGCTGGGCCCAGTAAGTGAAATTGCCCTGAGTCCCTGTCTTGGTGCTTGTACCTCTAAATCAAGATAGTCTGGTGGTGCTTAGGGTCAATCCCACACCAAAGGTCCTTGGTTCGATTCCCCAGGATTGTATTCCACTTGAGCAAGATGCCTAATTGCTCTTTAAGGCCATATCGATATTATGAATGATTTGATAAAAGTGTGTACTAACTGAGTACTGAACATTAAAGGTTGAATATAAATGCAGATAATACATAGGAGTCCGGCCTCGGAGGCAATTTTTGATCAGTGCTTTAATGTCTCGTATTGACATCGCAGTGTAAGTGATGAAGAAAAGTGAGGAAGTCATTATGCTTAGCTGGCTGTGTCTATTGATCTTTTGGCACCGCAGGTTGAGCATGCCATATTGTTTACTGTAGCACAAATCCGCAAATTTCTTCCTTTGAGTCTCTGTTTGAATTCTCGCCAAGGAAACTTTGATCTGTAAGACACAACTTTGAAATTGCAGCGTTTGCCTGCTTGGGGTTCTAAGCTGGAACAAATATGTGAGGCGTTCCGAAATGTAGGACGCGGCATGTGTTATTCACAAGACGAAGGCGTTAGGAATACATAGTTCTGGGTAATTGCTTTGTTCTTTTAAAGAGGAAAATAAACAATATCCATACTTTACCAGTCCCTGGTTAAAACATTTGTTGTTAATGTGGAGCGGTATTTATTCTCAACAATAAGCTACTGGGTTTGTTATCATCCATGAGCATGATCTCAATGTGTAGCAGTCTGGTTGAAAGCGTCTGACGGCTGAATGATTAGTACATAGACCACGTTGAGACTTCAATCACTGTACCGCAGCAGACAACATGAGGAACGACTCCCAGTAATGCCTTCTCTACGAGGACGTGGCGTTCCCTCTTATCGTAAACTAGCAAATGGAAACCATCTTTCATTAGGCAGGGAACATTTCTCAGCGGTGAGCGAGGACATCGGTCAAGACCTGTGGTCTTCCATTTTTAAATGTCAGACCGCAGGTTCCTAAAGTAATGGTTCCATCCTCTAAGTCTTGTCAGGTGTAGCCTGCGTTCAGGTTAATCTATGCTCATGTGCTCTGGGCTGCCAAAGCTCACAGTAATTGGATGAATATTTAATGTGTGTATGATACTCGGATTTCCTCACTTTTTGTTGAGGGTATTACCATGAATAATTAAGGCGACAATGTTCCATATACTTTATACCCATTTTAAAGTCTATATGCCGAGTAGCATTAAAGATTATAGTAGCAACATTAAACAATGTATAATGGTAGATGGTAAATGGATTGTATTTATACAGCGGTTTTCTAACCAGTGGGGACTCAAAGCGCTACTGCATTCACCCATTCATGCACCCATTCACACACCTGACTGCGGTGTCAGCCATGCAGGGCGACAACCAGCTAGTCATGAGCAGTAAGGATGAGGTGTCTTGCTCAGGGACAGCTCAGTACTCAGCTAGGAGGATCAAACTAGCAACCTTCCTGTTCCCAGCCAACCTGCTCTAGCTCCTGATCCACATGCCGCCCAGCTAATGTTCTGTTGCAGTGTTTTGGATGTGTGAATACGTATATTTGTCATATAATGAATACCCCATCATTTTAGTGAGCGCATAGTGCGTTCATCATTTCATAACACACACTCCTGGCTGGTACTGGACAGCTTCCCTAAAGTCCTATATACCCAGGCTCCCCTTGACCCGGCTGTGATCGCATTACAAAATGTTGACTCCCCCTAATCAGACCTCTCCAGCCTACGAGCCCTTTCCTGGTACAACACACGGCCGACACACAGAGCGAAACCGAGAGATTCAGGTGTTCACGGAAGGGGATCTGTTGTGAAGTTGTGAACCTCTTAAACCACCACAGTCCTCCCACCGATTCACCCTCTCCAGCAGAGCTGCTCTTTCTCTCCTCTCTCCAACCGTGTTGTCTTGGAAACGGCTTGATTATCAAAGTCTAGACGCGCTGGTCGCACGCAGAGCCTCGGTATGACGTGGCAGCCGCTAAATAGGGGAGTCATTTCCAGCAATAACATGTCATTTTAAGAAAACGAGCTTGTTGCCCGTGAAAAGCGAGCCGTCACAGTAGGCTTCAGGATTGGTTGCTGCTTTTGTGTGTGCAGTGAGTCACAGTGTTGTAATTATTCTGCGGTTGTAAGGCGGTGGTTGTGTTTACGATAAATGTCACCTCTTGATAGGTTTGATAGATGGTAGACAGGAGATAGGTTTAATGGTAGATACGTTTGATTAGTGCTATTGATATTTTAACACCTGCTTTTTTGATGCAGACATACATTTATTAATTATTGGACGACTCAGAACTAAGAACTGCATGCATTATCCTAGTGAGGCCAGTGGAGGCTTTCTAGGAAAATCAGTGGGCTTAGTGGATTGTATTTGCATCTGCTTTGAGAGGAATAGGTGGGGCAGGGCTTTGCATGATGCGGTGTACAGGCATTCCTCTGAGTACGCCCTTGTGAAAACAAACAATGTGTTTCCATACATACAGGGTGTGTAGGCAAAGTCTCTCTTATGGAATAAAATGCATTGAAATGACATTCAGATATCCATTGGGGCTATATATAGAGAGAGAGAGAGAGAGAGAGAGAGAGAGAGAGAGAGAGAGAGAGAGAGAGAGAGAGAGAGAGAGAGAGAGAGAGAGAGAGAGAGAGAGAGAGAGAGAGAGAGAGAGAGAGAGAGAGAGGGCTAAGTAGGCACTGTTAATATATATAGTACATCAATAAAAGGTGATTTTCTTGATACTTAATCCATGGCGGTTCTCTGCTGAGCCATGTCGCTTCAGGGGGAATTGTGGCGATATGGACGACAGCAACACTATCAGCACAGTGGCACACTGGGTCATGTTGGGAGTCGGCTCTAGAGGAACACCCTCCCAGTTCAGATCCCCATAATGCCCTCTGTGGGCTTCACACCTCTATAGAGAGTAATGCATACTGAGGGGTTAAGTCCACACATATTATAATACATCATGTCCCTGTGTTTTACTTGTATCACAGCCTTCCTGGTCTCTCTGTTGAAATGACAGCGTTCTATGGATCCTTCTTCAAACCGAAAACACAAAATGCATTTCCTGTGCGTGTCCTGTGCTGTAGAAATGTGTGTGATCTCCCCTCGCAGAAGCATCTATGGGAGGCTCATTCTTCTGCTTTCGCGGTCTTACTGCAACATGACATGAATAAACCTGTGTTCTTGTGTTTGTGTTTCAGCCTACACGACGTGTGTTCCTTTAAAATAAGATTCAGCGGATCTTGCTTCCAAAAGGAAAACGTATACATCTGCAATCCTTCCTTTTGTGTGCTGTGGACAAGTCTGTAATCTGGTATCAGGAACATCTATGGTATATCTCCTCCTCACTGCTGTTCACAGCATGCCCCCTTCTAACACGGGAAAATAAAACCTTGTTCCACTGTGTTGATTCCAGCACATACTGTTCCACCTTCCATGGTGCTGTAGCCATGTGTGTCATCCCCTATAGAGAAACTGACCACAGGTCAGGTCACTGCACAGCTCTCCTGCTCTCCTGCCGGTCGGCCTGAAAGACCTCAGGCAGGCAGAAAACCCATCCTGGTTTTATTTTGAGGAACATATAAACTCTCTCTCTTTCTCTCTCTCTCTCACGCTCTCAATCTCTCTCTCTCTCTCTCTCTCTCTCTCTCTCTCTCTCTCTCTCAATCTCGCTCTCTCTCTCGCTCTCTCTCTCTCTCTCTCTCTCTCTCTCTCTCTCTCTCTCTCTCTCTCTCTCTCAGCCTCCAGGCTCAGCGTTACCAGGGGTCTACAGCTCCTGCCACAGTGTCTCTGCTAGAACAGTGGACCCCAACCTGTGCTGTCTCATGTCCCCCCCCCCACTGGACCCCAAAGCCCAACAGCAGGTGTGCAAAAAAGGTCAACAATAAAGGAGGATCTGGTGCACTGACCGTCCACACCTGGCCCCGCCCCCACCTGGCCCCGCCCCCACCTGGCCCCTCCCCCAGCGTCTCTCGTGCTCTTCTCAAAGATAACAAGCGAAAAAGTTGGGAATTGGCAACTACTTAAAAAAAATGGTTCTATTTTTTATTTTAATAATACAAATACATAAAGCCTATTTGGGCAGGCGCCCGATTGTCGCCCCCTACTTGAGGGGTCCAATCTAGACCGACACATAGGTCACCTATGCCTGAGGTGGCCCCTGCGTGATGCCCTGAGGCTGGCCCCGTCGTGCCAGGAGCGCTCCAGACTGGGCGGCTCGCTGTCCGCCGGACAGAGAGACGTCCGGCGAGAGATCCCAGATTGTGTTGTCGCTCGGTGACCCGTCGTCCTAGAGGACCCGTGGGCTGCCTGGTCGTCTCGCTGGCTTCGTATCCTCCTCCCTCTCTCTCCGGGCTTTGATTCACTTGAAAGGCTTCGGGCAAACTCGCATCCCTGGAACTGAAGTGGAAACCTTTGTGATGGCTAGACACCGCGGCAGGCAGACTAGCCAGTCTAGCATTCAAACAAAACAGCGCTATTCGACGGTGACTCTTTTAGATGAATGGGTCCGTAATGCATTAGTGATGGAATTTTGATTTATATTTCTGTTATGATGTGAATGTCAATGATTCAGTATATTTTACTCGGAAATTGCAATTTATACAGAATATAGTACATGCATAATTTTTCCTGATCTGCAGTATAGCATATATAGCAATATGCCCTTCAAGCTATTGAAGCTCCTATATTGTCAACTTTATTCATATTCTTATACGTCAGGAAGTACTTTTGTTTCATGGCTCGAGGAAGCCTACAGTTTAGTCGACATTGGGGTTTCAACTGGGTGTCTAACCCCCTAACACCTGGCAAAGCCCAAGCTACTTTCATCATCCCAAAGACTTTTCTTGATTACATCCCGTTCTCATTCCCATCTGCAAAAGCAGACCCACGAAGCCGGACGTCATCAAGGCAAACTCCACCTATCTTCCCATATACAGCGGAGGCCACATACACCACCACCAGCTGCACCCTCTCGCCCCCTCCTCTCCCTCGGTGGGCCACGCACCCTAACGCCCTCCACCTCTGCCACCGACAGCCACGCACCCTGCGTTCTGCTCCTTTCACACAGCCAGGGATGTGTCACCATGTTTCCGAGCTCACGAATGTCCCATCTCGGAGCCGAGACGTGCATACGAATGGAGAAGGGCTCTGATTGGCTGACGGCCTTTTGTCGGGAGACACATCTGTGTGACTCATCGCCACCCCCCCCCCCCCCCCCCCCCCCCTCCGTCCTCTTTACATTCACAGGCCCCGCCGTGCCAATTAAAGCTTGAAGTGATGAAAAGAGGCGGTAAGTAGGTGTATCTAATAGCTGTAATGGGCACCCTTTACCTCCCAGCGATTCAGGGAATCCACTGGAGCACTGCCAACCCCTGTGGGGAAGATCCGCCGGCTTTTATAAGGGTCGCCTTCCACAGATGGCCCCCGCTTAGCCAATCAGCAACGAGGGTAGGATAACCGGGGGCAGATGGCGGGAATATGCTTTGGTTCCCTTAAATGGTAATGACGGTGGTATTTTACATATAAATATATATATTAAAAATGCATGCTTTTTTTTTCGAATTTCGGTTGGAATTTGGTTTTTAAAAGTGGTACAGTATGGCGCCCTGTGGCTTAGCGAAAAGAGCGCGTAGCATAAAGGCTCTGTCACTACGGCAGCAAGCCGGGTTCGAATCCACCTCTTTGTCCTTTGCTGCATTTCTCTCTCTCCACCCTACCTCCCTGTCCAACTCTCACTATATCTATCAAAGTGAATCATAAATGCCTCAAAATAAACCGTGTGCTTCGTTTCATGCGATGCGATTTACATGCTCTGCGCTTGTTGTCGCTAATGTTCTTTAATGCACAGCCTGTTGTTAGGCCTAAGTGCTCCGTGCATCGGATCACACACACACACCCCATCCGGTGGACTTCCACTCCTTTAAAAAATCTAAGCTGTCCTCGTCTGCGTGCAAAACGGCCTACGCACAAGTTAGCTTTTGTGGCTAATACATTATTTGGATAGCAGTGAACCTCAATCAGGACCAGAGTTTTGCTTGTGTGGTTTATCTATTACTGCTGTTACTGCGGTTTGTCTACTGACGGATCGAAAATGTCATTCACAATAATTTAACGTTTACCACAAAAGGGGATCTTTGATTCTGAAATACATAGATAATTAATTCATAAATACACTTCGAAGATGAATATTTATAATACAAAGAAACTGTACAATCTCCAATTATGTTGCATGAGTGGACTTTTCTTTATTAATTGATCCCAGCGTGGGTTTATGTTGTGTGGATCATGGATCCTTGGTTGCGTTTCCAATCAGACCATCATCAGTAAATCACTGTCCGCCTCCCAGGGAATTCATTACAAACAGACAGGAAAAGTTGTCAGCTATTCAGACATGGAATCAACAAATCACCAACAAATCACCAACAAATCAGATACCAGAACTTTCCCTTTTCCGTCTTTGTTCCTGTTTATTGACCTTGTGTATTGCCTTTGCGGGCTTCAGAAAACAACAGAGAGTGGGAGAGGAATTATCTGAGCAAAAACCACCCCAACCGACGCCACCATTTTGTGTCTTTCATGTCGGCTCACAGGCTTGAGTCCCGCTACATGAAGGACACACATTATGTGTGTCCCACAAAGGGAATAATACAATAAGAGGCACATAAAAGGCATTCCCCATGATCTCTCTTCAGCTGGTAAGCATCAGGACAGGGGGGGAAGCACAGCCCCAGCTTTTGGTTTTCAATGCAATGCCTTCAGAAAACAAAAGCTGAGCTAAGCTCCGGCTCTCCCTGAGCTCTGATCCCCGCTCCACACGACTCTGGGAGGGGAGCAGAGATGCCCCGTGGTACAGACTCTTCCAACCACGTTGCTTCAGGGTGTCTTGAGGCTTCACGGCTCCTCTGGCTGACTCGGTCAAAGGGGGATGAGTCAGACTCAGACTGGAGGATGTGTTGGCTGGTAGTCGGAAGGCTGCTAGTCCGATCCTCGGCTCCTCTTGGCTGAGTGTCGAGGCGTCCCTGAGCGAGACGCCTCACCCTGACTGCTCCCGACGAGCTGGCTGTCACCTCGCATGGTCAACTCTGCCGTCGGTGTGTGAATGTGTGCATGAACGGGTGAATGTTAGGCAGTATTGCGAAGTGCTTTGAGTGGCCGCTGGTTAGAAAAGCGCTGTATAAATGCAGTCCGTTTACAATTGATCGTTTAGTTAAGTAAGACTCTTCCGCCGACGGTGAATTCATATACATGTGATTAGGGAGCAGGTTTTGTGTCAGGGCGTCTTGCTCAAGGAGGCCTACTGGTTAGGCTGATGTGTGTTGGTAGGCGGTAGACATTGGGGATTGAACCCCGAACCCTTAGGCTTGGAGGGAGAAACCCGGGCCCAGCCATGTTTATATCTTTCTTAGCTTAGCTCATTGTACTGCGGTTCTCCTCAGAGAACCCACCGAGCCCTGGGGGCGCTTGTGGTGTGTTCCTCTCTGGTAATCCCGGCGATTCTCCACCACAAAGTCCTGCTTCGGCCACACTGACCTACAATGAACCTATAAATCCTCTGGATTTAGTGACTGTGTGTGTGTCTGTGTGTGTGTGTGTGTGTGTGTGTGTGCATGCATGATGATGTGTTTTAGGATGACTGTGTGTGTGTGTTTGTGTTGAGATGTGTTTGTGTGTGTGTATGTTTCTGTTTGGATGTGTGTTAGTGTTTATGTGTGTGTGTTTGGTGTGTTAGTGTTTTTGAGTTAGTGTGTGTGTGTGTTTTTGTGTGTGTTTGTGTGTGTTCATGTTTGAGATGTATAGTGTGTGTCTGTGTGTGTGTGTGGGTTCTGAGTCGGGGATTACCTCCAGCTACAGTTACGTAAGTTCAGTTGTCGTCAAGGCCCCGGGGCCCCACGGAAATGACGGTTGGGATTTTTCATTACTTTTGAATTCTCCTGCCCTCGCGCAGAAAGTACCGGAAATGACAGTTGGAGGTTGTTTTTTCATCACACAGGGTTTAAGTCTCACATGGGATTAGTGTTTTTATTGTATCATTGGTATTTCCCAACGAAGGAACAGGATTTAGCTAAATATTGCACTGCTGTTCGCTGCGAGACAAGACCAATCGCACACAGAGTGGAAAGTGGGTCAGGCCAGGGCCCGCGCTTAAAAGCAGGGCTCATAGCTTTGCTCTCAGAACAGAGCGTTGAATTGTGAATGTTTTTTTCTCCAATTATCTTAATAGCCCGCGCTGGGAAAAAGGCATTACACTTGGTGGATTTATCGCACAATACTCATCCATTGATTAATTAACATTATGTGTTGTACAAACAGCTCAAAGCAACACGAGCAGAATCCCACTCCTCCTGCTCTCTCGTGCCTTGCTCTCCTCCGGTGTCTTTGCCCGGGGACACGTGCGCGGTCGTGCGTGTTATTGTGTTGGTTCGAGTGTGTGTGCTTGTGTGTGTGTGTGTGTGTGTGCGTGCGTGCATGTGCGTGCATGTATGTATGTGTGTACTTGTGTTTGTTTGTGCATCTATGTATGTTGGTGTGTATGTTGGTATTGGTGTGCGTGTGTTTGTATGTGTGTTTGTGTGCGTGTGTGTGTTTGTGCGGTTCTGTGTGTGTGTGTCGTGAGAGAGCCCCCTGCTGTGATTGATAATGTGCGTCATTATTTGTGCCATTTCATTTCCGGCCCATCCAAAGGACCGTTTCACGCTGCGTCCGTCCGTCTGCACCCAATACCTGCTAATGACACCTGCACACCTATCCCCCCCCCCCCCTGCCCCCCTCCTCACCACCATGCCTCGGAATGCGATGAATATAAACAGGTTGTCCCTCGGACGTGCTCATGTAGCGTCCGTCGGAACGTACTGACCAGCCCAGCGAGGCGTTGTCGGGAGCGTTTTTCCCGTCGCTCTAACGGCGAGATGGCGGTGTCAGCGCGGCGGCTCTCTGACTGCCGTGAGATTAGGGCGTCTTGTTTGTTCAGTGGCGCCCAACGCGGGACAGATTACCAGGCGTTACGGAAAACATCTCCAACATCGCGGGACGTGTGACAGCTGTCAGAACCGTCCTGAAGAGACGGATAAAACCGACCGGTGTGGAAACGGGATGGGCGAGAAAGAGGAAAAACAGTCGTCTTTATCCGTTTGTTGCCTTGTGCGCTGCGGTCCGTCTGACAGTTGGCATTTGACGGGACGGGATGGCGCGGGGCGGGGACAGGAAGCTCGGCGGGAAGTGATGTCGTAGCGGAGCCACGGGGATCTGGTCAGGGCTGTGAACAGACAGGAAAAGGGAGGATGGGGGAGGGAAGGGGGAGATAAGAGGAGAACAGGAAGTGTCTTTAAAACCCTGTGTCAACCCCTCTGGTCCCCTGTTGCTGGCTTTGAGGGGGGAGGGAGGAGGAGGGAGGGAGGGAGAGAGGGGATGGGAGGGGAGAGGGCTGGATAAGGGAGGGAGAGAGGGGAGAGAGAGAGAGGGAGGGAGGGGAGAGGGATGGGAGGGGAGAGGGATAGAGTGAGGGAGGGGAGAGGGAGGGAGGAAGGGAAGGGAGTGAGGGAGGAGGGGAGATAGGGAGAGAGAGAGGAGGGGAGGGTAGAGGAGAGGGATGGAGAAAGGGAGGGGAGAGGGAGAGGGAGAGAGAGAGGAGGGGAGGGGAGAGGGAGGGCGAAAGGGAGTCGAGGGGAGAGGGAGTGCGAAAGGGAGTCGAGGGGAGAGGGAGAGAGGAGGGGAGAGTGAGAGAGAGGGAGTGAGGGTGAGGCAGCGATAGAGAGAGAGGTCTCGGATTGACATTCTACAGGAGAAGTACACTCATGTAATATTAAACAGTCCTCGGGCTGTTGTCAGAAGAACAGGCTGTGTTTTAACCCCATGTGTCATGATAGTCATCGTTGATGCACACAATATCCATACCGACTGATCCATACTACTCCATACTCTAAATCAGTCCAACGTGAGCCGCATGTGTAGCGTCCGTCTGACTATTTCAGTGAAGGACGTCCTGTTTTAGACGTGTCGAGAAGATAGGCGCTGAAGGAGGCATGGTGTTATAAATCTGAATCTAAACTGACAGACTAGGGAGAGAGGGAATGTCGTTTAGTATTTGAAACATGAACACAGAATATCTCCGTCATCAATAAATACGCTGACTGCACCCTCTCCCTGGTTCAGTGGTGGTAAAACACCTGGATTATCATTCTGGGGAATCTGATTATTTTGGGCTTTTTACACATTCTCATAACTCTAATAACCCTAATAATGGCTATGCTGCCCCGGCCTTCGCCCTCGTTTTTCTGCTCCCGTTGGAGATCGGAGCGCTCCCTCACGCCGGCACTCTGTCAACACTCGTACGCAAAGTGGGTCATGTGGCGGGAAACAAATTAGCGATTTGAAAGATAAAACTGAGCAGCAGATAAACCTCCGTTATGTAACGCGGCAAACGGCAGCATCGGCGACTGGGAGCGAACCTGAGGCGCCGCGAGCAGCTCGGCCGTACCGCCGTGGCTATGTCCACCGTCAGGCACTCGAGGTCTGGGGAGCGGATCAACAGGAGGACTAGCATGCGTGCTAGCAGGCTAGCTAGCCTGCTGGCTAGCCCGCAGACTAGCCCGCTGACTATCCAAAAGTCTGTTTAAATTGTCATCACTATTCATTACCAAGTATTGCTTTGAATGCTAATGTATGTGCGTGTGTGTTTGTGTGTGTGTGTGTGTGTTTGTGTGTGTTTGTGTGTGTGTGTGTGTGTGTGTGTGTGTGTGTGTGTGTGTGTGTGTGTGTGTGTGTGAGTGTGTGTGTGTGTGTGTGTGTGTGTAAGTATGAGGGTTACTTACACATTGTAAGTAACCCTCATGCTTACACTGTGTTGGTATTCACTTACTGGGGGGGGGGGGGGGGGAGTACAAAATGGTTGGAATCATTTCAACCTGGGACCCCATCGTATCCTGCTAGATATCTCCTCCTGGCCTGGAGCCTTGCCTTTGAGTGTGAAGGATAAAACACGAAGCAAACTATGCAGACATGTATTGAAGATGTCCCGGATATCTGTTCTTTGTTATGGTTTTCCTATTGCCTCCGCCCGCGCTTCCTAATTGACGTTAGGATGTTCAGGCCCATATGTAATGTTTGGTACTGCCTAATTGGCAGAATCCACACGCTCTGCATTCTCCGCGGCCGTCACGCACGTTTTATGGCCCCTCCGATCCCCCTGATGATTATTTAATGGGGTTATCTCGATATCATAATGTTGCCTTCTCCTGCAGCCGCATTCAACATCAAACATTAATCCTTCGTGATAAAGTTCTCTACTCCATGAGCTTATGGTTGCTGTTGATACATGCAGAGTGGGAGGAGGGGGAGGGGGGAGGGGGAGAGAAAGGGGGAGAGAGGGCTCAACGGGGAAAGGGAGGAATGAAGGGAAGAGTCAGGGAGGGAGGGGGGGAGGTAGAAAGGACGGAGAGGGAGTGAGAGAGGTAGGGAGAGGGGGAGGAACTGATTGGGAATGGGAGATGAGGGGGGAGAGAGGGATGGAGAGAGAGGGATCAACCGGGAGAGGGAGGAAGGGAGGGGTGAGGGAGGGAGCTAGAAAGGGAGAGAGGGAGGAACAGCGTGAGAATGGGAGAGACAGAGGGATGTAGAGAGAAGGATCGCGGGCAAATGATGGAGGGATAAGAAGGAGAGAGAGGGGGAGAGAGGGATGGAGAGAGAGGGAGGCGCACAACACGCTGCTCAGGGAACAAACCACACCCACAGAATGACCGCTGTTTACAAGGGGGGGGGGGGGGGGAGATGTTGATTTGGCTACACAGCTTGCTATTGGTACGCACGGCTTCTGACCCATGATGGTCCAGGACCTCTTTACTATTAGTAGTATTAGTAGTAGTAGTAGTAGTAGTAGTAGTAGTGGTGCTGGTGGTGCTGGTAGTATTAATTGTATTATAATACCACTACTTATAATAGTAATAATACAAATCTGTTTGTTTTTGTATTGCTAGGAGCCATGCACACAGCTTACTCTCTGGTGTACACAGTAGAGAACCACACTGAATACTCCTCAACACATGCTATTGGTTCTGTCCCTCACTGGTGACCACTGTGCCTCGACCGCACAGATTGTTCTTTAAGTACGCTCTTCCAGACCTCTGTGTCTAATGAACACTGTTTGAGATACACAGTGCTTATCCCTAGTGTGCATATATGTGTAGCTATAAGTAAAACGTGAATTTACCCCAAGTGGGTCTGCACCCTTCTCCTGCTGTATCCTCCTTTTGTGTGACTCCATCAAAGTCACAATTCAAAGCCTCTGTTTTGGCACCGCAGTGGTGGAACGAGCTCCCGCGAAAGAGTCAAGACAAACTGGTTCAAAGTTCACCTAGACTCGGCAAAGCCCCTTACCCCCGCTCACCCCTCTCACTTATTGTATGTTGTACGTCCTGGCACTTAATGTACACACTTATTGTATGTTGTACGTCCTAGAACTTAATGTACACACTTATTTTTATGTTGTAAGTCCTGGCACTTAATGTACTCACTTATTGTGTGTTGTACGTCCTTGCACTTAAACATTGTGCTTAACATCATGTAGCATCTTATCCTAGCTATCTTTGATGTGTATACAGAGAATGGGTTAACCTAGCAAAACAAGTGCTTGATATTTGGTTCTATGAACATCCTTACTGTACCGACAGCCACATATTGTTGTTTCTCTTTCTTCTGACAAATGTAGCTATTGTGAGTCGCTTTGGTTAAAGGATTCTTTTAAATGCCCTCAATTTAAAAAAAAAAGGTACTTTGATTGACTTGGCTGGCGAACCAAAAGTAACACAACCGACATTGTTTTCCCTCAGTCTCGTAATCCAATAATTAAACAACTGTTGCTTTAAGGGCCGGCTTTTTAAGGGTGGGTGAAGGCAGAGGCAGTTAAGGGATTCAACGATGATGGTGATCCCAGCTCGTCTCATTTAACACATCGGTCCTCAGTTGACCAAATGTCCTTGGGCTTCAAGACTCACTTGCTCAGGGTTCACCTAGACTCTGCATAGCCTCCGCCCTTACACCCCCAAACTCCTCTTACGCACTTATTGTGTGCTGTACGTCCTGACACTTAAAAATAGTATTTAAAATCGTGGGTTGGATGGATTAACCTAGCCAGACAAGTGCCTGGCACTTGGTTCTATGAACATCCTCACTGTACCGACGGCGATGTATTGTTTCACCTTCTTCGGACAAATGTGCTTATTGTAAGTCGCGTTGGATTAAATGCCCTCAATGTCAAAGAGGTGCGTTGATTCACTGGGCTGATATTCAGACCCTGGTTCAGACGTGGTCAGGGCGTCCCCCCGAGATCATCCCCATAATGGGATCGGATGCCCCCCCCCGTATGAGGGCTAAGTGGCATCTGTTGGGGTCACGCACGCCTCGGGTAGGGGTCGCACTGCGTTGGACCGACCGCGAGCTGGTGCACCCACAGCGCGTTCAGAAGCGTTCAGTCATCAACGGCGTAACCTCCAAGGAACACCAGCGTAGCCAGGCTGTTAACAGTTTATTAGAGGACTGAACGCGTTCGCATTCAGTGTGAAATATTAACGATGAAAATGAATGAATTGTGAAATTATTGGTTTAACTCAGATGTGTGTTGTTCAATAGGGTGGGTTTTTTATAGTTATTATTGTGTGAGGAAACAAACCCGAACGCACACACGCACACACGAGCTATAGGTACCGCTGCCTTGGGTTGTGTATTAATTCACAATCTTCTAGGGATGTCGCTGATCTTTATCATGCACTAATTTGCTGTGTCTGTAATTATGTGCCTCAGTTTCCCCACCGGATTTAGGCCCTTTAGTCTCAGATAACTACATTCCTGTGCGTGTATTTAACATTTTGAGGCATTCCAGAGTGTGATTATTGTTGTTATTTTCTCCCAGTGTCCTCTCTCTCTCTCGCTCTGTCTTTCTGTGCTCGTCGGATCAGGCCTATTCATCCCAGAGTGCGAGATGGGATGAGAAAGCTTTGATGCATAATCGACCAATGAAAAGCTGTCAGACAGGCTTGAGAGAGAGAGCGAGATTGTCGACATGTGAGAGGTAGAGGGAGAGGAGGTAGAAAGAGATTTTTTGAGATCGAGAGAGACAAAGATGAAGGAGAAGATGGAAGATAGAAAGGAGGTGGAGAGAGGATGTACAGAGTTGTGGTAGAATGTCAGAGGAGGTAGAGCGACAGAGATACTAGTGTGAGTGAAATGGTTGAGAGAGAGAAGGTAGAAGAGAGAGGTATTAGGGAGAGAGAGAGAGAGAGAGAGAGAGAGAGAGAGAGATCGTTGACTCACAAAGCCTACACCTGAGATTGAACATTTAACATCTTCACAGTCTCATATCACCATTATATAAATTGGTAGAGGTTTCTCGTTAAGTTTCCGGCCTCTGGTTGGTTTCCAAGGAAACTGGATGGGGACAGTTCAGACCGGCTCACTCCTTTTGTTTTCTGAGCACCAACATCACCACTGAGTGACTTCTCCCTCTGTTCCCCACCACAGTGCTCCCAGCAGAAGATGGCGACTCACCTCCAATTGGCGGCCTCCTTTGTTGTCCCAGGTCCCGTTAAAAATGTGACTGCCGCCTTTGTCGGCAGAATCCATCTTAGTGATTGGATTTCATCGGTTTATATTTCTTCAAACGTCTGAGTTAAGCAACAGCCAGTTAACGGATGTGTTTGACTAGTATCTTCCTCTATCTGTGTCTCTTAACACTGTATAGACTTCACATGTATGTACACTTCATATCATTGATAAACTAATTGGTTATTATTATTATTTAAAGCCAATATCACTGCATTAGTTCAATAAACCAACTGTCAAGGGTCGTAACCGTGACAACCCTGACACGTTTGTAGACATTCAACCAATCATCGTCATTTCTTTTACGATTTTTAGTTCACCACCATCAGTGGTGTTCAGTTGGCTGCATGGTTGGAGGAGTCAAGGGGGCGGGCCATCTTCCATGGACCAATGAGCACCAAGCCAACCTTGTAGGCCTGACCTTCAGTTGTCCCCTGATTGGCAGTCCCTTGAGGGACGTGAACGTTGACAAGGTTGTGTGTCACAGCCTCTGTTGTTGTGAAGGGTGTTGAAAGAAAACTTTTGTGTGTGACGGAGACTCTTTCTCGGGGAAAAGGACACAGAACGCGACTCCTTTACGTAAAGCCCCTGTGGGAGCGGTTGCCCTTTTTGACAGCACTCTGCGCTACAAACAAACGTCTCTCTGTCAAGACGCTCCCTGGGCTTATGATGAATCGCCCAGAGGGCGGACAAGGTTAATTTCATTGCCCTTTTTGGGGTAAAACAAGGGCAGATTTAATTGAGAAGGAAACCAGGGGAGAAAAAAAAAAAAAAGTTGATCTCTACAGCGAACCACGGGGTGATACTCCTAGGAGCCCCAGGCAATGAATACAGAGCAGATGAAGGGCACCCCAAAGGGTGTTGCTGTTTCAGACCTTTCCGAGCGGTTGTTTGATGGGACCCGGTCAGCCTCCTAGCTTGTCATCTCTAGAAGTGTGGATTGAAGCGGTCTCTGAGCCCTCTGAAGGCAATTACTGTCCGGCCCGACCCGGCTCTGATACAGGGGGCGTTGGGGGGGGATGAGGGGTTCTGGCCGGGGCCTTGCGTGGTCAGGGTGATGCGGTTTAATATGACCCCCACGTTGCGTAGGGCCGTGGTCACGTGGTCCTGCTCATTGTTGGCCAAGAAATAATAAAGCAGTGTCCGTCTCATATCATTTAATTGGTTTGGCTGAAACCACCCCCATGCTCCCTCTCTCTCGTCTCCCGTCTCCCCTTTCCCCCTCTCCCCTCCTCCCTCCCTCCCTCTCTACTCTCTCCCTCTTCCCCTCTGCCCTCCTCCCTCCATTATCTCTCCCTACTCCCTCCCTCCCTCTCTACCTCCCTTCTCCCACCCTCCCTTCTCTCCTTCCTCTCCTCTCCCCATCTCCCTCCCTCCCTATTCTCTCCCTTTTATTCTCCCCTGCTCCCTCCCTCTCTCTCCTCTCTCCCCTCTACCCTCCCCCCTCCTCCCCTCTCCCCCCCTCCCGCCCTCCCTTTTCTCCCTCTCACCTCTCCCCTCCTCCCCTCTCCCCCCCATCCCTCCCTCCCTTCTCTCTCCTCTCTCCCTCTCACCTCTCCCCTCCTTCCTCCCTCCCTTCTCTCTCCTCTCTCCCTCTCACCTCTCCCCTCCTTCCTCCCTCCCTTCTCTCTCCTCTCTCCCTCTCACCTCTCCCCTCCTTCCTCCCTCCCTTCTCTCTCCTCTCTCCCTCTCACCTCTCCCCTCCTTCCTCCCTCCCTTCTCTCTCCTCTCTCCCTCTCACCTCTTCCCTCCTTCCTCCCTCCCTTCTCTCTCCTCTCTCCCTCTCACCTCTTCCCTCCTTCCTCCCTCCCTTCTCTCTCCTCTCTCCCTCTCACCTCTTTCCTCTCTCTCCCTCTCCTCTTGTCTTCTATTCATTAGGGCGTTCTTTGTTTTGAACACCCTCTGCTACTCAACATACATACACACCGCCAACACACACACACACACACACACACACACACACACACACACACACACACACACACACACACCATTATCAAGCGCACACACACCCTTATCACGCACACACACACAAACAGACACCATCATTCATGAGATACACACACACACACACACTTAAATGCACACAAACACACACACCATCACCCCGCACACAACCACACACCATCATCACACACATACACACACACACACACATTCTCACGCACAAACACAAACACTCACTCAGATATTCGCTATCCAGGATCTCAGTAATTCCCTCTCTGCCTTCCTACCTCGCACGGCCGGGTTTCTAACTCTCGACTGGTGTGATTTGGTTGGCGTTTGGAATCAAATTTGGCCCAGACTCAAGTGGGTACTACACAGAGAGATAGAGGGAGAGAGAGAAGGAGAGAGAGAAAGAAAGAGAGAGAGAGAGAGAGAGAGAGAGAGAGAGAGAGAGAGAGAGAGAGAGAGAGAGAGAGAGAGAGAGATTATATATATAGAGAGAGTATAGAGATAATGTATAATGTATAGTGAGGGAGAGTGAGCACTACAGAGAGATAGAGGCAGAGAGAGAACGAGAGAAAGAGAGAGAGAGAGAACAGAGATAATGTATAATGTATAGTGAGGGAGAGTTACAATTGCACTCCTGCTCTCTTCAAAATTGCACACAGCAAAAAATATAACATTATCCGGTATACTTGGCACTTTATATTTCATTTTGTAACCTTACCCTTTCCATTTCTTCTCTTTCTATTTTATCTAGTTTATATTCAAATGTGTATATTGTCATTGCATTACATGGTCGGAGAGAGTTGGGCGCGAGTGAGAGAGAGAGATTTGTGGTGGAACCGCCACAGAAGAACCACTGCTCCTCTGAGATTATTAAAACATTCATACATTGATAAACTCCAATGGTCTGGGAAATGTTAATTACACTAATCCTCGCTGTAATTGTGCTGACAGATTCCGGAGGACCATTTGATTGAGCCTGAGCAGTACATCTCGCCATCCTCGGTGTTGTATTCTCACTCGGGCAGGTCTGGAGGTGTTGTAGGACTGATTTCAACAAACGACACCCCAAAAGAGCAATTTTTTGTCGCCTGGCTCTTGAAAGTTCAGCGTTCGTCTCTCAGCCTCCTCCAAACTTTTCTTCGTCAACGTTTCGCCAGCGGGAACACATTCCCAGTTTTCCGTGCCTCTCCCCTTATGCTTGATCTGATTCACGCAGACGACGTTATCCACATGGTTTTCCTTTACATTTACATTTCGGGCGCTTACCAGACGCTTCTGTTAAAAGCGACCTGACACATTCACACACCGACGGCGGCGTCAACCATGCAAGGTGACAGCCAGCTCGTCAGGAGCGGTAAGGGTGAGGTGCCTTGCTCAGGGACTTCTCGGCCCTCAGCTGGGAGGATTGAACCAGCAGCTGTCCGGTTCGAAGTCGACCCGCTCCACCTCCTGAGCTCAGCCGACCCTCTCGGTTCTCCCCCGCGGTACCGGAGGGAGCCAAATGGGAACGCAAGGAGAGAAGAACCACCCAGCCGCCCGGATCTGGTCTTCGTGCATGTTTAGCACCTCAATCGACGTGGATTGTGGGGCTGAGAATGGCGCTGACGAGCCGCGTGATTCGTCATTGTGCGTTGCCCTCGAGGACCTCCTCGTCTGAAGGGTCCGCGCGGCGGGCCCATCTGGGTCGCGTTGCGCTCTCCACACACTCCGCTTCCTCTCCGACACCGCTGCGTTTCCTCCGCCCGCGCGGCCGTCACGCGGCGCCCGCGGGGTTCTCTTCCGGACGGATCGGGTTTGGAGCCGAGCCGCCGGGCGCACTGTGGAGTCTCTGTAGGCGTTGATCTCCTCTCTGCTGGTGACAGCAGGTCAAGGTGTTTCCTTTAGCGGGGTCGTTGACTCACACACACAGAGAGAGAGAGAGAGGTGTTGGGAGACGCTCATGAGGTCATGGTGACCGTTGTCTGGCGCACACATACTCACCATCGTCGCATACACACAAACACTGATACCACAAACACACACACGCAAACATGCACGCACGCACGCGCGCGCACACACATACACATACACACACACACACCATCATCATTATGTGCACAGTCACCCAAACATGCACACATATTCTCACACACAAAAACTATTTTTTCGCTATGCAGGATCTCTGTAATTCCCTCTCTGCCTTGTACCTCCCACGGCCGGGTTTGTAACTCTCAAGTAAGTCTAACTCTACCCAACTCTATCCATAAGAAGTAAGGGGAGATAATGAGGAATAAAATATTGGCCTTGTCTCAAACCCTCTACAGATAATTCTGAATTCATATGAGGATGGATTTCTTTAACAATTCCTTCATTTCGTTTCAGGCCAGACTCTTTAATACGTATAAATGAAATCCATCCCATTTCAGTTTAGCTCTTTCTCTCTGCAAACTAAGCTCCAGGACCTTTCCTCTCCACACCGCCCACATGCACAACGCTTATGAAGAGCTGCGTATCCTAACCAGCCTAAAGGGGATCCAGATACAGCATGCATGTAGTGAGGTAGCTGGTTCTAGGATGCCTGCCCGCAGGTAGGCTTTGGAGCCCAGGGATCCAGCCCCCCTTGTCACCACCACACCACACTCTCCTCCCCCCGGTGTTCTACGAACACATCGGTACCCTGTTGGGCACCATGGTCCGAGAACCAGGAGCCATAATCACACACTGATAACAAAGAGAGCGACTCCATTCCCCTTCTCTTCCTTTTCAGCCTCTGCCTGTGTGTGCGTGTGTGTGCGTGTGTGTGTGTGTTTGTGTGTTTTTTTTTTTTTTAGTGTGTCTGCATGCATGTGTGTGTGTGTTTACCTCACAATGTATGGGTCTTCTTGTGTGTGTGTGTGTGTTTGTGTTTGCATGTGCTTGTATGTCTTCCTGTGCGTGGGTGTCTGTGTGTGTGTGTGTGTGTGTGTATGTGTGTGTGTGTGTGTGTCTGTCTGTTTCTGTGTCTGTGCGTGTGAGTGTGTGTTTGTGTGTTTGTCTTCCTGTGTTTGCGTGTGTGTATATCTTCCTGCGTGTGTGTGTTTGTGTGTCTTCCTCTGTATGTGTGTGTGTGTATGCGTCTACCTGTGTGTGCGTGTCTGTGTGTGTGTGTGTGTCTGTCTGTTTCTGTGTCTGTGTCTGTGTCTGTGTCTGTGCGTGTGAGTGTGTGTTTGTGTGTGTGTGTGTATTTTTTCTTTTTCTGTGTTTTTTTGTCTTCCTGTGTGTGGGTGTGTGTGTGTGTGTGTGTGTCTGTCTGTGTCTGTGCGTGTGAGTGTGTGTGTGTGTGTGTGTGTTTTCCTGTGTGTGTGTGTGTGTGTGTCTTCCTGTGTGTGTGTGTGTGTGTATGTGTGTGTGTCTTCATGTGTGTGTGTGTGTGTGTGTCTGTGTGTTCCTGTGTGTGTGTGTGTGTGTGTCTTCCTGTGCGTGTGTGTGTGTGTGTGTGTGTGTCTTCCTGTGTGTGTGTGTGTGTGTGTGTGTCTTCCTGTGTGCAGCCACCCTGCCCACCCTGCTGTGGGAACACAGCGTGGGTTCCTGTCCATTATCAATAAACTGTTAACACTTTGTCCCGGACAGCCAGTGCCCAGCTAGCTAAATAGCTCTTCTGAAGCGCTGGCTTTCACACAAACACACATCTCTACTCCAGAGTTTCAAAAGGATCTGCAACGTGTTCATTGTGAGAGCGTTGGTGGGATTCAAATGTTTGGGAAGTGTTGAACCAGCGTATTGTGATATTTAGAGAGAAAATCCCTTATTTTGTCATGAGGTCTTTTCAGGGCTGGCCGATTATTCGAATTTTGATCGCGATTTTGATTAAAATGCGATTTTCTTTCATTAAATGTTTCATAGAAAGTGGAACTAACGGCTGGATACATATCTGTACAATTATTTAGATTTTAACATTTTCTTTTTGACCATTTTGTGTATTTTTTCTTGTAAGTTCTCAGTTAAGTGTTTTTTGGGGGAGACAAACATCACGTTTTCAAACTCAAAAATAGTCGTTTGAATAATCGTGATTTCAACATCGACCAAAATCGTTGTGATTGTGATTTTTTTGCATAATCGAGCGGCCCCAGGTCTCTTCCTTCTCTTCGTCTCGCGTCCACTTCATCCCTGGTCCACCACTCACCCAGCTGGCTGCAGTCACTGGTCGTCACTCACTGTCATAAAGAGTATTTACTGTGACAGTGCTCGGGCCTGAACACATAGTCAATCCAACTGCCAGGAGTGCGCTGTGGAGCAGACGGAGTAGGGCGACGGGTAATTACACCAAATTGTGGAAATTACCTTGAGCTCCGTGCATTTTATGAAACACATTTCTGGAGCTGTGCTTTCTGGGGAGAGGGGAGGAGGGAGAGAGAGGGAGGGAGGGAGGGAGGAGGGGAGAGAGGGAGGAGGTATGGAGGATGGGAGACGGGAGGGAGGGAGGGAGGGATGAAGGCGGGGAGAGAGAGGGAGAGAGGTAGGGAGGAATGAAGGAGGGGAGAGAGGGGGGGAGGGAGAGCGAAAGGAAGGAGGGGGAGGGGATGAGAGAGAGAGAGAGAGAGAGAGTGAGAGAGAAAAAGAGAGAGGGAGGGAGAAAGCACAAGCAAGCACAACTCTCTATGTATTTGTATGAATTGCAGCGTGTTTGACATGTACAGGCGTCCTGTAAACATGAAGTGTGTTTGTCGACTGTGGAGACCACCGGATGGAATGAAGCCCGGTTCTTATGTGGGATTGTATCTGGAACTGGGTGTTTTTCCGGACGGCCGAAAATGTCCCTTCAGCTGTCTAGTGACAGGTCCGGGAACCCATTACAAGTGACACGGTTCAGGTCCAGTTTGACCCTGCTGTCGTCTGCGGTCCTGCATGGATCTCTTTGTTGAACCTGGGGGCGAAAATGATCAGCTCAAAATAGCAGAAGAAAAAAAAAGAAAAAAGAGTGTAGAATCAATTGAAGTTCAACATAAGAAAAAACGATCTACTGCTTAATAAAAGAAGAGTGAAAAGAAAGAAACATTGACGAAAGAACCGAGAGTAACTGTTATCTGCCCCTGCATCGATTTACGACAAAGTAGTTAAACACGTAGTCTGTTCTACCTGCTCTTTCTGGTTACGGGTAATACGGTCGTGTTTGGAGGTCTATCATTTGAACAGCTATGTATCCATTTAGGGGATGTCATCATTTACGAAGGACATCCAGGCCTCCTTAGTGATGTCAGAACACCAGAGGGGACAGGGACAGCTTGGGTGCCTCACCGGGTCAGTCTTCCCGCTCTGTCTCGGCTCGGCTCCATGGATCCACGAAGCACCCCTCCAGTACATTCCATCCAATTCGCCCATCAGTTTAGTATCGATCACAAGGCGCCCGCCGCACCCCCTGATCAATCCTCTACGGCAGCGCCTCGGAGAAGAGTGAGGGGAGACAAGAGGCTGATTAGCTCCGTGGTGGAACGCGGCCGGGGAAGTACGAAGCAGTCGGCCGAGTCTCTTAAGACAGCCTCACTCTCACGCCGCGGTCCAGTCGAACACCAAATTGAAAAGAGTCAGTTTAAATTTTACCTCCTGACGCTGACGTTGCCGTCAAGGACAGTTTGACATTCCGTGTGAGTTTTGGCAACTTGATTCAGAGAAGTTTTCCCCCCCGATTTCGTATCTGCGACCAGGTCACAGATCCCTGTTCTTTTTCCATTGTTTCTTCCGTCTGTAGTAAAATGGCGTCCGCGGAACAGCGTGACTGCTGGGCCTGACACGGCCCTCCATTCGGGCTCTCTGTTGATCGGCGGTCCGTCTGGCATCTGGCACTCACGCGCCGGGACACGCATCTGCCCAAGGGTGTGGGCAGCCGTTCCCCGTACCGCTGTGCTCATTCAGGCAGGGCGTGGCCATGTGTCCGCAGCAGCGCGATTGTTTCCAAGATAAAGCTCTGTTTACATGCGATTGTGTTATAAAGCGTGCATTTCAAACCGAGTGACTGTTATTCATTTTCCTGAATAGGAACAGAAACAATGGTGCCCTAGTTACATTTGTGTTGCTGTGATTGTTCATTTTCATTTCATTAAGTAAAGTGTACGGTTGAGATAACCAGGGAGTCAGGCTTGCTTCATTGATGCCTCAGTGCCGGGGGAAGCTCTGTGCCCAGCAACGCAGCGCCCTGTGTGGAGGCTCGATGCCTGGAGCCGATAGCGACCGGTACTGCTCGCCGTCCTTGAAGCACAGGGCCCACTGATGTATCTGCTCTGAGGAAGCTTCTGGTAACTCTGCTCTCCATTTAAAGGCGTTTAATGTAAATGCAGATGGTTGTTGAACGCTTTGGACAGTGTACCTCATACAAGAGATGTATGCATTCTGTTTGGAAACAAAGCAACCAGTTTTCATGGAGTGGATTTAAAAAATAAGGGTTTTTATTTATGCCATTATCCCCATAACTAACGACACTTTCTCCGTCTTTCACAGATGCGAAATCGAGAGCACAAGAGCCATCAGGTAAGAGTTATTTTTCCTTCCCCTTTGCCTCGCCCATAACTCTGTGTTCAAGCACGACATGTTCCACAGCACCTCACTCCTCAGTCATTAACGGAGCCCATTTACACATCCTGACACCACAATCATGTCCTCGCCGCTCCATCCTCCTCAGTGGGTCACAGAGCTTCACCCATGAGAATCTCTTGAAGAAGGCAGTGATGAACGCAATCATGTATCGCCTGATTGGTCCACCGAGGCCGTTCACACTGATCTCACTGTGAACGGCTGACAGTCAGCCCATCCAAAAACAGAGCGATACGCTGACGGCGTCGTCAACAGTGCACACCTTTAGTCGTCGTGTTGCACCACAAGCAAATAGAACCGAAACAGTGAAGTCAACTACAGGAAAAGTAGGGATTCATGATTATCAATGTGTTGATCGTGAATGGGATTTATTTTTCACTTACAACTTGCATCTTCCCTCCTTTGTACTCCAAGGTCAGGTTGGCACAACGCTTTTTTCCATAAATAGAGGATTCTCTGCAGGAGTGTCTTTCTCGAAGACCTCTTTAGAGTGAGATTATGAGTCATGGTGGTTCTGCTGCCTACATATCTTTCCTCCCGTTTTATTTTCCCCTGTTCCTTTACAAACACCATTTCTTTGTAACATCTCTTTGGATGACCCGGACATGATACTGGTAATGTGCTGCGGATTCACTGACCTGTTGATATAAACGTGATAGCTTATCGCTCAAGGTTCACCCAAACCGTTCGATACAAAAGCTACTAGATTTAAGCTTCTATTAACATCTTCTAAAGATATTTTTATAAATAATAGTAATAATTGTTCACTATTCATGAATCTAAAGCCTGTTGTTTATTTGTCTTGATATCGCAGTTAATGTAAGAGTTTCCAAGACATCTTTATTTGAGAGCAAAATTGGATGAAATGTTATCTCTGGAGCCAATTTGTGATCAGTCAACAATGAGTAAATCATTCATAGTGTGATTTCATGGCACTTAATTAGTATCTTCATCTTCGCTCATGGCAGCTCTGTAGATTGTACAGCAGCACTTTTGAATACCTGATTCTGATCAATAACAGCTGCTTCACATCAATACACTGTGAATCCAGCATTAACACACCGGTTAAATAGAACATTGACCAGATGTTTCCTCGACAACACTAAAGCAACAGCCCAAACCACAGCCAAGGATATTTACACTTCAGATGATTCAAGAGATATAAAAAACTATGTTCTTGCCCAAGAATATAATTTTTGAGATAAGAGTAGTGAATTTGGAAGTATTAGAATGCACCTTCCACAACCTTTAGATTTAAGCAATAAGCTGCGATAGGCCACGGTTTTCAGTTACCTTAGAACATCTATTTGGCGCTGCGAAGCCCTACACTAACTAAACGGTTATCATATAGACTACCTTGTAAGAATAAACACGCCGCCACATCAAAATGTGATTCTTCCGCCTAGCCATATAGTTCCTCAAGACAGCAAAATGGTTGCCAAGCAACACAGGCTAGCATGCTCTGAGATCGGCAGAGGCGCAATAATACTCACATAAATGAATTGTAATGTGGTCACAGGTGTGTGTTTATGGAGCGGTTTCGAGACAATCACAATCAAGGCCCTGAACCCTCCGTTTTAAAAGAAATGTTTTGAAAACAAAAGTCAACATTGACCAGAGTCACCTCGTCAATTCAAGGCGAAAGAGAGAAAGAGACTGGGGTTTTGAAGTCAGTAGGCTGTAATGAAACAACACAAATGTAAGCCATTTGGTGGATGTTTTTTAATTCAGAGGCATCTCACAATGCTGTGAGTGAATGCGTTCCCTAGCATGGGTGGCCTGGTGGGACATGGTGATTTGCAGTATAATTCCCTCCCAAATGAACACTTTGTTTGCAAACAGAATCCCTCATTGGAACAGAATGATGTCTAATCAACAGCTCCCACGTTTCGAGAGTGGAATTTGGCTGTGTTTGCCTTCTGAAGATTCAGGGCAGCACACAACAAACCCAGCCAAAGCAGAGCTTAATATTAGGGTATTTACTCTACTGGTACTGTTCTGTGTATAGGGGTAGGGCCATTCAATGTTGTGAATGTAAAGGTAACTTGAGATCCGTCAATAGATCAGGGTTTGGCATCCTGGCTCCTTAAGTTAAGTTAACTGTGGAGAACGTGATGATCCAGACCTTTCACTCTTATTCCAAGAGGGAAAAGCATCAACATTTGAGTTGAGGAAGTAGCATGTGGTCCAAACGACCTTTCCCAAACCCTTGGGGGTCTGCTCAGTACAGGCGTTGACAATCACTCCCCGAGATGAGATTGTTTCTAGTAATTTCCTTAATGCATGCAAATGTGGCCCTTCCTTAAGCTTGCCCGTTTGTTTTCCGCTGATGACATTTATTGTACTTTTTCGTTGTGTACACGCAAAGCTCTCTCTCTCTCTCTCTCTCTCTCACTCTCTCTTTCGTTTCGCTCTCTCTTTCTCGCCCTCTCTCTCTCTTTCTCTTTCTCTCTCGCTCTCTCTCTCTCTCTCGCTCTCTCGCTCTCTCTCTCTCTCTCTCTCTCTCCCTCTCTCTCTCTCTGTCTCTCTCTCGCCCTCACTCTCTCTCTCTCTCTCTGAAGCCGTCTCTTGCCTATTCATGACAATTTAATGAGAGCCCTGAGTACAGAATTTGAATTCTGTTTGCTTGCACACTTTGCAAAAGAAGTGGAAATGACCCACGATGGAAACGGTTAAGTACTCTGCCGCCTTCACCGTGTCTGAGAGGCAGGGCGGGGCTAATGTCATGTTTGCATTTTTAAGGTTTAGCATGCACCTCAATATTGATAATGATTACTCTGCATATTGAGATCCCTTAACCCTGCTCCCTAGTTACACTCTCGTTCTCCCCATCATCGCTCTCTCTCTATTCTCTCTCTCTCGCTCTCTCTCTCTATTCTCTCTCTCTCTATTCTCTCTCTCTCTCTCTCTCTCTCTCTCTCTCTCTCACCCTCTCACTCTCTCTCTCTCTCACCCTCTCTCTCTCTCTCTCTCTCTCTCTCTCTCTCTCTCTCTCTCTCTCACCCTCTCACTCTCTCTCTAACTCTCCCCCCGCTCTCTCTCCCAACTCTCTCTGCCCACTCTCTCACTCTCTCTCTCCATCCTCTTAAGAGGGTTGAGGGACAGTGCAGTGTGTTTCTGTTGCATGTGTCTGTGTATGTGTGTGTTTGTCTGTGTGTGTGTGTGCGCGTGTGTGTCACCGTCAACGCCCCCCTTAGCCCTGCTGTCTCCCACCTCTCAGCTGCCAACTGTCTTGCTGTCTCAGAGGTCAGAGGTCAGGGCTGAACACTCACACACATCACCCTCTCCCTATCGACCTGACCCTCATGTTGATGCATCGCTCTGCTTGCTCTCGCTCTCCCTGGAGTTGCTCTCTCTCTCGCTCTCTCTCTCTATAGTACTCTCTCTCTCTCTGTACTCTATAGTAGTCTCTCTCCCTCTCTCTCTCTCTCTCTCTCTCTAGTACTCTCTCTCTCTCTCTCTCTCTCTCTGTAGTACTCTCTCTCTCTCTGTACTCTATAGTAGTCTCTCTCCCTCTCTCTCTGTACTCTATAGTAGTCTCTCTCCCTCTCTCTCTCTGGACTCTACAGTAGTCTCTCTCCCTCTCTCTCTCTACTCTACGCTAGTCTCTCTCTGTGCTGACAGGGCGTTCTGTATAGTAGGCCGTACCAAGGTCAGGTGATGGTTCAGCGGCCCCACATGACCAGACGTGCACAGAGACACACGCACAGAGATTCGTGCACGGACAGACATGCACTTAAAGACGTGCACAGAGAGATGTACAGGGGCGTGCACGTAGAGTCATGCAGGGAGAGTTGTGCACGGGAAGACGTGCATGAGCAGTATTCCCCCAAAATCCAGGCTGATCTGGGTGTTTTGTTTATTCATCTGTGTATCTGTTTGTTCATGTAGTTATTATGTAAGGTGGTTACTTGGGTCCCAAACAAGGCTATATTTAATTGATTTGTCTTTATTTATAACTACAACTACATTGGAGTCCCACTCAGGGTTTGTTTATCATCTGTGGTTTGTTGTTTTGTTTCTCTCTCTCCCTCCCTCTCGCTCTCTCTCCCTCCCCCTGTCTCTCCCTCCCTCCCTCTCCCTCGCTCTTCATACCCTTCTCCCTCTCTTGCTCTCCCTCTCCCTCTCTTTCCCTGCCTCTCCCTCACTTTCCCTCTTCTCTCTCCCTGCCTCCCTCTCTCCCTCACTGCCTCCCCCTCCCCCTGTCTCTCCCTCCCTCCCTCTCCCTCTCTCTTCATACCCTTCTCCCTCTCTTGCTCTCCCTCCCCCTCTCTTTCCCTGCCTCTCCCTCACTTTCCCTCTTCTCTCTCCCTGCCTCCCTCTCTCCCTCACTGCCTCCCCCTCCCCCTCTCTCCCCCTCCCTCTCGCTCTCCCTCCTTCTCCTTCTGCCTCGACCTCTCTCTCCCCAACATGTACTTAACATATCAGAGCATGTCGGGCCTCTAATAATGCATGGTACATATTTAAATTGAACTCCAGCATCTCATCATTGTAGGTTCACCAGGCTCCTCTTCCACGCCTCCCTCCCCAGTATGTAGGCCTCCCCTAAAGCACCCAGGGACCCCCCTCCCCCCCCCCGCCCAACACAGACCCTGTTGTTGTTTCTTTGGGCGGAGATGTAGGACGCTGAAGCCCCCACCCCCCTCCCCCATCATATCAAAATGTGCCATGATGGAGATAAGTACTCGATGATGATGAAGATGATGATGACCATTTGATCACAAACTCCAGATCTGAATTGCCCCAGCTCCGTTCCTCGTTCTCTCTCTCTCTCTCTCTTTATATGTCTCCCCCCCTCACTCTCTCTCGTGCTGTCTCACTCTCTCTGTCTCCCACCTCATTCTCTTTTCTATGTCTCTTCCCCTCTCTCTTTCTCACTCTCTCCCTCTCCGCTCCTGTGCACTCTCTCACTCTCTCCCTCTCTCCCTTCCCTGTCTCTCTCCCTTTTCTCCCTTCCCTGTCTCTCTCTCTCTCCCTCTCTCTCTCTCTCCCTCTCTCTCTTCCCTGTCTCTCCCTCTCTCTCTCTCTTCCCTCTCTCTCTCTCTCTCTCCCTCTCTCTCCCTCTCTCCCTTCCCTGTCTCTCTCTCTGTCTCTTCCTCTCCCCTCTCTCTCTTTATCTGTCGTTGTTGAGGAGCTGATGAGGTAAGATAATGAATAGGCCGGGCTGCGTCTGCTGATCAGGCCGGGCTCTTAACACAGCGTGATACGGGCAACAGGCTCCATTAATAATTAAGGCTTTTTATTTACTACCTCAGCCGCCTATAAATAACCTTGCCCTGTAGGGCCGCTCGCTGTTCTGCAGGCCTTGCAGTGGAAGATGGAGATGGAGGAAGTGGCGGGGAGAAACTGGCTTCAATACATATTCTTATTCGTAGTATTATTACTGTATTACACCATCATCATAGTACAGTTTTAGTACAGCTCCGTACCCCAGAACACTCTCACTTGTTTTGCTCTACATTAAGACCCTCAGTTGTAGATTGGCACTGTAAGAATAAAGTACAATTGTTTCTTGGCACTGTTGTACTACACTTCAGTTGTAGTTTGGCAGTGTAGTAATATACCTCGGTTGCAGTCTATTTGTAGTTTGGCACAATAGTAATAAAGATCAGAACAGAACACATGCATAACATGAAAACATTGTCTCATACGAACATCTTAAAGATTCATACTTTAATACAACTAAAACAATGACCAAAATATCTCATGAGGTCTAATCTCACTCTATATCAAAAGGGTTTTCGAGTTTACATTCGATAAACTATGCATTATTCATGATTCATTATTATTCCCGGACACGACGTCCTGGAAGTTAATGAGAAGCAATTCATGAAATAGTGAGCATTTTTCAGAGCTTTCTCATATCAAACAGCGTACATTGTTTAAGGGCCCAAACACAAAAAAAAAAGTTGAAAGTAAAGTTGAAAACGTCCCAGAATCTGTGAAGTGTGTCTCGGTGTGTGTCGACATAAGCTCGATGAGGCCCCTGAGCCTGTTCCCTGAGCCTGTCCTCTGAGCCTGTCCTCTGAGCCCTCAGATACAGCCCGTACCGGGACAGGGCTAGCTGGTCTCAGGTGATAACAGGGAAGCAGTCAGGACTCCTCAGGAGAACTCCCCTGTGGTTTCTCTGAGCGCGAGATAAGGACGCGTCGCACCAGCCCCGGCACCGGTTGACATCGATGCGCACGCACGCAGCGCTTGACGCGCACGCCCGCTCCCGACGTGGCTGTTTCCATGGTGATCCTCATCATATTTCATTCACAGCAGGATTATTTCTCTATTGAAGCCATGCAATTAACTTGAGATCATTGATTTCACACTCTAAATGTCAAATTGGTATGTAATAATTTACATTTAAATGATTCGTGTAATTTGGAAATGATGAACATGTACTGGAGACGGGCGTATGTTTCCAAGTATGTCGGTCGAATCCCCATTTTACACATGTCGTCGCTCACAAGTGCCACTGAAACGCGTGGCGGCGTGACGGACTCACCCTGAAACCATGGGTGGGCTTAGAGTCATTCTGTTACTATTATTATTATTTGATGTTATAAATTCTATTAATAGAATGTAATATAATGATATTACATAATAATGATATAATAAAATTATCATATCATATAATATAATAATAATAATAATATAATTAATAATAACTAACTATTATATTATCTATATCATATAATTGTATTATTATACTAATACTATCTCCTACTTCTCCACATTATAACTAGGAGGCGCATGCTGTTGCCCACGTCAGGTCATTTAGGAGCAGGCAGTGGGTCGGGGCGCTCTGCTCAGGGAGGTACTGGGAGACCGGGGTCCATGGTTCAATCCCAGGACCGGGGTGCACCATCATGTTTTTGGGTGAAGTAGCCTCTGGGCTGGGTTATCTGAGGACTCGCTGTCGATTCTCCTCACGCTGCTGAAGTCCCCACCCAGGTCACACAGGTCATCTCTGTGTCGGTGCATTTCCTCGACTCGCTGAAGAGAGGCGGGGAGGAATAATGATTAGAATAGTTAGGTGTTTTTCCTGGATACTCAAAACTGTGCTATATTGTCAAAGTAAGAGCGGCAGAAAGGAAGTGAGGGAAAGAGGCAGAGAGGAGGAAAGGCAGTGAGAGAAAGAGGTAGAGGCAGAGGGAAAGAGAGGCAGAAAGGAAGTGAGGCAGGCCATAAAAGATGCAGAGAGTCGGGGAGGAGGACAAGCAGAAGGCACAGGCGGAGAGACAGTGAGGTAGAGAGGTAGAGAGGAAGGGAGGCAGAGAGGCAGAGACGACGATGGGAAGAGAGGGAGAGAGGGAGATGAAGGGAGGCAGAGAGTAGGAGGGAAAGATAAGCAGAGGGCGAGAGAAATTTGTTGGAAACTTTTGAGTTGTTCAGCTCATGATGTGCGGAAGACACTTGAAACTTGGACGGTGGAGGAAGAGGGAAATTGGGGATGCTCTGTTTGGAGGAGAGAGAGGGTGTCTGTCTGGATGAGTGAACTTCAAGTCTTCTCAGGAGGTGTACAGGACTACATGAAAGGGAAAGGGATTTTAGGGTAGTCAATATGAATTATTGGCTTACCTGGAGGTCCGATGGTTTCAATGGTGCTGGAGAACCTGGTGTGGTTTGATTTAATAATGAGAATAGTTGTTGGATAGTGATTGATAGTGGTTGAGCCGAAAGGTTGTGGGTTTGAATCCCCATATCTGCAGACTACATGTGCTGTCCCCTGCTCTGGGATGTCTCTGGTCTCACTGTCAGCTGATAAAGCTGTTTACATGATTAATTAGTAAGAGTAGTATTTAATAGCACCATCTGCAACCGGAACATTAACCACTTTAATGTGTCAGACTTTTGATCCACAGTTAACTTTGCAAAGCTCTAAACACTCCCAATCTCCCTTTGATCAATTAATAAGGTCTTCCTAATAAGAACGTCTGAATCAGGAAAAAGGCAGAGAATCCAGAACCACAACCCAGTCTGCCCACATCCTCTCCATATCTCCCAGTCTGTTTAAATGCATTCCTGCACAGCAAATAATGCTTTCCTGCGTCTGTCCACCTATGTTAATAAGAGATGCACTGAGCCCTTAAGTCCTTACTGGCTGGCCTTCTGCGTTGAACCGCCTTTTCCCAGAGCCCTGCCTTCTGTCAGCTGGCCTGGATATTCTCCCACATGGTGTCTGCAAGAACATTATGTTCAGTCCCTCCAGAAAAATGCGGAGTTATTTTGTGATTGTTGCAGCCAAAAATCCTTGATTATGCGGCACGTTTTCTTGAACAATGGGATGAAATATGCGGCATATTTATGCCATTTTATGCGATGGAATTGCGGCAACTTGCAAAAATTGTGGGAACTTTTGAAAAAATGCGGGAACTTGCGAAAAATGCAGCTTTTCGATGGCGTTCACTTCGCATAATTGCGTCACTTCATAACGTTCCCATGGCAACAGGGGGAAATGGCTGCTCTTGTGTGAAGTAAATGCAACATTTTTCAACGTTCTGCAAAGATATATGTGACTTTTTCGCAACGAAAATGCGGGGATTATGAAATCATGCAAGCCCTGCATATTTTGCGCGGAAATCGTCAATTTATGTGGTGAAAGTGCGGCATATTTGAAATAGTGCGGCCCCTGCATGAATATGCAGACTTTGGCTGATTACGCGTTGAATTATGCGATCGCATAATCACGTTTTTCTGGAGGGACTGAATGTTCCCTCCACATCGTAGTCAGCATTTAAAAGCAAGCGCTTATTTCATCATATTGATGTTTATTGTATAGACTCACCTCGGCAATGTTTAGCCCCTCACCTGACACTCTCACACTCTCTGACGCCATGACTTCAGCCCGGTTGGTCAGAGCAGATTCAGAGTTCCGTTCAGCCAGGCATCCAGTCAGTCAGTCAATCTGCCAGCCAGCCAGTCAATTAGCCAGCAAAGGTGTGGGGGGGGGGGGGGGGGGGGGTCATCCAGGTGTGTTGATGAATAAGTGAGTTAGTCCCAGGACATTCTCAGGGATTCACAGGACAGTCGTCGTGACGGAGGAGACACCTCTCGTCCTTCTGCCATGTCTGCAGCAGAGTCTCACTCCCTGGTTTCCACATAACACTACATTACATGACATTTCATCACATGTGTGCATTACATTACAGTACAGTGAGTATATTTCGTCACAGTTCATAACATTACATCACATTTCATTCATGTCAATAATATGGATATAACCACTGTTACTGTTAGTTATTCAGCAGATTATTTGATCCAAACATGATGTCATAATGGCTTGGTATTGCTATGATTCAGAAATCGGGGAATCAAACCCAGAGCCTCTGGGCAGGGAACAGAACGCCCGTGCCATCACACTGCCAGCTTCTCGTTCCCTTTCTCCATAACATTACAGTTTGTGTTTATGGACCATTTATTTATCCAGTGGGATCACTCATCGGAAGGAACCAGCTGTAATGCCAGGGTGACCTGTTCACAGTGACACACATCAAATTGCCTTACATAACATTTAATCACATTGCATAACATTACACTACAGATGCCTGTCCACGGCACTCCTTTGATCGTTTCACTTCCACCACATCTATCTGTGACTCCCATCACTCCCTTCACACATTATTCATGCCTCCATTTAGATCCCCTGATTCTCTTCCACAAGCAGCCGTGCACTGCAACCTCCATCATGTCTGACTGTCTCTCTACCTCTCCCAATCTCTGCCTCCGTCTCTCCCACTCTCCATCTCTGTATCTCTGTAAATCCTCTCTAACTGCCTCTCTCTCTCTCTCTCTCTCTCTCTCTCTCTCTCTCTCTCTCTCTCTCTCTCTCTCTCTCTCTCTCTCTCCCCCTCTCTCTCTCTACCTGACTCTGTGTATCTTATGCTGATTCAGCTTGCTGTGATATATGGTTATAGAAGTCCTGGCCCTGATTTGGAAGCTCTGGAATGCCCTGGGCTCTCTCTCTCTCTCTCTCTCTCTCTCTCTCTCTCTCTCTCTCTCTCTCTCTCTCTCTCTCTCTCTCTCTCACTCTCTCTCATCCCCCTTCCATACACATACATACTCTCTCTGTTAGTCTCTCGCTCTCTCTCCGCTAAACACCGTAGTCAGCCGTTCTCTGTCATGCTGCTGTCCGCCTGGCTCGTCGTGCCGGTGGAAGCGTGCTCTGAGGTTTCCACCTCATCAGACGCCCCTCGTTTCCCTGCTTCATGAAAACCACATCAAGCATCACCTTCTCGTCCTCATCATATAGTACGCATGCCAGCTCTCTCTGGCCTGGGTGTCTCCAGTCGTGGCGCTACACCTCTCCCTCTATCTCTAGCTCTCGCTCTCGCTCTCTCTCTCTCTGTCTCTGTCTTTGGCTCTTTCTCTCTCTCTCTCGTTCTCTGCCTCTCTCTACCATATCGATTTGTAAATTCAGTTGGCTTCCCAAGCATGGCATATGTACAATCTATGTTTGTGTTGCTAATGCAGATGTACAAAGCTTTACATTCATCCATTATCTACAATCATAGAAAGAGATCAATCAACAATGTGTTTATTATGAAGACTGTCAGGGGTTCTTCATTAGTGGCATGCAGTGACACACAATATTGATTATCAAATATTTTTTGCCCTCCAAGCGAGATTTGCATTTTTTCTTTGATGTTAAGGATGGTCCAATGTGGTGTCTATATTTCTCTCCCTCTCCTCCCTCTCTCTCTCTCTCTCCCTCTCTCGCTCTCTCTCTCTCTCTCTCTCTCTCTCTCTCTCTCTCTCTCTCTCTCTCTCTCTCTCTCTCTGTGTTCCAGGCGACATACTTCCCTACCCCTGGACAGTCCAGTCCACATTATAAACCCTCCCTATAGAAGGAGTTATCCATGTCGCAAATGGAAGTCTGCATCTACCGGGTAAACAAAAACCTTTGTTTGAATTGTCCTCATGCTACCACCTCTGTCAATCAATCTGTCAAAAAATCCATCAAACCAAAGATGATCCATGCAATGTTTTTCATGCAAAACTTCGAAACAACGTGCCTAAAAAGGGAAATGGCACAACAAGAATTTTAAATGGCAATGAAAATGGTGTTCCTCCCCAGACCGTTGTTAAGAGAAGCTCCTTTAAAGGGATATCGTACAACTGTTTGGATTAGTCCAATCAATTCCAGTGCCTTTATGTATTGGTCGCTTTTCGTGCAAAAACAGCAATCCAAACGGACTGCATTTATACCGCGCCTTTCTAACCAGGGGCCGCTCTAAGCGCTTAACAATATTGCCTAACATTCACCCATTCATGCACACATTCACACACCGACGGCAGAGTCAACCACGCAGGGCGACAGCCAGCTCGTCAGGAGCAGTCAGGGTGAGGTGTCTCGCTCAGGGACACCTCGACACCCAGCTAGGAGGAGCCGGGCATCGAACCAGCGACCCTCAGGTTACCATTCAACCCGGCCTACCTCCTGAGCCGGATGCCGCCCTTAGGTGCTTACCGAGTGAAAGAGCAGCAACACAGAGAGCAGAGGAGTAGGGTGGGACGTGTCCATCCATAAGCCCCCTACAACGAGACATCATAAAACACACCCCGCTACAGGGCTCTAGCGCTCCCACGGGGGGGGGGGGGGCCGACATTCACAGCTCTCTCTCTAACCGGCGTTTCCCCGTACGGCGCTGCAGTCTCTCGCCCGCTCCCTCCCTGTCACACAGTGTAAGCCTTCCAGGGCGGGCCTGTCTCCCGCCCCCAGAAGTACTGGGATGGTAAAAGACCCCCCGTGGCTAGCGGAGCAGTGAGGGAGGGGTCCCAGTGGGGGGGCTGGAGCTGTCAGAAAGGAGACCACCATGGGATGGGTGGGTGGGGGGGGGGGGGGGGGGGGGGGTGACACAACTCACTCTCTCACTCTCTGGCCCCCCCCCCTCGCTCCCAGCCCCCGGCGTGCTTTGATGCAGTAGTATCAGGAGGAGAGATGGGGCTGTCCTCTACTGGAGGGGGGGACACTTTGATGTGACAGCCCCTGTGAGGGGGTCCACGGGGGGGGGAGGGGGGAGGGGATGGTGGGGATGGAGGAGGAGGAGAGGAAGGGAGTGGGCTGCAAAGAGGTGACGATGATGGGTGGAGTGGGGTCGAAGGTGGAGGAGGAGGAGGAGGAGGAGGAGGTGGAGGAGGAGGAGGAGGACGAGGAGGTGGAGGAGGAGGAGGAGGAGGAAGAGGAAGTGGTGGAGGAGGAGAGGAGAAGAGGAGGAGGAGAAGGAAGAGGAGGATGAGGAAGAGGAGGAGGTGGAGGAGGAAGAGGAGGAAGAGGAGGAGTTGGGGAGGAAGAGGAGGAGGTGGAGGAGGAGGAGGAGAGGAGGAGGTGGAGGAGGAGGAAGAGGAGGAGGTGGAGGAGGAGGAGGAAGAGGAGGAGGTGGAGGAGGAGGTGGAAGAGGAGGAGGTGGAGGAGGAGAAGAGGATGAGGTGGAGGATGAGGAGGAAGAGGAAGTGGTGGAGGAGGATGAGGAAGAGGAGGAGGTGGAGGAGGAAGAGGAGGAGTTGGGGGAGGAAGAGGAGGAGGTGGAGGAGGAGGAAGAGGAGGAGGGTGGAGGAGGAGGAGGGAAGAGGAGGAGGTGGAGGAGGAGGAGGAAGAGGAGGAGGTGGAGGAGGAGGAAGAGGAGGAGGTGGAGGAGGAGGTGGGGTGGCTCGTAACCAACGCCATGCTCTGTCGAGTCTAGTCAGCACCTTATTTCCATAAAGCATCACGAGCAAACACACACACGAACACACACACACGCAAAAGCACACACACACACACACACACACACACACGCATCATCGCCCCAGAGCGCAGCGTCAGGGGTGGTGGGGGCCTCGTCAGCCTGCTGCCGTCTTCGTTAGGACACCCCTCCGCCCCCGCTCCGGCACGGGGGGGCGGGGGCGATGAGGCGAGATGAAGGAAGCGTCTCGCTGAGCGGGTGGGACGCGGGCTTTAAACGCTGCGTGGAGATTTCAAAAGCAGCTCCGAGCCAGAGTCGTGAGGCTGGGGCCCCCGCTAAGGAAGGTGATCTTCAGAGACGCTGTGTGACGAGTTAATGGAGAGCCATAACGAGTTGTGGTGTTAATTGTCCCGTTAATTAGTTGTAATTGACATTTATATTTGGTTGATTTTTGCTGACGCTTTTATCCAAAGCGACTTACAACCGTCCCGTGCACACATTCACGCACCGACGGCGGAGTCGACCACTCAGGGCGACAGCCGGCTCGTCGGGAGCCTTCAGGGTGAGGTGTCTTGCTCAGGGACACCTCGGTACTCCGGGGTAGCCGGGGGTCGAACTAGCACCCTTCCGGTTACTAGTCAACCCGTTCTACCTCCTGAGCTACTGCTGCCGCCAATTGATACGCGATTGGAAACGGGAACGTTTGGGATGATAGAGAATCGGGATGCAAACCGGAGGAGTTTGAGTCGTGAGAACTCAGGGGAGGTCCTGCTCATTACAGAACACGTCCGCAGCTCTAAGCCCACGCCGTTCTGCACGTTTTCATCTCCTCATTACTCTTGCTTCTGTTGCCAGGTACCGTGAAACAGTGCCATGATTCAGCAATATCCCAGTGGGTCATTCCCTGTGGTCTGATGAAATGAGAAACGCTGGGTGCCTCGTGTTCACTAACCTTGTCTGCCTTTTTGGTAGTCAGATTGTTTGTGCATTAACTCGGTTTGTGAGCCGCGCACGCCGACCACAACAAACAATTTGCTGCAAGCTCTTTGCTCAGAGGTCCGGTGATTCGCTCGACTCCAGCGTAGCCCTGACGAATGCCTGCTCCGCTGCCGGGGAAGTGGCGGGGGATGGAGGAGGCTGTGGCGCTGATCAACATGCAGGCGGTGTCGGGGGGCCAGACTCCGGTCCACGCCGGTCCCTGGTTCCTACACGGACTCTAGACCGGCTTTTAAATGTTGAGTGACTCACCCAAGTCTTCATTAAGCCCCCACTCTCTGAGGGGATAGACGGGTGAGAGAGGGGACAGGTGAGGGGGGGAGACGGGTAAGGGGGGAGACCGTTAAGAGGGTAGACAGGTGAGAGGGTGGGCTAAGTGAGAGGGGACACAGGTACAGGTGAGAGAGGAGAAAGGTGAGAGATACGGAAGTGAATGGAGGGGGGGGGAGAAAGATGGGATGGGACAGGTCAGAGGAGAGAGGTGTATCACCTCCTGTATCACCTGTATCAGGTGAGAGGGGACAGAGGTTATATAATAGACAGGTGAGACAAATGAGAGAGGGGGGAGGTGAGACAGGGATGACGGGTAACTGGAGAGACAGATGAGAGAGGGGAGATAGGGGAGACGAGACAAAAGAGAGACAGGGGAGAGTTGTGAGACAGGTGAGACAGATGGAATAGGGCAGATAAGTGAGAGGAGAAAGGTGGCAGAGGGAAAAACGTAGCACCAGTCGCTCCCACATGTCATCTAACTAAACTTTTTTTGTTAAGTCTAGCATCTGAGACTTGACTTGATGGCGAGGTACGGAGCGACTGGGATAAAGTATAACCGGGGGGGAGACTAACTGACACATGTTGTGTTCATCATAATAAGTCTGCTGTCTGAGTCCCGCCGTGCCCACGGGCCATTGTTCTGTTTGTAATTAAAATCCTCTTCAGTTTTCTGCACAATGCCGCAGCTGGAAAAAGTTGCAACAGACATTGAGACATAGAAATAGTTTTTTTTTCACCGAGTGTGACACAGCATTTCGTGACGCGAGCGTGGTAGATCAGATTGTATAAATAGCCACGGTGAGCTAAGGGGGAATATTAATAGAGAGCTAAGATTATAATGTCCTACTTCCATATGTTTAAAAATACTCTGCTGTGTACTGAACACTTACAGCTGCCCGCACCCATTGGTCATTTGTTAATACCTCTTTGTAATGTCCCCGGCACGGCGCCATCCACTGATTGACCGGTACGCTGTTTAATATCTCAGCAAGGTAATATGTAGCCTCGGGACTCCGGGTCGTTGGGCTCACAGAAGCAAACCTAATAAAGAAATAGAAAATAAAGAGAGCAGTGCAGAGCAAGGTTGTCGTGTTTATTTCCTACAACCCCTCTAATGAAATACGGTGGTGCTTACCTGTCCCAGGAGGAGCATGGAAGGGCTGGGCGCTGATCCCTGATTGTAAGGCTAGGGGATTCTGGGGTTTGGGTTGGGGTTGGGGAATGGAGGTGGGACTGGTGTTATGGAGGCTTGGGGCTAGGGACTGGTGGGTTTGAGGCTAGAGACTGCTGGGTTGAAGGCTTCGGGACTGGTGGATTGGAGGTTGGGGACTTGTGGGTTGGAGGCTAGGAAGTGGTGGGTTGGAGGTAAGAGACTGGTGGGTTGGAGATGTTGATGGAGGGTTTGAGGAGGCAGCGTAAGGGCTGGGGTTTCATGGAGGCTGGGGACTCGCTGTCAAAGCACTGCCCCATACTTCAGTGGGTCCTGGTCAAGACCAGCTTGTGGAACTCAGTGATGCGTGAAGGCTGACTGATACTGTGCACCGTGCGTTATTCAGCTAACAGCAGGGGGTTTGCAACAGCACACCAGTTTTGAATTTTTGGATATGACACTTGGGGCATTAATGAAAAAAATGATGATTTGATTTAAAAGTCTAATAAAATGAGTTACACTCATTTGTAGGGGTGTAGTTCATAGCTGGCTTTTTTCCAATACATCTCGATCGAGGGGGGAGTGTGTGCAAAATAGCTAATTGTCCACACTTGTTTTCAATTGACTATTGACCGAAGAAGAACCTTTTTTCAACGTTGATATAGCCCTAGTTAGGATTCCTTGTTTACCCAAGTCTGAAGCCAGAGTCACAAGAGTGCCGTTCGCAAAGTACCCAACGCACATGGGATAATGGATATTCCATCACTGTCGCCGCAAACATTAACCCCCGCCTTCTCCCATCATTAACCAGGGGGAAATACCCTGTCTCATTGCATGTCGCTGGTGCCATTAAACGAAAGCACACAATAAGCCTCTTCCAGAATTCCATTAATGACCTTGGCTGGGTAATATCTCAATGGTCTCTACATCTCAATCTGCCTGTTCCAAGCAGGCTTGATGTATGAGGTAGGGGAGGAAACGGGGAGAGCCGCTGCCGTTTCCCTCCCAGCTAAAAGCCACCGATGATGGGTTGGAAGGCAGCTGCAGAGGAGGGCCAATCCATCAGTGGTGTAGGCAGTGACCAGGCGTCCACACGCTTATAACCGCCCCCCCCCCCCCCCCCCCCCCCCCTTTCCTCCTTTCCGAAGGCAGGTCATTGAAGTTCCCTGTGTTCGGAGTATGAGTACAGAGCGGACGTGGGGTCAGTGGTGGCCATGGATCCTGATTCTGGACGTGTGGATGTTTGGGTGTGTGGACTAGTGAATGTGTCGAAGTGTGGATGTTTGGGTGTGTGGACTAGTGAATGTGTCGAAGTGTGGATGTTTGGGTGTGTGGACTAGTGAATGTGTGGAAGTGTGGATGTTTGGGTGTGTGGACTAGTGAATGTGTGGAAGTGTGGATGTTTGGGTGTGTGGACTAGTGAATGTGTCGAAGTGTGGATGTTTGGGTGTGTGGACTAGTGAATGTGTCGAAGTGTGGATGTTTGGGTTTGTGGACTAGTGAATGTGTGGAAGTGTGGATGTTTGGGTGTGTGGACTAGTGAATGTGTGGAGGAGTGAATTACCTTATCAGAAACATTCAGTAAGAATGTTAGAAGAAACACCACAACAATATTTCTTCTGCAGCCTTTTCATATTTGTGAATAAATGTTTTGCAATTTAAATACTGAATACCCCTGGAGAGACCCCTTAATCATTTGCACCCTGCTTGCCCCTAAATCCCCTCCGTCACACCCTGGTTCCTACCCCCACCGGGAACCCCAAACAAAGTGCAAAATTATATTCTACAACAGGTAATTAATTTGAACCCAGCAGGGGCAGCGTAGCTGTAGTCGGAGGTACGGCACCAACCCACTCCTGTCCTCCCCCTCGTCCTCTGCCTCCCCCGTCCTCTCCCCCGTCCTCTCCCCCGTCCTCTCCCTCCCTCGGCAGGATGATGTGCTTTTACTCCGGGCCGGGAGGGATGTGACTGAGGAGGGAGGAGTGGAGGTTGTCGCCCTGGCTTATCCACCCCATTAGTCGCATCCCTTTCCTCCTGGTGGCCCCAATGGGCTTGACTTCAGATCAAGCGGTGGAATCGAACAGGACAGGAAGAGGAGGGACTAGGCTGAAAGAAGTGTGTGGGGACCCTATCGAACAGGACAGGAAGAGGAGGGACTAGGCTGAAAGCAGTGTGTGGGGACACTATCGAACAGGACAGGAAGAGGAGGGACTAGGCTGAAAGCAGTGTGTGGTGACCCTATCGAACAGGACAGGAAGAGGAGGGACTAGGCTGAGAGCAGTGTGTGGGGACACTATCTAACAGGACAGGAAGAGGAGGGACTAGGCTGAAAGCAGTGTGTGGGGACCCTATCGAACAGGACAGGAAGAGGAGGGACTAGGCTGAGAGCAGTGTGTGGGGACACTATCGAACAGGACAGGAAGAGGAGGGACTAGGCTGAAAGCAGTGTGTGGGGACCCTATCGAACAGGACAGGAAGAGGAGGGCCTAGGCTGAAAGCAGTGTGTGGTGACTCTATCGAACAGGACAGGAAGAGGAGGGACTAGGCTGAGAGCAGTGTGTGGGGACACTATCGAACAGGACAGGAAGAGGAGGGACTAGGCTGAAAGCAGTGTGTGGGGACACTATCGAACAGGACAGGAAGAGGAGGGACTAGGCTGAAAGCAGTGTGTGGTGACCCTATCGAACAGGACAGGAAGAGGAGGGACTAGGCTGAAAGCAGTGTGTGGGGACACTATCGAACAGGACAGGAAGAGGAGGGACTAGGCTGAAAGCAGTGTGTGGGGACACTATCGAACAGGACAGGAAGAGGAGGGACTAGGCTGAAAGCAGTGTGTGGGGACCCTATCGAACAGGACAGGAAGAAGAGGGACTAGGCTGAAAGCAGTGTGTGGGGACACTATCGAACAGGACAGGAAGAGGAGGGACTAGGCTGAGAGCAGTGTGTGGTGACACTATCGAACAGGACAGGAAGAGGAGGGACTAGGCTGAAAGCAGTGTGTGGGGACACTATCGAACAGGACAGGAAGAGGAGGGACTAGGCTGAAAGCAGTGTGTGGGGACACTATCGAACAGGACAGGAAGAGGAGGGACTAGGCTGAAAGCAGTGTGTGGGGACACTATCGAACAGGACAGGAAGAGGAGGGACTAGGCTGAAAGCAGTGTGTGGTGACCCTATCGAACAGGACAGGAAGAGGAGTGACTAGGCTGAAAGCAGTGTGTGGGGACCCTATACAAGTGCTGTTTTCCTTGCTGCCTTGGTTCCTGTACGGGACTAAGTGGAGCGTGTAATATGAGTATGCTTTGGTCAATCCCTCTTGGCCTTACATATTTGAAAGCTCTGCTGCTGAGGCATGACAGCCGTCCAATGAGAAGCCAGGACAACTTATGTTGTTGGTCTGATTATTACCTAATTGAGGATCAATGAAGGCTTCATTTTCTGTCAAAAATATCCTCAAGTTCCTTCCTGAAGTTGAAATGAGATAGACAAACCAAGGGGGGAGGTAATTATTGGATGTGTATTCTGGTTAGAGCTTTGCCTAAACCCAATCAGAAGAAACGCAGAATACAATATGGCTACCAGCTTCATTTCCTATTTGTAATTACCAACAATACCTGGGATGAGATACTGATAGTTCCATGAATATTGGCGTCTGTTTGCTTGATGATGCATGAATGTCAGAAGGCTGCATTACACTACCGAATTGGCAATGTTATCCAATTATAGCACAATTAATGTAGCAATTTATGGTATAGTATAGTATAATATAGTAAAGTGGGGTATAGTATGGTGCGGTGTAGTGTAGAACAGTATGTGAGGCAGGAAGCAGTACTATTAAACACTACAAAACACTATATTTACAACATGGTAGTACTGCTTCAGAAGCCTCACATCTTCACATCAAAATGCCTCAACGGCTAAGTAATGGATCGTCAATTTGACGCACGGATTACTGCTTGTTTTGAACTCTAGAGCTTTGTGGTGCACAGCTTTAAGAGCTTTCCCTTTGAGCCGTTCCCTTCGCCGCCACAGCCTCCTCCCAGCCATTGATTTCCCTCCCAGCATATGTTTCACTGTAATCACATCAGATCAACCGCAGCAGTCGTTCCAACCAGGGGAGTCAGGCGCCGGTATTAGAGCTCAGCCGGGGCCGGTGGAGCACACGGGGTCTGAGAACGTGTGCTCTTTTGAAGCGCCATCTCGTGTCATTAACACCTAGTGGCTAATTTCGTTAAGTCACCATTAGCGGCCTGGGAAGCTCGTTTGAGAGTTGTCCCGGCCGGCGGTGTCTAAGTATCCTCTGCTCTATGGGGAGGGACGCGGATGACTTTATCAAAGTGACAGCCGTGAATGACTTCCCCCTGGGACGATGAGCTTTTGGTCCGAGGGAGTGATGGATTTGGTATTACCCTGAATCATAAATCATGAGGAATAAGTACGAAAAAAGCTTTATCTTGGGATTTTCAGTGTTTGACATTCAACTGGTTTTGGGTTTGAAACCTAATGTCTACCTCTAGGCATCTTTGAGTGAGGAGTCAATCCCCTACCTGCTCCTTCATGACATGTGTCTGCATAAAGCAAGGCAAGAAAAAACGATGTTGGCTGACTGTGTGTTGAACCCTTGGAACTGTAGTTTAGCAGAGAGTCACATGGTAGGCTTTCCTCCAATTAGATCTAAAGCAGCCTGGATAGGTCTTCCAGTGCCTGACCCAAACCGTTTCGTGGATGGGGTGGATCTCTCTGTCTCCCGTTGCCATTATCCACACTTTGCTGAATGTCAAGAGTAATTAGGGGGACAGTTGTTTTTACGGGGTGTGTAGAGATGAATTGACAGAATCAGAAATGACTGGGCTCTCCTCCTACTCCACCCAGAACCGCCCGCTGTTCAGCCCACACAGGTGAATACAACCCCCCTTCTCTCTGGCTCTCTGCTTCTCTCCGTCTCGCTCTGTGTGGCCTTGCTAAGGGTGGAGTGTAGTCTATGGCTGAGCGATGAGGGCGTGGGATATTGTGTGAAGGGTTGGTGTTTCTGACCCAGGAGCTATTTAACACATCGTGGCACATTTTGAATAAAATAATCGGCCCATTCTTTTCTTTTTGAAAAAAAAAAAAGGACTCTGAAATCTGACAACCATCGCTTGCCAAGCTGCTGTAAAATTACCTTTTTTAAGATGGTGGTTGGGACTGTTTCGCCCTTGCCTTTGGATGGGTTTCCAGTCCCTCAAGACGCTGCCATCTTACAGCCGCCATCTTGGAGCCGCCATCTTAGCACCGCCATCCCAACTCCGCCATCTTGGAGCCGCCAACTTAGTTCTGCCATCTTAGAGCCGCCATCTTAGAGCCTCCATTTTACCTTCTTGATGTTCACATCCCTCCTCTCTCTGTAAGTAAGACGAACAGACAAACAGAGATAGAGAAAGATATCGGTATCTATCTCCATTCTCCATTCCTCCTTAGTCTCAAACGTGAGTTTAATCACGCGGCTGTAATTATGATGAGGGCTCGTACAATTAACCGATGGCATTTTAGCTTGTCGGATATTTCTTTTTCAATCTATCCAATCAGATCTCTGCGGCAGGGAAGGCCACCGCGTCGCATTTGTCCTCTATCCGAGGTGGGCACCGAACATGACCCTGTTCTGAAGATAATCAGCTGGGCAGGATGATAACTGCAGCGGATATAAACATTGATCCCGTGTTTGTGGTGCGGTCGAACCCAATGCTTTGATTTACTTCAGTCAAGCTGGATGATTTAGTGTCATACTTTTGGTTTCATTTAGTTAATTTCTTAAAAAAGAAATGAAGAATAAGTCAAAGAGAACTTCAGCATGTTTCAGTGTATCTCTCTCTCTCTCTCTCTCTCTCTCTCTCTCTCTCTCTCTCTCTGTGTGTGTGACAAGATTGCCGACATTAGCATTCAAACCATGTGGACCAAAATGATATAGAAACTGTTCTAAAGTGCTGTGTATTCTGGCAATTCTATTCAATTTACAGTGACTGCAATCTCTCTTTACCATTTCCTTTCAACTTTATTCAGGTACTTTACATTACGCTCAGTCAATGAGGCACTTTACACATAGGACAATACTTCCTTATTATCCAATCAGGAACTGACTCCACACCTGTTTAACTATTAAAGAGTGATGTATGGTGAACATTGAATCCTTGATATTACAGCTAAATATCAGCCCCAAGGACTCAACAAGATGCAGAAGGTGTTGATTGAAATGAAAATCCCCAGCTGGTGGATTCATGGGCTGACGTTGATGGAGGTGGTGGAGGAGGAAGAGGAGGAGGTGGAGGAGGAGGAAGTGGAAGTGGTGGAGGAGGTGGAGGAGGAGGAAGTGGAGGAGGAGAAGGAGGAGGAGGAGGAGGAGGAGGAGGAGGAGGAGGTGGAGGCGGAGGAAGTGGAAGTGGAGGAGGAGGAGGTGGTGGAGGAGGTGGAAGTAGAGGAGGAGGTGGTCGATTAGGAGGAGAAGGATGTGGAAGAGGAAATGGTGGAGGAAGAGGAGGAGGAGTATACTGTACTCAAGTATAATGCTCTATGTAGCTGGAAGAGCAAGGCAATAACACTGTCACACACTGAGTTTTGGGTTGGATTCCCACTGGGCTCAGCCATGCTAAGAAATGTATAATGCAACTGAAAATACACTGTCATGATGTAATAGGGAGGGGCTGACCTTTATACTGGGAATATAGGACAAAATAGACGTAAGCATCACTGAAAACAAGTTAATGTTTTACAAATGATCCGCCTGTTGCTTGTCCCCACTCGTGAAACAATTACAAATATTGATTTGATCGTTGGATTAGTATTGATAAGCAGTATTGTCTTCTATGGCATATCGACCTGCTAGGCCTTACACAGCAATGTGCTGTGTATGTAAAAAAATAAATTATATTTTACTTGCCAAGCTGAAACAAACAACATTTGACAAAAGAGTCGCACATGTTTTCTTGTGACTGCTACACACATTGGCCAGGGAGGACAGGCTAATAGTTTTAAATCATCCGCCATCTCCGCCATCTCTGCACTTGCTGGGTAATGACTGCAAATAATAACAGTGGATGCAGGGTTTTGACTGCGTGATTACTGTGTTACCTCGTTAAGATAATTTATCTCCAACAAAAGATGGCCGGGCTGGGGTGATTGTAATGAATGGGTGCCACGTGTGTGTGTCATTGTAATTGCTGTTATGGGACTGCCCGGGATGTAAGATACTGCCGTGCAGCAGTGGCACTGCTCCTGTGGTCCACGCCCCGTTCCTCCCAATTTGGGCATCAGGAAGTTCCTTCACAGGAAGTGCGAACGGGCGCTGGCCACTCCCCTTTGCCTCTCTGGGGAGGGATTAGAAGGGACAGAGCTGGCAGTGCACGTGCACACAGGTGATGTTCCGGAACCTTCTGGTTCCATTCCATCGCTGGGATCGTCGTTGATGTATTACGTTTGGAGATGTTCAGTTAAATGATGGTTCATCCAGTTGTTAGGTAGAGGTATTTTCTAGAGTGTAGTGTGGTTAAAAGGATGGATGGGGCTAGGTTAATGTATTATGTTTACACATTTAGTCATTCAGCAGATCCTAAGCCACTGGATATAAACATCAGACTGAGTGTTTAGGCTAGGGATGGTATTAGCAAGATTTGGTTAAGTTAATGGGTTATGTAAAGTTGTGGTTTGGTTAAGATAAGGGCTAGGGGTGTGCGTGTGTGTGTGTGTGTGTGTGTGTGTGTGTGTGTGTGTGTGTGTGTGTGTGTGTGTGTGTGTGTGTGTGTGTGTTTGTGTGTGTGTGTGTTTCTGCTGGTGTCCTTATCAGTGTGTGGGGGAGAGTGATACGTCTGGCTCTCCAGTCTTGCCGGCCCAGCTCTCTGCAGAGCCCTGGTTGATAGTGCTGTTGTTCTTTCCCCTGGTACAAAACCCCAATCACACTCCACGTGCACTGTGCACCGTGCACACACACACACACACGCACGCACGCACGCACGCACGCACGCACGCACGCACGCACGCACGCACGCACACACACACACACACTATTACGCATAGAAACATACGCACATGGATAAATACACACCCACACACACAATGCACACACACACACACAAAACACATACACACACATATTCACATGGATAAATACACATGCATACACAGATGTACACACGTACACTTACACACAAACATGCATGCACCAACAACGACAGCACACACAAACACACACAGATTCGTATTCACACACGGGGGGTAGCCATGCAGGAGGGTGTAGTAGTCACACTGCTGTGTGTCATCGCTTCGAATCAGCATGATTGTCTGTGGAAGTGCTTATTGATCCCCCCTGCATCACGCACACACATACAGCCAAACACACACACACACAGTGCGCACACACCCACCCACAGGCACACACACACACACAGACACAGGCGCACACACACACGTGTGCACATACAAACCAAAGCAGGCCCACACACACAAACATAGGCACTCACACACACGCACACACAGTGTGCGAGTACACAAACCAAAGCAGACCCACACACACACATACACACACACACACACACACACAGGCACACACACACACACACACACAGGCACACACACACATTGGAGATTAGTTAGTGCCGAGGGGGATCACAGAGTGTGATGTCGGTCAGATTGCCAGCCGATTTGTGCCAACGTGTGACATCATCGCCACCAGCCAACCACGAGGGACCATGTGACTAGCAGTGCTTGTCACATGACTATGGAGTGAGACGGGAGGCCAGCTCTCGTTTAAAAAGACCAGGACGTGAATGACGATATGAGGGGGTGATGAATGAATGAAGAAACACCTGTTTAAGAAGAGATACAATGAATGAGGATATGAGGGGGTGATGAATGAATGAACAAACACCTGTTTAAGAAGAGATACAATGAATGAGGATATGAGGGGGTGATGAATGAATGAACACACACCTGTTTAAGAAGAGATACAATGAATGAGGATATGAGGGGGTGATGAATGAATAATTGAACAAACAGTGCTTCTTATAAGATAACTGTGTAGGATTTGTAACTTTGTGACCAGAAACGTTCAAATTAGATAGATAGCAACCCCATATGTTCCTCGTGTGTGGTCAAATCAGAAATAATATTAAAACATTAAATAGTGCCTACCTCCCAGCACCATGTATTTTTTCAAACTTAAATATTGACCAGTCAAGTCAATCTAGTAACGTATACTAAACATCCGTTCTAAGGATTGCTCTCTTTCCACCCACTTTATATTAACATTCAAATTTAGGCGCTTTTATCCAAAATCGAGTTGATCATACACACTGACGGCGCTGTCAACCATGCAGGGGGACAGTCAGCTCATGGGGAGCAGTTAGGGTGGGGAGTCTTGCTCAGGGACACCGTGACACTCAGCATGGAGGAGCCGGGGATCGAACTAGCAACCTTCCGGTGCGAAGTCAACCTGGTCTTCCTCTAGAGCTAAGCCAACCGACTTTCCTGACTATCTTCACTCTTCGGTCCATAAAGGCAGAAGAACCCCTCACAGATATATTTGAAAGAAACCTGCGGTGTTTCCCCACACATCTCCAGGACAATAGGGGGCTAATAGGATACTACGGTTGCGTTAGATAACGCAGTGTGTGTTTGGGATAAATGACCGATTAAGTTGAATTCAACTTGAAGTGAATGAGGATATGTTGTTTTCCCCCAAAGGCCCCTGCTGATGTGTTAAGTGGTTTCCGTGCATGCATTAGCAACCCGTGTCTCACAACAAGTGGGAGCTAACTTCGTGCCAGGAACTTGAGAGAGCCCTGTTGACATTAGCCGAGGCTAGGCGGGAAAGCGCCAATGTAGCTACTGATGAGCTACACCGCCTAAACTCAACTTGTCTTCCATTGCTAACATTTTCTCTCTAAATATATTTTTTCATCCAGTCGTTATTAAAAATGTTGTTTACCAAGCATCCTAACCTATTAAACCTTAATCCATATTTGTGTATAAATAAGACACCGTATTGGCACAATAAAATGCTTAAGATTCAGAGTGTTTAATTTAAAATGCATATCCTTGAGAAGCTGCTTCGTGTCGGGCATATCTTTCGAGGTTTAGGATTCATTTTATGCACGTTCTTATTGCACCTTTGATTATTCCTCTCCAAATATGATTACGCATCTATTTCTCCGGAAACAAATTCTCCCTCTGCCAATATAACAGACATTTCTGTTTGATTACAGATGTCCTCAAATACACCCATATCACTTAGTTAAATCTATGTGTGGGCTAAAATCATATCTGCGGGTTTGAATTCTAGATGTCGGTTAGAACTAAATTGTGTGTTAGAACTCTAGATGTGGGTAAGAACTCTACACCTGCTTTAGAACTCGTAGTGTGCTTTCGGACTCTAGATGTGGGTAAGAACTCTACACCTCTGTTAGAACTCTGTATGTGCTTCAGAACTCTGTAGGCACTTAAGGACTCTGCGTTTGCTGTGGACCTCAATCTATAAACCAAGCATGGGCTTCATCGCCATAGAGATGTTAGATTAGCGGTCGCCATGGTGACCGGCATGCGTTGAAGGAGCGATGGGTCCCCAAGGATGTGGCAGAGAAGTGCAGCCTTGAACGAACAGCGAGGAGAGGAACGGCCGAAGAAAGAAGCAGTCGTGTGGATGTACGCAAACTGCTCCTTTATCTGTTCCTAGACATAGACCGTAACTATGGTTACTGTCTTTAGATAGATGGATGGATAGATAGATAGATAGATAGATAGATAGATAGATAGATAGATAGATGGATGGATGGATGGATGGATGGATGGATGGACGGACGGACAGACGGACGTATAACTAGAGTTACTGTCAATAGATAGATAAATAGACGGATGGATGGATGGATAGATCGATAGATAGATAGATAGATAGATAGATAGATAGATAGATAGATAGATAGATAGATAGATAACTATATTTACTGTCTTCAGATAATAGATAGATAAATAGATAACTACTGTCTTTAGATAGATAGATAATAGATAACTACTGTCTTTAGATAGTGATAGATAGATAGATTGATAGATATATAGATACAGCAACTATAGTTACTTCTTTAGACGGATATATTGAGAGATAACTTTAGTTACTGTCTAGTGGAGTTAGCATATTTCAAAGAGGAAAAAGCAACCGAACAATTCCACATAGTCCATTTTTTTGGGTCATTTGTCAAACACCGCTATGGTCGACGCCCATCTTGACGTGGTTTTAACCCTGCAGCCACACAGTGTTAACTACAGCGATGTCACTCCTCAGATGCCTCGTTGTTCCCGTCGCGGTACAAGGGGATGAAACACGGGAGAGAACAGCGTAGTTAATCTCTAAGGAGCTTGGCTCGCGTCGCGCCCTCCGCTAGAGAGAAGGCTCTCCTCCTAAAGTGTCTCTCCACAGACTTCATGTGCACACGGCGTCAGAACAGCTGGCCGCTCGCAGGCTGAAAGGACGGGACACGGGCGGTGTGTGTGTGCGGGCCGGGATGGATGGATGGAGTGTGTGCGGGATTGTGCGTGTGTGTGTGTGTGTGTGTGGACGGGAGGATTTGTGTGTGTGCTTGGATGGGAATTTGTGTTTGTGTGTTAGATGGGGGTTTGTGTGTGTGGATGTGTGTGTCTGTTTGTGTGTACGTGATCATTTTTGTGTGTGCGTATGTTTGTGTCTGTGTTTGTGTCTACATGAATCTTTGTGTGTGTGTCTGTGCATGTCTGTATTTGTGTGTACGTGAGCTTTTGTGTCCGTGTGTTGTGTTGTGTGTGTGCACGTGAACGTGTCTGCGTGTCTGTGCATGTCTGTTTTTGTGTGTCTTTGTGTGTCCGTGTGCGTGTGACCGTGAAACCATGTCTTTCCAAGCAGCAAAAAAAATAAAATCCCTGTCAAATTTGGGCTTGTCCAATTCTGTCTTCTGACATATTGGCCGACGCATATCGGCCACAGGGCTCCCCCAGCGTGTGAGAGTCCTCCTCCCTCTGCATTGGCCTGCCGTCAGGCCTGTAGCAGCCACAGAGCCAGGCGCTAAGGGCGGCGGCGGCACCATACCTCATAACTCCATGTGTCAGATGAACTTTTAGCCAGAAACAATGCTGGGAGTTGACCTATGGAGACGCCGGCCGCAGCAAATCAAAAGACGCAGCTCTGTAATATGCCGCCGCCGCTCTCCCTCCGTCCCCGCCGTGTACACATCCAGTCCCGTTACCACGGAGACGGGCCGGGACCTGGCTCCTGCCACATGCACCGCTGAATATTAAACTGCCGGAAGACGGCCCCTCGGAGAGGCACGCCGTGTGTGTGTGTGCGAGCGAGAGGCGCAGTATTGAGCAGCGGAGGTCGTTATCACGGAGTCGCCGTGGCGATGCAGTGCGCAGGGCGGGGGCCCCGCTGTGGTGAAGGAATCCATATCGGCTACCCATATTAGAGGAGTCTCTGGACGTCTGTAGGCATGTAGCGATGCATGGATGTCTGGATGGATGGATGGATGCTTGTATGGCTGGTTGGATGTATGGATGCATGAATGCATGTGAAGACTCATGGATGTCTGGATGGGTGTATGGATGCATGTATGTCTGTTGGATGTATGGATGTATGGATGCATGAATGCATGTAAAGATTCATGGATGTCTGGATGGACGTATGGATGCATCTATATCTGGACGGATGTATAGATGCTTGGACTTTAGATGCTTGTATGGATGTGTGGATGGATGCATGTATGTCAAGATGCATGTATGGATGTATGGATCACTGTCTGGATGGATGTATGGCTGTATGTTTGTCTGAATGTATGTATGTCTGGATGGATGCATGCATGCATATCTGGATGGATGGATGCATGTATGTCTGGGTGTACCTCCCTTCTCAACAACCGTTGACCATCCTTCCACTCGGCGGGTGTATTGCTAAGGACTCATAGAAGAGCAGGGTCAAGTGTGAAGCGGTCTGGATGAGCGCGGCTCTCCGGAAAGCCCCAAGCAGCCAAACCGGAGGCCCGAGCAATCAGCCCGTTCGGAACTGCAAAAGTCTTCTGGTGTGATGGTTAGAGAGCGTTGAATTCCCCCACCATCTAAAATAATTAGATCGCGAAACCTTTCACTTAAATGAACCGGACCTGTCTAAGGCATGGTGGCGCCCATAAGACCAACGTTTGTAATTTGTTAAGACCTTGTTTTTCATTAACTCTGAGGATGAGCGGCCATGAGCTACAGGCCCGGAGGGTGGGGGGGGGGGGGGGGGGGGGGGGGGGGGGGGGCATTTTGTTTCCATGCATGACTGCGTGAGAGGTAAAAACCCTGTTCATTACAAGTGTTAATGTAGAGACACGGTCGGCTCGTTCGCTGCGGTGACGCCTGCGTCTCCAGCTGCAGGCCGGGCAGCTCACCAGCTGTCCCGGTGGGTTTAGTAGCATGTCGGCAAAGTCGTTGATGATGGACCATGATGGATGATGGGGAGGATCTAGTGGTTGTCTGAAGTCTCCCAGAAAATCCCTGATATCTATCACCGATGTTTATATCAAACGGTGGTGCCGTGTTACCGTGTTACACGTCTCTAAGGTAATCACCTGTATGTGACTCAAGGCACATATGGTTCCACCCAGTCCCCCACCCTCCCAGATGTGGAGGGTTGGATTGGGTTTCAAGATGAGGTTGTTCTTGATGTTGACCTTGGGTGCCGTTGGATCGTTATTCCATCTCAAGCCCTAAACAATTACCCCTAGAACTGCCCTTAACCCTCGCTGGCTGTGTCTGTCTGTCTGTCTGTCTGTCTGTCTGTCTGTCTGTCTGTCTGTCTGTCTCTATTTATATTCATATCTATCTATGTATCTCTATCCAATACCTGTCAATTTATTTATCTGTTCGGCCCTGTCTCTGACAATATATCAATATATTTAACAGTATTTCGCTGTGTATATATGTATGTATCTATTGTCTGTCTCTCTGACTCGCTCACTCTCTCTATCTCTCTCTCTGTCTCTCTCTCTCTCTATATCTAACTATCTCACACACACACACACACACACACACACACACACACACACACACACACACACACACACACACACACACACACACACACACACACACACACCCACACACACGCGCGCACACACACACACACACGTAAACAAGATAAAAGTCTTCCCTCCCTCTCTCTTAACCTCCCTCGCATCTTCAAAACATCAGACTTAATCCTTCACATTCTGAACGGTAAAGGACTCCTAGTCAATCGTCGGCGGTGGCTGTGAATGTCAGTGGAGTCGATAAATAAAACGCAGCCGAGTTGTGCTGGCGTCACTGCGGCGATATCAGCGCTGTGGCACGCAGGGACCCATGCTGCCTGAAATCACCGGGGAACATTCAAATCTGGCCCCTGTGGAGCAAAATGCGACTCTCTGTCGCTCTCTCTCTCTCTCTCTCTCTCTCTCTCTCTCTCTCTCTTTGTCTGCCTATCTGTCTGTCTCTCTCTCTCGCTCTCTCCATCACTCTCTCCTTCCATTTCTCTCTCTCCATCTCTCTGTTTCTCAGTCTCTCTCTTTCTCTCTCTCTCTCTTTCTCGAATCACTCTCTCCATCCCTCTCTCTCTCTCCCTCTCTCTCTCTCTCTCTCTTTCTCTCTCTCTCTCCCCCTGTGGAGCAATATGTGACTCCTTTTCTTTTGATTATTCGCTTCTGTTGTTCGTTTGGCTGCGCCGGTATCTTGGCACGATCTCCCGCGCGCCAAGAACAGAAGTAGTTAATCAAGTGGAAAGATAACGGGCGCTTTTAATGTGCCATTTTGCTCTCTATCCAATTAATATCTCTCTAATCACGAGTGAGGTGTCCCGTTGCGGGGACGTGACTCCGCCAGGCCGGGGCGGTTCATCTTATGAACACATCATCATCGACTACTCATGTCTGATAGTCAGCTAGCCCTGTTGGTGGGCAGGTATTAAAAGATGAAACACGTCTCTCTCTTCAAAGCCGGGGATGTAAAAGAGGCTTCTTCAAACAAAAAACGTATGACTTTGTCGACAATAGAAATAATGCCTTGTTTCATACGAGCGATGCGGCCCAATTTCGGTTCGGCTCGGAGAGGGACAGCTCGGTTACACTAAATCCGGCTGGCGTTCCCACCGCCGACACTACCCTTATGGTTGGGGCCGGATGGCGATAGCCACGGCAGCTACGTTAGCATTGTGACATCGTAGCAGCGTGACACAGTGTAGCCTGCTAATCGATTCAATGAAAAGAAAGAACGCGACACATCCAACAAAGAGCGACAATTGTTCGGGTTCGTCCAAGTCAAACTTTTGCACACTTTTTTTTCAATAAACAAATCTTTTGCCGTTATCCAGAAATACCTTGCGGTTACTGTGGTTGTTTGTTTTGATCCCCCTGTCGCTTGAAAGGGATGATTCTGTCGGCCAATCAATGGAGGAGTACTGAAAATAGGAATGGCTCAGCACGCTTATTTTGGGACCCGGCCCAACTTTTGGCAATGGAAAGGCCAATATTAGCGGACTGAGCCCCACCGAACCAAACCCCACCTCTCGTTGGAAACGAGGCATGATTGTTGGTTTCAGCCCTGGCATCCTCAGTTATTGATCAAGAAGTGTGTGGGAAAGGGATGGATAACCTTTTGGAACATATGAAGTCAAGGCAGAAAGTGTTTGTTTAAGGCTGTTCTACTGATCGTTTCTATTGAGTCGTTCTACCCAGTTACCTTCTGCTGTCGGGCCGGAACTAAGCTGAATTGAACCAAAAAACAACAGTTTGTTTAATAACCACTAATATCGGCATTTCCCTAAGATCTGTAGACGGCAGTTACCGTGTAAAAAAAAAATAAAAGAAAGGAAATGAGTTTGTGGTTTATCGACAATGTATGTGAGTGTGTATATGTAGGAGGGGGCAGCAGTACAGTCTCTAGGTTCACTCTCAGCCGAAGGTCCTGGGTTCAAATCCCAATGTCTGGTCGACCTGTAAGAATCCATCAACCAGATGCCCCGCCCCTCTATCTGCTCATGAGGCTAAAGGTTCCACCGATGTCCCCCCCGGATAAAAGCAAACTCCGCTAAACAACTAAACACTAAACAAAATAGCAATCCTGTCATCATGGTCGAAACGGCATCACCGGCCGGGCTGTGATCCGCGCTGACGCCAGAACCGGTTCCCTCGCGCTCAGAGATGGCAGAGTGGAGAGTTGATCAAAGAGGGAGAGAGACTAGATCTCATGGACTCTGTGATCTGGCAGGGTATCTAGGTCAGTCCTTCCCCCCGGCTGCTGATAATCTGTACGCAGCATGCACCGGCCCTGTTGTGTCTCTCTCTCCTGTCCTCAAACAGGTCAAATCGCTCCAAAGAGTTCCCACTGTGTGTTCTGCACTGGGGCGTTGGAGCAGGCCGGCTGTACCGCGGTGACGGACGGACGTACAGAATTCCCCCTCCTCCCCTCTCCTCCTCTCCCCCCTGCTCCTCTTTGTTCTTTTCATAATTCTTCGGCAGAGGGATTTGCATGCAGAAGTGTGGAGGATGTGATGTGATATCCATTCGGTTTGACGGTTACACGAACATCATCAAAAGCCCGTATCTTCCGTCTTTGATTGACACACTTCCCGGTTGAAA
>NC_136945.1:20912169-20927169 GCF_949987615.1 Pollachius pollachius | reverse complement strand
AGAGAGAGAGAGAGAGAGACAGAGAGACAGAGAGACAGAGAGAGAGAGAGAGAGCTAACCTCACCAGATTGCTTTACACCCTTATCTGTGACAAAGCTTGAAATTAGAAGCGGGACGAATTCAAGTGTATAAGCATGTGTGTCTTGTCGAGAAAGAGAGAGAGAGAGAAGAGGGGAGAGAGAGACAGAGAGAGAGAGAGAGAAAGAGAGAGAAGAGGGGAGAGAGGGGGACAGAGAGAGAGAGAGAAAGAGAGAGAGAAGAGGGGAGAGAGGGGGACAGAGAGAAAGAGAGAGATATGGAGCAATGAGAGAGTAGAGAGAGAGAGAGAGAGAGAGAGAGGAATAGGGGATAGACGGACAGAGAAGCAGCACGAGATGGAGGGAGGGAGAATAAAATTGAGGAATAGAGAGAGGGAGATGGATAGAGTGAGAGAGAGATAGGGGTGGGGGGTAGAGCGCAATAGAGAGAGAGGGAGGGAGACAGAGAGAGAGAGGGAGAGAGAGAGGGGGGGGGGGTTGAGTGTGTCATAGTCAATGGCACCCTGCTCTCTGTCTGGAAAGATCAGAGAGAGAGGCAGACAGACAGACGGAACACAGAGCGTAATGGAGACAGACAGACAGGCAGACAGACATGGGGGCAGAACAGAGAGAGAAAGAGAATGACTGTCGGACAGAACGAAATAGAGACAGACAGACAGTCGGACAGAAAGAAAGTGAAAACGGTCAAAACTCAAAGACTCTTTCGCCTCTTGTGAGTACACTTTACGGAAATCATGTTGTTTGAGTGTCGACAGAAACTGGGCTGATTTCAAATTAAAAGGAGACAAACACAAACTCGAGATGATGAGGGCGAACTGATGGATTCATGTCGAGGGACCGAAGTGACGGCGATCCCCAAAAACAATCCCATGTTCTCAGTCTTCATCGTCCTCATGCTTCACATCACACATGTCAACGGGTTCAGGATGTATGGATGCCGCCACATCAATGATAGATTACGAGACGTTGTGTCAACATGTCAACATGTCTATATGTCTATATATCTATATCTATATATATATATAGCCATATAGAAAGATAGAAGCAGAAAGATAGATAGACGCTAGTTAGAAGCCGGTGTTATTGAACGCAGGTGATGGTGTTTTGATGTGATGCGTGCGTATGTTTACGTGCGTGCGTATGTGTGTGCGTACGTGCGTAATGAGCAGGTGAAGCTCAACCTAGAGGCTGGTTGTTGGGGCGGCGGGGCTACACACTCTCTCTGAGGACGTCACACCACAGAAGCTATTTTTAGAAGCGTTCGAAGGACGGGTTTTTTATGTATTTATTCTTTCAAATCTGAGTTTCCTCTCTCTCCCTCTCTCTCTCTCTCTCTCTCTCTCTCTCTCTCTCTCGCCCGCACTCGCGTCATCTTGAATGTTTTTAATCTTGCGTTGGCAGTGCTGTCTTCTTGTGTAAAAGATTATTTTAACCTGCTGACTGACAGCAGAAACAGGAGGAGGCTGGCAGACTCCGATTCTATTTCCCTGCTGGGTTCCCCCCCCCCCCCCCCCCCCCCCCTCACTAGAGCACCTAAAACAATCCCATTGATTTGTTTGGCAGTGACTAGGAAATTCAGGGTAAAATGCCAAAACGGTAAAAAAAATAAATAAATAATAATAATAATAATTGAAATGCATTTGACCAATTAATTTGGGAGTAAGTGTGCTTATAATCACCCATCGGGGTGGAAAGCCACAATGGAACAGCGATCGCAATAATTGTTTGATGCAAAACGGCTTGAAATTGCCTGCGATTTAGGTGCCGGAGAAACAAGCGATTGTTTATGCTGTGGCGCCGTGCATTACATTACCTTCAGGATATCTTCATGGCTATTATGCCCATTACAATGGGAGGAGGAGGAGGAGGAGGAGGAGAGAGGTATTTATTGCCCTGGTATAGATTCTCCACTGTGGCATGTCAGCGAACTGATTTGAAAAGTTCTTCTTTTAAAAACGTAGAGTGGAAACAAATGTCACCTGGAGTAAAATGAGCATGTCAGAATCAGACACCGGCAGAATCTATTGCTGAACGCCAGACTCTTTAAACATGCAGACCATGTTTACTGACGACTTGGTGTAAATGGATCTCTTCAGACCAGCCCGGTTTCATCAAATACACACCGGTAGAGACCTCTTTGAAATACTAATAACTGTCGGCCCATTTGTTACACAACTGAAGCAATCGGATAAATAGCTCCCTTTAGGAATGACTAAAGCATACTTATTGCGATTGGAATACAAACAGTGGAGCGGAAACATATTATTAGCTGTGATGGGGAAGAATGAGAGTGGGACGGGGTGAAGAGAGACAGGTGAGGTAGAGAGAGAGGTGAGGTAGAGAGAGAGGTGAGGTAGAGAGAGAGATGAAAGGAAGCCGAAGATAAGGAATGGAACCAGAAAGCTGACAGAGAGAGGACGGAGAGATGAATACACAGAGAGAGCGAGACGAAGGAGAGTGAGAGGGAGATAGAAGAGGAAGATGAAGAACGGGAAAGAAAGAGATAGGAGCGGTGATAAAAAAAGACAGAGAGTGAGGGACGTTCAGCCGTGGGGGTGTGAGCGGAGCAGAGATTGGGTCTCTCGCTCGATCTTTTCTACCCTCTGGCACCCAGTTTCACAGTCCAGACAGGGCCGTCAGGACGCAGAGATAAACCAGTGGACACAGGCAGCGCATGAATGACCCGTCCACACCCGGCCGTCTGCCCTCGCTCCACCTGCTGGGACGCTACACCCACGCCATTCAGCCTAGCCACCTCCGCCTGCCGCCACGGATCACAACTAAAGAACCGCCTTTTGAACCAGCTCGGGCTATATTGTTCAGAGTTCACCCTAGACTCTGCATAGCCTCCCCCCCCCCCATCCCCACACCCCTCTTACGCACTTATTGTCTGTTGTACGTCCTTGCACTTAAAAATAGTACTTTTTAATAGCATTGTGTAGCGTCTTATCCTAGCTATCTTTGTTGTTTGCGGGGAATGGGTTCACCTAACAATTGTTAGTGCTTGTCACTTGGTTCTATGAACATCCTTACTGTACCGACAGCGATATATTGTTGTTTCTCTTTCTTCTGACAAATGCAGTTATTGTAAGTCGCTTGTGGTAAAAGCGTCTGCTAAATGCCCTAAATGTAAACGTAAATGACCAGAGTGGAGGTTAGGCTGAAGGTCGGGCGGTGGGGCGTTTCCTTCCGTTTCGATGGTTAGGGATTGCGGCGGTGGTGAGCCACAGACAGCGGGGGTTGACTTCAGACCGAGCCGTTAATAAATGAGTTAGTTAATGGGGTAGGGAAGGATGTGTTCAAAAACAGTTTTTAGTTGCTCAATTTAAAAGCGGTTAACGGTTGAGGAAGGATTGCTTCAGACGCTGCCCGTGACACGTCAACCCTGATTTACCCTGCTGTCTCCTGGGTCGCTGTGATCATCTGCGTGGATGACTGCCGACAGCTCAAACAAGTGCTCATGACAGCAGAACCAATATCTCAGCCAAAATAAATATTCGTTAAAAGGGATCAAATGAAGACTTCTGCACTTGTAGTATTTGAACCCAAGGCCAGTGGTTCCGTTCAGTAGAAATTAGAGGATTATTTATCACAGAGCTGCAGTTGTGGAATTGTATGCAATTGATGCCCCCTGCTGTGATATAAAGCTATGCTACAAAGATATCTCTGTGTAGCATGTGCTGTTTTTTTGTTAAGTAGCATTTCGTGTCATTGTCGTATTAACACAGCAGGTGTTCATTTCATTCACTGGTTTTCGTTCTGGTGATCTTCTTCCACACATCTCTTTCCAGGACCACCTAATGAAGGAGACAAAGTATTTCAATTAATCCTCTGCATGATGCAGGGTTATAAGCAGGATCATCCCTTCATAAAAGATGAAAGTCTGGAGACTCAGGGGGAGAGAGACAGACAGAGAAAGAGAGAGAGAGAGGGAGAGAGAGGGAGAAGGAGAGGGACAGAGAAAGGGACAGATAGAGAAACAGAGAGAGAGACAGTGAAAAAGAGAAACAGAGAGACAGAAACAGAGAGAGATAGAGAGACAGAGAGAGGGCCAGAGATAGGGCCAGCGAGAGGGACAGAGAGAGACGGGTTGCTAGTTGAATCTTGCGGTGACTTCACTGTGCTGAGTGAGAGGAGGGAAGTCTACAGGTGCACATTATCTCAAAGGTTAATCCACCACCGGATGGATCACTGAAATATTTAAGCAGCCTCTGCCTTTAAAGTTTAATGCGTGGCTTGTGTGTGTGTGTGTGTGTGTGTGTATGTGAGTGTGTGTGTGTGTGTGTTTGTGTGTGTGTGTGTGTGTGTGTGTGTGTGTGTGTGTGTGTGTGTGTGTGTGTGTGTGTGTGTGTGTGCCTTCGTCTGTGTCTGTGTGGGTCTCTTTTGGACAGCTCGTTACCTTGTGAAAGGTGTGTTGGCAAGCACCACTGGTTCATTACTGCAGACCATCCTCATGAGGCCTGGTGTCAGGGCCCTGTCACAGACATGTACAAATGAAGCTGGCCTGTTCCCATCGCCGATCACAAACACCACAGCGTAGGCCGGCCACCCACTGCCTGTACACCGCCTATACACCCCAGATACACCGCAGATACACCAACTATACACCGCCTATATACCGCAGTACAACCGCCTATACACCGCCTATACACCACCTGTACACCGCCTATACACCGCCTATACACCACCTATACACCGCCTATACACCGCCTATACACCGCCTATACACTGCCTATACGCCACCTATATACCGCCTATACACCGCCTGTACAACGTCTATACACCGCCTGTACACCGCCTATACACCGCCTATACACCGCAGTGCAACCGCAGACCTACACAAGCTCTCTCTCAGGTAGGCTAGGTTGGTAGGTGAGTAGAGTGATGTGCTGTTAAGGGACGGAGAGAGAGAGAGAGAGAGAGAGAGAGAGAGAGAGAGAGAGAGAGAGAGAGAGAGAGATGTACAGACAGAGAGAAAGGCTGGTAAGAGGCTACGATGGGGTTATAGAGGAATAGACAGAGAGTGATAAAAGGCTCAGGCGATGGAGAGAGGGATAACAAGAGAGAACAAGAGCTGGAAAGCAGACAGAGAGAGGGGACGCCACTGATGATGACTATTGCTGGTAATGGCCGCCATACTATTGAAGCCCAGCCGCGCTGTAGCTCCCAGGGGGCCACGCGCCAAGGGAACAGATCTGTCATAATTACCGCTGCCGTGTGCCACAGACATGAAAGACAGGCAGGCACCGGTGCGTCTGACGCACGCTGACCTCGTTAGAGCGTGATCATCAGCCGTGTAAACAACGGCGGGAGTGGACTCGGCGAGACGGGCACCCGGCGACGAGGGAGTGGCTCCGACGCGTCACTACTGGGATGGTCATGCCCCGGGGGGTCCTCGGCATGTGGCCCTGGAGGTAGAGAGCTTGTAACAGGAAGGTTGCTAGTGCAATTCACGGCTCCTCCTAGCTGCGTGTCGAGGTGTCCCTGAGCAAGGCACCTCACCCAACAAATCGCTGGCTGTCGCCTTGGACGGCTGACACCGCTGTCGGTGTGTGAATGTGTGCGTGAATGGGTGAAGGTTGGGCAATGTTGTAAAGGTTTTTGAGGGGCCACTGGTGAAAATTGATGTATGAATTAAGTCCTTTCACCATTTAGGACCGGCACGTGCCACACTCCTTTGATGCCCTTGAAGACCAGGGTTTGAACCCAGAACCTTTTGGTCGGGATTCGAACCTCCTAGATGCTAGAACTCCCTGACTCTACCGGGGCGATGGTAACCGGTGAAGGTAGGAGGAGGAGGGCGGAGGATATACGAGGAGGGAGGATATAGGAGGAGGAAGGAGGTGGAAAGATGCTGACAGGAGGAGGTAGAAGGAGGCAGGAGTTAAGGGCAGGCGTGTTCTGTGGCCAACAGAACAGCTGTTTGAAATGTCCTCCAGAGCGAGAGTGCATGCCCCGATAAATTGATTCTGTCAGCGTTACAAAAGCAAAAGCCTCCTCTGGAACAGTATCCTATCAATAACCCATCCCGTATTGAGTCCCCCGACGGACTGGATCTGAACAAATGAACAAATGAAAAATGTATAGACCTACCTGAGCCCCAGTAGCTTAGGAGAGGTTGTTGAGGCCTGATCTCAGAGATATCCTGCCCATCCCTGGGCAACACTTTAAATCTGTGTGAAGTATGGATCAAACTGTGTTGAGAAGAGGTACCGGCGTACACAACGTCAGAGGTGGGGTTTTCACTTTCAACAGGAGTTGAGTTGGAAGTCCTCGCCCAATTTAATTAGCTAATTAGCCGAGCCCAGAGGTACGGCTAATGAATGGAATCAGCTGGCTCCGTGCTTCTGTTACGCCAAACTCGAAATTGAAATGAGAAAAAAACGAAGTGGAACTTAACTGAATGTATTCCCTAATTGATACGCTTGTTTCTGGGGGGATGCGGATGTGTGGTGGCTTTGCCTGAGCTCCGCTTTTGTTTTTACGGGTGTCCCCTGCCGTTGCTCACAAAGTCTGCCTTTTGTTCTTGCTTTTTAAATCCGGGGTGAAAAGGTTCAGAATCCAGAGACAACTTTGTCTTGATACGTGCCAAATCGGAGCCTTGACGGGCGTCTTCTCCAACCCTGACAGCTTGTAGTGTCATGTCTGTTACGAATCCAACATGGCGAGTTAGTCATGTTTGTAGGGTTGAATTGTTCACAGGTCTAATTGATGAGTTTACACGTTTGTGCGAGTGTTCGTGTGTTCATGTGTTTGTGAGTGTGTGTGTGTGTGTGTGTGTGTGTGTGTGTGTGTGTGTGTGTGTGTGTGTGTGTGTGTGTGTGTGTGTGTGCCTGGGTGCGTGTGTGTGAGTGTGTCATTTTCTGCTGGTGTGTGGCCGCCAGCACCAGTGTGTGGCCGCGTGTGTGCGTGTTTGTGCGCACACGCGTGCTTTGGCGTGTGTGTGACTGTTAGTGTGTACTTGTGTTTGTGCTTACACGCGTGCATGGGCGTGTGTGTGTCCATGCGACCCTGGGCTTGTTTGATGTCTTGGGTGAGGGGTATTTTCAGAAGAGCGATGGCCAGACAGTGTGTTGGTCTGCGGGATTGTTTGCGCTGATGGACCTTCCGATGTGTGTGTTTGACCTGCCCACGCTCCGCTCGTCCGACGGGAAGGACACTGGTGCTTCTGTCGTCCCTCTTTGGTCTTTTCATTCTCTTTTCTATCGCCTCTTCACCCTCTCGTAGAGACGACGGCGGTGTTGACTGACTGACCACGAAAGCGCATCGCAGATAGAGTGGATCTCCTCTACAGTGTTCACAGTAGTGGACCAAATCAGAACCAAGCATGGAATAGGTGTGAAAATATGCCTTTTAAGCGTGGAACACACTGACCCAACTGTTGGCCATCTGAAACGTTTGGGGAGACTCGGACGGGTTCGGGAACAAATCAGTTCGGTGTGTTCAACTGTGTTGGAAGCAATTGAAACCGCGCGGACGGTGTCTGGTCCGATTCAACATGAAAAGTCTGAGAGCGTTGGTGGTCTGAGTATCAGAACCATTGGATACTCAGATTGGTTGTGTGCTGCTAGCACACAACTGCTAGCACACAACCAGCAACTAGCGCCACGAGAATAGCGCCACTCGATGTTAAGGAGACTTATTGCATCTCACGTAAGCACAGAACATACACGCTACTGTAGTTGGCAGTAGTCTTCGCAGTGTGTTTCAATGCAACTTTTCTGCCAAACGGGTCAGACGAGAGGTAAGGAGTGGTCGGGTAAAGGCAGTTGACCGTTGGTTTGAGTCTGGGCTGTGTGTGGGCCCCTTTAGAAAACAACACGCTTCACTTCTATAAGGGTGTTGTAGAACACGTGTTCATCACCATGGGGGGGAGGGAAATAACCAGGCGGGCGTCCGATGTTTCCCCGCCTTCTGTTCTAAATGAAAGTCATCAACGCGCTGTGCGTTCCCTTCATCAGGGGCCGCTGAACCTTGGGGTCCGGAGGGGTTCAGCTCAACACAACAGACAAGTTAAGCTTCTTCTTCTCTCCGTTTGTTCTGAGGCGCAGTGTGATGAAACGCCGGCGGCGGTGGCGGCGGTAACGGCGGCGGTGGCTCGTCCGTCAGCGAGACCGGTGGCTTGACGAGCAGAGAGAAACAGCCCGCTGCCTCTCGCTGGCATTTTGCTGCAGCTTTCATCGTGATGCTCCGGCGCTCTTTAACTCACTTGCCGCTCGGCGGAACTTCAAAGCCGACGGGCTGATGGGACAATTTGCTGGTGCTCTCTTGTTTTATGAAACAGAATCGGTGAGGGGGTTACTACTGAGCACTGCATGATGACGATAACCTGTGTGTGTGTGTGTGTGTGTATGTGTGTGTCTGTGTGCTTGTGTGTACGCATGTGTGCGCTTGTGCGTGTGTGTGTTTGTGTCTGTGTGTGCGTGTGTGTGTGTTTGTGTGCTTAAGAGTATGTATGTGTGTACTTGTGCGTGTGTGTGTTCTTGTGGGTGTGTTTGTGTCTGTGTGTGCGTGTGTGCGTGTGTGTGTGTGTGTGTGTGTCTGTGTGCTTATGAGTATGTACGTGTGTACTTGTGCATGCGTGTGTGTTCTTGTGTGTGTGTTTGTGTCTGTGCGTGCGTGTGGGTGTGTGTGTGGGTGTTTTTGCGAGCACATTAGAAGACATTTGCATGTATTGTTTTTCATGAGTCATTCAGGTCACATGGTCCAAGGTTGGGTCATGCTGCGTCCCTCTGTCTGTCCGTCCATCTGCCCGTCTGGGATTGGGAGAATTATGAGGTAATCTGGGCGCCGTTCGAGCCAGGACGGATTTAATGCCTCCAAACTGTGATGTAATGATGATGACTTCCTGCCCACTCGGACCCAGACTGTTACATCTGGGGGGCACAGAGTCCTGTTGATAGACGATGCGCCACTCAAACACTGGTTTGGCCAGACTGTTTACATGTGTCGGTGGACTGTGATGAAGGGGTGAGAGAGCCTTCATCACTTCACTTATGTTGGTGTATGTGATGAAGGGGTGAGGGACTGGGGCGTTTGTATTGTGATGAAGGGGTGAGGGACTGGGCGTTTGTATTGCGATGAAGGGGTGAGGGACTGAGGCGTTTGTATTGTGATGAAGGGGTGAGGGACTGGGAGTTTGTATTGTGATGAAGGGGTGAGGGACTGGGCATTTGTATTATGATGAAGGGGTGAGGGACTGGGGCGTTTGTATTGTGATGAAGGGGTGAGGGACTGGGGCGTTTGTATTGTGATGAAGGGGTGAGGGACTGGGGCGTTTGTATTGTGATGAAGGGGTGAGGGACTGGGCGTTTGTATTGTGATGAAGGGGTGAGGGACTGGGCGTTGGTATTGTGATTAAGTGGAAGACCGGAGTGTTTACATATGTTGGTGTGTGTTGAGTAAGGGCCACTAGGGGGGGCACTTATCTTGGGAATATATGTGTGTGTGTGTGTGTGTGTGTGTGTGTGTGTGTGTGTGTGTGTGTGTGTGTGTGTGTGTGTGTGTGTGTGTGTGTGTCTGTGTGTCTGTGTGTTTGTGTGGGGGTGCTAGTATGCGGGCTTGTACACGCTCTAATTGTGCTTAGGGAGGGCTTTTCATAATATTCCCTTGAATTTGTTGTCCAGGCATCAATATTTCACCGAGTATACAAACAGCAGCAGTTACTTACATCAGGCAGGAAACAACAAAAAGACACAGGGGCAGTGTTGCAACGCTCTAAAGGTACGCAAATTCAAACAGGCCGAGCGATCGGTCCCTAAATGTAATTTCATTTTGGCAGAGCAAAGAGTACCGGATGACTGTGAGAGACTCTCAGCGAATCGAGTTGCTCCTCAGCCGGGTCTCCGGTGAGCTCGGAGAGAGCGGAGCAGCACGGTCTGCTGGGGCTTAAGGAAAAGATATTAAGGAGATGTGCCTCCGGGCTCCTCTGTGATGATAGCATTGACAACACTGCTTCATCATATCCTAATAGTTTCTCTTCTCCCTTCTTCTCTCGTCTGCTGCAAGAAATGTCTCTCGACATTTAAGGAAGATTAAACGCTGCGCAAAAAAAAAAAATCGCGACTGAGGGAGCGTTGTTCTTTCTCTGACGCGTCACAGTTCGACGTGTGTGTGTGTGTGTGTGGAGGGGGGTTTGTTTTGACGGATCCGTGGCGCTCATCCAAACTGTTTTGTTTTGGCTTCTTTCGGTATCGATGACATATCCAATAAAACGGTCAAAAGTGTCCCTTTCCCGCTCAAAGTTTGTCAGTCCAAATAAAGTTTTCTGTAGACTTCTTTGGTTATCCCTAGACATATTTAAAGTTTAGACAATTAGCAGATCCTTTCATGCAATGGGAATTTCAGTGAATTTGCATACCGTTAGTATCTTGCTCAAAGACGCCTATGCTAAGATTCAAGAGTTGTAGAGAGAAAAGTAAAGACTGTAAAAGAACCAAACAAAGTTCCCTCCCTCTCTGCTCCCCGCCCCCAACATTTATTTGACATTGAGAAATGTTGCATATCACGCTTGTGATGTGATTGACGGGCAAGATACATTTCTGAAGCCTTCAAGATAAAGATGGCCTGATAGGTCAGAAATGAGCCGGGAGCGGTTTCAAATCTTAATGTTCTCATACAGAGGCAGGCCCTGTCAACTCAAAACGGAAATTCTCACAGAGAATTTCCCTCACTCATAGCTGACGGATGGCTATGCTATTGCTAACCAATTACACTCCGATAATAGCTCCTGAATCTTACCTTATCCACCTTTAGGTTGCAGACATTAGGGATGGAATTCAGAGCCTTTTGGCTGGTTGTTCGACACCCTAACCCCTCTACACTTTCCTACCCCAGGAGAGTTTTTGTTTCTTTGGTCGGTAGAGCTTCGTCACTTATCCTGTGATCTCGCATTTCTGTCTTCCTAACGCCAAGAAGCCACAGCAGGGGCCCGTTAACAAACCCTGCGTCACCCTCACCGCCGGCCTCCCATCCAGACACCCCTACAGCACACCGCCCTGCCCCCCAGCCTACGAGTCCCAAAGAGGGCTTTAATGATGGGGGCATAGCCCCCGGTCCTTCTGGGTCCCTCTGTGAGGCTGGGGCCCAGGGCCCCCGGAGCAAGCTGCTCATCCTCTGGCCTGTCAGACGTGAGGAACCTGAGGGGAATCCAGATTGCCTTTTTTTTTTTACCCCCCATCGTTTTGAAAAAGAGAGCGAATAGACTGCATAGCGCTGCACTAGCCACTGGGGCTTATCAAATTGCTTTTCCAATATTCTAATGGCTCACATTCGCCCATTAGTTTATATCAAGCGGCAGCCATGACGGACTGAAGAAAGTGCAAGTGAATAAACCGGCTCTCAACTTTCTTAGTGGTCCACAGGGCTGCTGCGGAATAATTCCGGTTTTATGCAAGTCAACGGGGAAAACTTTTGGAAGAAAGAATCTCGGAATACACGGCCGATATTTTTGGTGAACATTCGATCGGGTTTTATCGGCTGCTTTTCCTTACTGTCAAACGTGCATTATGAAAGGGTGCGAAAGTGTGGTTGCATTTAAAGTTTTAAAGAGGGAGAACATTAAATAAATTATTCTGCAACTGAGAACTGAGAACTTCTGGTACTTTCATGTTAACTTTCCTGTAGGCCTTTTGTTCATCCAAAAATAAATGGGGTGTAAAGAATGTGATGCAAGTATGTTATCCTTTTCCTAAGAGAAAAAATAAGCACTGAAATAATTGCTAGCGCTCTCACAACAAATGCAACAAATAAACATGCTAGCACTCTCTTCACAGAAGCTAACAGGAAGTTAGCTTCAGCAACACGTTGGCACGGAAGGTGGGCGGGACTTAGCGCTGAGCTCCGCCCGGAAGCTCCTCACCAGAGCCCCCACCTTTCAGCAAAATGGCGGCCCCTGTCACCAAATATAAAAAGTAACTTTGCATTCCCGCCAAAACTAATGGGTGACATCCCAGATGCTAGGTCCATCTTGTATGCAGTCTGTGGTTCATATGTGTGTTCCTATTGATGTCCACTATGCCGGATAGTTTTGCTGAACGACACCTCGGAAAAATTGGCCTGGATGAGCCTGGAATCAAACTATCAACTCTCGATTGGCAGGTGACCCGTTCTTACTCCCGAGCTAGCACCATCCTACCCAGCCTCCCCCCATAACAGCAGTGATTAGCAAGAGTTGAACATTACATTGATGATGATGATGTGTCCTATAATGGCTGAGTGACATTGAACATGCTGCATGTAATCACCTCAGATGGATTAGATCTCTGATCCATTAGCCAATTAACAACGTTTTAATTTCCTCAATCGACTCCCATGCTGCCGCCAGCCTCTGCCATGACCTTTCAGGTGACCATTTATTGATCTCATTTCACCGTCATGTGGGCGATCAGGTGGATTGTCCTGATAAGTCGCTCCTTCTCGTTGCCACGGCGTCCTAACACATGTATGTGATGAATGACGGAAGTATAGAGAGCGGGCATGTGATGCGAGATCGATGTAAGGAAGAACAGGATGGTCGGAGATCTCTACTTCGGTGTTTACATGCTTTGGTTCTTGCAGATATCAGGTGGCAAAACGTTTTGTAGGAATATCATTCGGGACAGAACCATTTTCCTTCTAGATGTATCTGTTGTGAGTGTTTATTGTGGATATCTGACACAGACATACCCAGGATCTTTGTGTGTGTGTGTGTGTAAGGGCTCATATGTCATTACAACTAAGGCAGGGCGAGTATTTTCCGGAGGGGACATCAATAATATCACCAGCGTACATCAAATGATCTGCTATCAAAGACAAACAGAACAACATAAACAAAACCTTTAAAAGTGTTGTTTGTATGTGTGAATTATTTCAAAAGTCGAGTCAGCTTCTATTAAATATAGATTTTCAATTACTATTTGTTATTACAGTGGATTCTCAGAAGTTGGAGGGGACTCATCCCTCCATCCTCCCAAGATGTGAAAGATGGCGTCCTTTAACTCCCCTGCCTAAGCGGACGTTATCCTCTGAATTCAGGGTTAAAATCCAGTCTTTGTACATTCGAAATATTTTGCAGCAATATTCCCCTCTGATTGCTTACATTCATATGTATTCCATATGTTGATCCATCTCAGCCTTATAGAGAGCAGGGGGGATGGGGGGAGGCGGATTGTAAACAGCCCCCACCCCCCCCATCATGGCCCGCTCCTCAGCTGGCCTCTCCAGTCTCACAATGGCTGCAATTACAGGGCGGCGTCTCCCCCCTGGTCCCTGTGGGCTGGGGGCTGTTAGGGCCGACCCAGGGGACTCTGCGCTGGGGGGCTCTTTATTGGTCTAAGGGGATGTTGGTGGTGGTGGTGGTGGAGGTGGAGGGGTCAGGAGGTGGCGGAGAAGGGTGTTGAGGTGACTGCTATGATTTGGGGAATCATAGCAGTGGTGTTAGTGGAGGTGGGGATGGAGGTGATGATAGTGGTGGTTGGGATGTGAGAGAGAGAGAGAGAGAGAGAGAGAGAGAGAGAGAGAGAGAGAAGAAGGGCCAGGTCAAGATGGACAACCTTAAATGAGTGCATCACTGGGTTTCAATGTCACCTGTTCACTGATCCAGAGGCGTTCACCTTGCCAGGACCCATCCCAGAATCCCTCAGTCCAGGTTCTGAGCCCCTGTGCGAGCCGAGCCAGCGTCCCCGGCACATCCGCTGCGTGGACCGGTGTAGCCACTCAGAACCTGATGAAGACATAGAAAACAGATTTGGCCCAATCAGGGGCCAAAACGACCATGGAGACGAGCGTTCGGATGAGATCCGCTCTGCCAAACCCACCGGTTCATCTGCCGGCTCAGCTGGTTGTTCCGTAATAAACCGCCCCATCAACGGCTCTGGAGTCAATCGTCGGACACAGCGTGGTGCTAAACAAATGAAATGGACATCGTTCTCGGCAGAACGTGTGTAATTGGTTTTGTGGGGCGTGCTGTTTGGGGACGTGAGGGTCCTGTATGGGGTAGTCTGCTCGGTGGCGTTTAAGGAGGATAGCCGATTGAAACTGGAAGCTGGAAACTTCCTCTGTGTGTGTGATCCATTTTTCTCCAGATGAGGACATCAATCTGGGGGCAAAATGTTTTAAATGATTTAATCGCTTCCAATTCATTCCCCACCGTAGTGAGAACCATTAGCCAGAATTCCGGGCCCTTGATTGCGAATGTAAGCCCCTTTAAAAGAGGGGATGTTAAATGGCATTGATATTGTTCAGATTGGTCAAACATGAGAATTTGCTAATCTGCATTCCCTTAAAGAGCTAATTTGCACTCTTAAATCTTTTTTGACTGCGTTCAGCACTGACGTGGTCGAAGCGCACTTCCCTAGAATAATGTTTCCGACGTACATTGAGACAGATACTATTACTGATCGTGATTAACACTACGATTCAACACATTTTTATCATCTTCCACGTTCAATATTCAGACTCAAAATGGTGGCCAACTGATTAACATAAACCCCTGCTCATATAGGCCACAGCCTGCACCTGCCCCTTCCCCATTCCCCGTCTTGGCAACCATTAGGTAAAACACTCTATTTACTGTTTATTACTCTTTTAATTGGCTCGGCCCCGAAATGAAGTCTCCATAAAAAAATGTGATTACTCTGCTCTTTAGAGGCAGAGGTTTCCCCGTTAATCGCCGGTTACCCTTGATCAGTCAAACCGTCGTAACGGCGGTCTCAGTTCTCCCACGAGATCGCTTGTAAATCTGATGCGTTGAGCCGTACTCTCAGAGTAGGCTCCTCATGCGCCCTCACAGGCCTCCAGCCACCGCCGGGATGAAACAGTTATAGTAATAATGTAAATAAAGGGACTTCACACGGGATTAGATTGCAGATGAAGGGATTCAAGAAGAAGCAGATGATTTATGAATTCCCGTTTGGTTTCACCATCTGCTGCTTATATCTAACGCCTGCTGCCCAACCTCCCTGGGCTCATTAGACCTCCCCCC
>NC_136945.1:20902169-20907169 GCF_949987615.1 Pollachius pollachius | reverse complement strand
TCTTTTCCCAGCCCTCTCCCCCTCTCTCTCTCCCCCTCCTTATCTCCCTCTCCCTCCACCAGCCCTCTCTCTCCCATCTCCTCCCATCCCTCTCTCTCCCCCTCCTTATCTCCCTCTCCCTCCACCAGCTCTCTCTCTCTCTTCCCCTCTCTCTGCCGGCTCTCTCTCTCCCCCTCCTTATCTCCCTCTCCCTCCACCAGCTCTCTCTCTCTCTTCCCCTCTCTCTGCCGGCTCTCTCTCTCCCCCTCCTTAACTCCCTCTCTCTCTACCGGCTCTCTCTCTCCGATCTCTGCCAACCTCCTCCCCCCTCCCCCCCTTGAACCTTCTCCCCCCCCCTCTCTTCTCTCCCTCCTTATCTCCCTCTCCCTCCACCAGCTCTCTCTCCCCCTCTCTCCCTCTCCCTTTCCACTTTCCTCTGCACCTCTGCAACTCCTGCAGACTAACTTTTCCACGTCTATCGCTGTAGACTCCCACCGGAGCTCTGGGGTTGGCGAGCTAGCTCGGGGTTAGCGAGCTAGCTCGGGGTTAGCGAGCTAGCTCATGTAGCAACCACTGCGCTACCGAAGTGAGGTGGGTTCAGAAGCTAATCGGTGGCGCGACACACGCCTTCCCAAGCGCTAGCAGGGAACAACGGGAGCCACATGAAGCTGTCCAGACGCAGGAAGCTGCATAATGAATGTGAGCACCACCACCAGCTCACCTCCCCTCACCCTCTTCTTCCTTTGACTTACCCACCCCGCCGTCACCCCCCTATTGCTCAACAAACTCAAACTCCCTACACTCCCGTGACATTTGACCTGTTTAGACACAATAACCTCCACATAAAGAATGAAGAGGAGCACATAAAGGTTTATGGGGCCTACTCTGCTTTTAAGTGTAATGCAGTGTCGTGAAGTGTATAGTGTATCTTTAGTGTAGTTGTCAGTGTCGTAATGTCTTCATGTCCTCGTTTTAGTTTAATACGAAGTTATACAACCAGTCTGGTCTTTGTGGTGCGTACACTTTCCACATTTAATGCCAACCGGCTGCGCATATTGTTCCTCACATCTTCCCCTGAGAAATTAAAAAGTGGGATAACTTCATGCTTGAGTTGCGAGTCCTCGTCTTTCCGGTTCTTTCCTTAAAGCTATACCTGCAAAACACACATCCAAAGTCTGGCAGCTGTCCGAGTCCAGACGCCTCATCAGTCATCCCACTGCTCGTCTGAGATCGGGGCTCATCCTGACAGACAGACAGACAGACAGGCAGGCAGACAGACAGACAGACAGACAGACAGACAGACAGACAGACAGACAGACAGACAGACAGACAGACAGACAGACAGACAAGGAATATCAGACAGACAGTAGAGAAGTCCAGAGACATGGGGAACATCAGACAGACAGTAGAGAAGTCCAGAGACATGGGGAACATTGTCCTCTCTCTTCCGTGAAACCACTGCCATTACAAGCAGGTGCGGTGTCATTTGCTCATTCCCTGGAGGAGAGTTGTCACAAAAGCCCTGTGGTTGGTTTCACACGGTGTTAATTACGTCGTTTTCTGGGCCAGAGCCAGTCCGTACGGACACCCCTCCTGTGAGCGTCCGGTATGCCCGCGGTCACGCCACACTCGCTATCGTTGAACTAAATCATTCCTTTTTTCAGTTGAGCTTTTCCTTCTAATCAAGCGCTGTCATGTTTTTGTTTGCTATCTCTGTGATTCAGATTGGTTTCCTTTTGTTGTTGTTTGTCTGTTGTGAAGCACTCTGTGCTGCTGTGTCGCGCAGAAAGCGGTGTGTGAATAAAGTTTGACTGATGGGGTCCTGCTGCGGTGGTCTCCGCATGGGATCCTTCAAGGCCTTAATTTCGACGACACAAAGGGGAATGATCTTTGAAGATTCATATCAATTGGTTTGAAGAAGGGTTGTTGTACCTTTGTGGGCTGGGGAGAGAGAAGAGAGAGACAGTAAAGTGGGTCGACAAAGACAGGGAATGACATGTAGTATATACGACCACAGGTGGGAATCAAACCTGCGGTTGCTACTGAATTGCCAACAGGGTTTAACATTGAGCAGAGCAGTGGTTTGCGCCCGTAGCAATTTGCTGGGATATCAGCTGCTGTCATGTTTCCCATGAAACAGAGGCATCAAAGTGTCCCGTCCCAGTTGCGGGCGTTTCCAATCTCACCGTTTCAAATCTCTCGCCGTTTCCAATCTCGCCGTTTCCAATCTCTCTGCGTTTACGAGTGTGGTGCAGAATCTTTGGTTCTGCTGGCCCTGTGTGTCATTTGGTTTGGTGACGGTTCGGCGTTGTGAGATGCGATACAGCAGATTACTTCTCCATCAATCACTCAGGGACACATCACCGCTATATGGACACCACCTTTTAGGGTTTTACTGAAGTGGTTTGCGGACTAGGGGGTAAAAGAGTGTGAAATACATTTTCTAAGGCTGCTCTGAGAGAGAGAGTCAGAAAGAGAGAGTGCAAAAGAGGGAGAGATAGAGAGAGAGGGGGGGGAGAGAGAGAGAGTGAGCAGTTGTTCAAGGTTGAAGAGCAAATATGTGTCTATTTTTATAAGTTCTAAAATAACAAAGAAATGTAAATCAGATAGAATCCGTGCCATCGAATTATACACCAAGACAAAGGATCCACAAAGCAAAGAGTTATTTGAACACTTAATAATTGATCACACAATCATCTTGGAGCAAACAAAGCATCATAACAAAACACTCTCAATTTATAAAAACCTAATAACGTTAACCCTCTTCCAAACAGACCAAACTAATTGCCTCAGCTTCCACCACACTCGCACTGGAACCATACAGTAAAACTCTAATTAAGGACGAGTTCAAGAAGTGATGAACCCACATTTGGCTCCACAGTGAGTCCCTGGCGGTGGCGGTGGCTCGCGGTCTGCCTGCGGTCCGCGTTGGCCTGCTGTTCAATCCGGCAGCACAGTGGGAAGTTCTGAACTCTTCCAGGCTTGAGGAGGCCGGGGGCTCCGGAGCCAAGCACTGCATGGGGCTGTGTGCCGTTCTGCTGAGCAGTGGCAGTTGGCCCGGGCCTGCTAACGGCTAAGCCCCCCCCATCCCCCCACCCCCCCGGTTGGTGGTGTGGCTGTCGGGTGTATGAAGCCATAATAATGGGTGGAAGAGGGAGTCTTAATCCAGGCGCAACGTGGTGCGGTGGTTCTGACGTGGGCTGCGGTCCGTCCGTCCTCGCCAGGCTTCAACAGGACTCCTTCCTGGCGCCAGGCGGCGGGCGGGGAACCTCTGACTTCGACAGCTGCTAGCTAATGTTAGCAACTAGCTTCTACTAGCGTCGGCTAGCATTGGCTAGCATGTACCAGCATAATTTGCTGACATAAATTACCATCTACTAGCATCTTCTCGAATCGACTTGCATATATTAGCATCTGCTAGCATTGGTTGTTTCCTTGTCTTCTTTCACTTTGGTTGAGAAGAGTTTTTTTATGGAAGTGCGGAATTGGGTTAATATCCTTTCTGTTCATGTTGTAGATTGTGTTCTTGATGAATTCATATAATTTGAATGATAATCCAACTCCGTTGAAGTGTTACACAAAGTAAAATCCTTTGTGGTTTGTAATGTGTGACACACTTTCACTCAAGCTGCAGGCGACTATGTTTACCATTGTGCAATATCACCCTTCATATGGAATGCAACAGATCAACATTATCAAAGTGATGAATAATGTACACATCCTACTAGAGTCCTCTTTAATCAGTGAGCGACACACATTAGGCCTTCCTGCAAAACCAACCCTTCTCACAAAATCCTTTTCCCACCAGAAAAAAAAAGGAAAACTCACAGCGATTAAATAAATATTATCACATGTTTTATGCCTCGGATCGTCCCAATTATTCCCTCCCTGAATAATGACCTTTCATTCCCATCGTGTCGGCGTTCCCGCCCCTTCCTGGCGTCGGCTCTGCTCCGCCACACGACATATGGGGACGTTCTGGCACGGGCCCGTGTTTAGCTGCTCAGCTTCCCATGGCACAGCTCCTGTCTATACCCTGTGATTACCACAGAGTGGTTTGGAGCTCTCCCGCTGGCGACGACAAGCAGGCCTCTCAGTACGTCAGTGGGGGCGGGTGGTGGGTGGGGGGGAGAGAGAGAGAGAGGGACAACTCTTGGAAAGAACGCTGGTCTAGTATTTACTTTTTACACGCGGCAGATTCCCTCAGTCCGGAGCTCAGGAAGGATACGAGATCTGACGCTTTCCCTTTCTGAGCCGTGGCGTGGCCGGGTCGTGGGACGCTGCGGGGGGTGACAGTGTGACGTCAGGGAGTACGAGGGGGAAGGGAAGGTGGTGCTGGGGCTGGCGGTGGTGGAGGCGGGGGGGGGTCTTACGTTGAGCCGTTGGAATGTGGACATGTGCTAGAGTTACGGCAGCGACGCGAGGAGAGATCTGGGCTCGCCGGCGGCCGGCCGGCCTGGCAGCTGGCCTTACTTGGTAATGCTGGATGAGACAAGCCAGCGCAGCTCCGCTCTCCGCTCTCTGCTCCGGGATTCCCCTCCTCCGTAGAGCTGTTCTGCGGTGCTGGTGGAGGGAAGGGTGGCAGCGGCTCTGTTTGAGGACTTTGAGGACCAATGAGGAAGAGGACCAGGGAGTTCGAGTACAAAACACCAAGAAAACTAGGAGACTTAGGAACTTCAAGAAACCCTTGCAGAACCTGCATTTGGAGAACCAGCCGTTGCAGGGGGAAGGAAGATGGAAACTTCAGAAGTCATAAAGGGCTTCTGACCAGTCCAAGGGCTTCTGCTTCAAACCCTCAAACCTCGTACAGGGACGGATTAGTCATGTTCCTCGCAAACTCTGAAAACAGAAACTGAGGAGAGGAGTGAGACGCGGTGCGGTCGAGTGAGGGGGGGAGAGGGGCGGAGGCTGCAGAAGAAGTAGGATCAGAACGCTGCATCTCTGGTTCATCTCAGAGTACCTCAAGGTCTTCAAGGACCACTCTGAGCTCTGAGCTCTCCGCGGGTCCGGTGAACTTTCGA
>NC_136945.1:20892169-20897169 GCF_949987615.1 Pollachius pollachius | reverse complement strand
TGTATTGTGAACCGCCCAGCTCTGACCCTGAGCAACCACACACGCACACACACACACACACACACACAGGCACGGTCACGCACACACGTTCACACACATGCACGCACATGCGCACACAATCCCACACACCCACGCACGCACACCCAAACAAGCACACACGCAAGCCGCATACACAAATTGCACACACACAAACGAATGCACACACCTACAAAAAAATTACACCCGCGCCCACACAAGCACGACACACACTTCAATCCTTTGATGTGCACTGAAAGCCTCTCCCTGTTACCACGACTACCTGGGAGAGGAGACGATTGGCTGCAGCCACTCCAGGTCAATTCGCCATCTCCTAAAGTGCTGCTTCCTGGCTGGACGTCAGACAGTCATTACTGGATCAGCAGGGGCGACGGTCAGCCCGAGGCTCACCTCACGGTGGACTGAGTTAGGGTTCACACGGGTAGTGTTCAGCATGAATACGGTCCTAGGAATGGTTTTGAATATCGTTTGCCTCGTAGCATAATTGCCTAAGTCATATTTTAAGGTTCATCTTGTATTTAGCGTAAAACATGGCCTAGGTCAAGTAAATAGATGACTTCAGCAGATAGTGATTATGGACTGTACAAAGCACTCTGATTGGCTTAGGATACAGCCAATGAGACACAGGAGAGTAGAGTTGAATTAGATATCACAATTTGGCCAAAACATGACTCAGGCAATTAACCCTTTGAAGCTAACGATGTACTGTGCAAAAGCACATGTGCGTGAGTGAGCATGATATGAGATGTGTGTGAGCTACGCCTGTGGTCCCGCGACATCGGACACCCGGGTGCTCCAGGGGTCACCGGGGTTTGGGGAGCAGAGAGAGAGGGGTAACAGGCCGAGGAGTGACTGATGTTGGGGTCAACCTCAAAGGGACGCTCTCCCTCTGCGTCTGCTGCTGTCCTTCAATCTGACTCCAGGTCTTAATGCCCTCGGACCGGGTTCTATTTACATTCTATTTACATTTTGGGCTTTTAGCAGACACTTTTATCCAAAGCGACGTACAATAAGTACATTTGTCAGAAGAGAAACGTTAATATATCGCTGTCGGTACAGTAAGTATGTTAGTAGAATCAAGTGTCAAGAACTAACAATCACTAGGTTAACCCATTCCCCGTATACAGCAAAGATAGCGAGGATAAGACGCTACACAATGAGCAGACTATTTTTAGGTGCCAGGATGTACAACGTAGGGGCGAGGCTATGCAGAGCCTAGGTGAACTTTGAACAAGTGAGGCTTAAGTCTTTTGCTTCTGGGTTCCAGAAGGAGCTAGCTGTCAATCCATACGTCCATCCATACACGTGTCGGTCCATCCACACACCCATTCCATCGATAGCGTGAGCCAGGGAGAAGCAGATTCACCCGTCAGGGCTTACGATTCAGATCATTTTTTGATTCAAGGGGTGAAGCCTTGAGGCACTCCACAGCTTGACTGTGACCAAATGTTGTTTCAAGCTTGACTTATATCGATATGTTTGGATCCACCTTAAGAAGTACCAGAGAGCTGTCAAGAATTCATTACTTTGTCGAACAAGCAGCCAAGAAAAAAAGTCTGGTATTAACTACAAAGCTTTCCATCAAAACACAATTATTAAATCCAACCTATTATCTACCAATGTCACTACAACTAATCTAATGGGCTGCCCCAGAAAAGAAACAATGCTTAGTTAAATCCTCTCCCAATCTCCCCTCCTTCTCCTGCGTCTCCTGGCACTGTCTGGCTTCCCACTCTCTCCTTGACTATTCATGCCTGGCATCGAACACGTGAGGCTCGCAATCAATCCTCACTGGAGAAGTCCCCAATCAATCGGCCGCTCATTTGCACATCTCCCTCTCCCCTCTCCCCTCTCTCCCCTCTCCCCTCTCTCCCCCCTCCCCCTCTCCTCTCTCCTCTCTCCTCTCTCCTCTCTCCCCTCTCCCCTCCTCTCTCTCCTCTCCCCTCTCCCCTCCCCTCTCCCCTCTCCCCTCTCCTCTCCCCTCTCCCCTCTCCCCTCTCCTCTCTCCCCTCTCCCCTCTCCTCTCCCCTCTCCCTCTCCCCTCTCCCCTCCTCTCTCCCCTCTCCCCTCTCTCCTCTCTCCCCTCTCCCCTCTCCCCTCTCTCCTCTCTCCCCTCTCCCCTCCTCTCTCCCCTCTCTCCTCTCCCCTCTCTCCTCTCTCCCCCCTCCCCTCTCCTCTCTCCTCTCCCCTCTCTCCTCTCTCCCCCCTCCCCTCCTCTCTCCCCTCTCTCCTCTCCCCTCTCTCCTCTCTCCCCTCTCCCCTCTCCTCTCTCCTCTCTCCTCTCTCCCCTCTCCCCTCCTCTCTCCCCTCTCCCCTCTCCCCTCCCCTCTCCCCTCTCCCCTCTCCTCTCTCCCCTCTCCTCTCCCCTCTCTCCTCTCTCCCCTCTCCCCTCTCCTCTCTCCCCTCTCCCCTCTCCTCTCCCCTCTCCCCTCTCCTCTCTCCCCTCTCCCCTCTCCCCTCTCCCCTCTTCCTTCTCCCCTCTCTCCTCTCCTCTCTCCCCTCCTCTCTCCCCTCTCTCCCCTCCTCTCTCCCCTCTCCCCTCTCCCCTCCTCTCTCCCCTCTCCCCTCTCCCCTCCCCTCTCCCCTCTCCCCTCTCCTCTCTCCCCTCTCTCCTCTCTCCCCTCTCCCCTCCTCTCTCCTCTCTCCTCTCTCCCCTCTCCCCTCCTCTCTCCCCTCTCCCCTCTCCCCTCCCCTCACCCCTCTCTCCTCTCTCCCCTCTCCCCTCTCCTCTCTCCCCTCTCCTCTCCCCTCTCTCCTCTCTCCCCTCTCCCCTCTCCTCTCTCCCCTCTCCCCTCTCCTCTCCCCTCTCCTCTCCCCTCTCCCCTCTCCTCTCTCCCCCTCTCCCCTCTCCCCTCTCCCCTCTTCCTTCTCCCCTCTCCCCTCTCCTCTCTCCCCTCCTCTCTCCCCTCTCTCCCCTCCTCTCTCCCTTCTCTCCCCTCTCTCCTCTCCTCTCTCCTCTCCTCTCCTCTCTCTCCTCTCTCCCCTCTCCTCTCCTCTCTCCCCTCTCCTCTCTCCCCTCTCCCCTCTTCCCTCTCCCCTCTCCTCTCTCCCCTCCTCTCTCCCCTCTCTCCCCTCCTCTCTCCCCTCTCTCCCCTCTCTCCTCTCCTCTCTCCTCTCCTCTCTCCTCTCTCTCCTCTCTCCCCTCTCCTCTCCTCTCTCCTCTCCTCTCTCCTCTCTCCCCTCTCCCCTCTCCCCTCTCCCCTCTCCCCTCTCCCCTCTCCCTTTCTTTGACTATCTGCCTTTGTTCCTGTCATCATAATTATGCATGGAGAACAGGAGGAAGGGAGGGGAGACCGAGGCTCTCCTCTGGGGATACATTCGAAGGTGGATGTGACTGGCTGTTTGGCAGGCCAGGATGGGCCATGTCCGCCCCTGATAGGCTGTTAACTGCCTCTCCCGCAGGTAGCAGTCCGCAGGCCGACACACAACTCAGGGCCGCACGGCAACCAGCTGGACGAGAGAGAGAGAGAGAGAGAGAGAGGGGGGGGGAGAGAGAGGGGGGGGGGGAGGGGGACAGAGAGAGAGAGAGAGAGGCTGAATGGCGGGGAACGACCACACGGAGAACAGCCCTTTCTCTCTCTTGTCCTCCTCTGATGGCCATCTAGATCACCCTGAGGTTACAGAATGAATGAATGGATGGATGGATGCAGATGGTGCTGTGCAGTTACACATTTATGAGTACATACTAGGCACTGGGATAGTAGTCAATTGGATTGTGTGTGTGTGTGTGTGTGTGTGTGTGTGTGTGTGTGTGTGTGTGTGTGTTGTGTGTGTGTGTGTGTGTGTGTGTGTGTTTGTAGTGGGTGAACGCCATCTTTAATTAGGACCAGTATCATATTCTTCCTACAGTGTGTATTATATGACTCAGAGTGGCGCCCTTGCCTGAATACGTGCGTGTGTGTGTGTGCGCGCCTGCGTGCCTGTGTGTGTGTGTGTGTGTGTGTGTGTGCGTGCCTGCCTGTGTGCGTGTTTCGCTGTGCACCTGGGCCTGTGTGTGTGCATGTGTTCCCCCATATTCTGTGTGCTGGGCGGGTGGCGGACGGACCTCTCCCCCCGCCGGGCCTCTGAGCCGGGGGTCCCAGCGCAGCACTCTGCCTCCTAATGAAAACCCTTTCAACCTCTCATTATCTGCTGACTGCGCCCGGCGCCTGGGGGGCGGGGCCTCGGGGGGGGCGGGGGCCTGGGGGCGGGGCCTGGGGGCGGGGCCTCGGGAGCGGGGCCTGGGGGCGGGGCCTGGGGGGCGGGGCCTCGGGGGCGGGCCTGGGGGCAGGGCCTGGGGGCGGGGCCTGGGAGCGGGGCCTGGGGGCGGGGCCTCGGGGGCGGGCCTGGGGGGCGGGGCCTGGGGGGCGGGGCCTGGGGGCAGCCACGCACCTCATGACGCTCTGATGGAGAAGATAGCCAGTCCAGGTGCACAGTGCATATATGCTTCTGCACGTGTGTGTGTCTGTGTGTGTGTGTTCCATGTGTGTGGTCTGTGTGTGTGGGGGGGGGTGGGGGCATCTTTGATAAGCTTTCCTAACCCAGGTGTGGATGTGTGCATGCACACGCATATATTTAGCATATGTGTGTATGTGTGTGTGTGTGTGTGTGTTTGTGTGTGCCACCCAGGTGTGTGTGTGTGTGTGTGTGTGTATATACTGTTCAGGTGTGTGTGTGTGTGCGTGTGTGTGTGTGTGTGTGCTCTCCGTGTGTGTGTTTGTGTGTGTGTGTGTGCGTGCAACCCAGGTCTGTGTGTGTGTGTGTGTGTGTGTATTTGTATGTGTGTGTGTGTGTGTGTGTGTGCGTGTGTGTGTGTGTGTGTGTTTGCTATCCATGTGTTTTGTGTGTGTGTGTGCTGTCCATGTGTGTGTGTGTGTGTGTGGGGGGGGCATCTGCGATAGTCCCCCCCTCCCCCTCCCCCTCTCTCCCCCCCCCCCCCCCCCCCCCCCGGCGGTCTGGGCTTGATGGAGTGCGCAGGAGATAGA
>NC_136945.1:20766708-20891969 GCF_949987615.1 Pollachius pollachius | reverse complement strand
GTAGTTGACCCTCACCTTGTCATGATCATTTCACTGTACACCCTGAGCATCGTCAGTTTACTGCTATCTGATAATGAAACACTTTGACTTGGCAATAAACTCTTCCTCTTTATGTCTTATGAGGAAACACTCATTATCTTTTGTCCTTCATTCTACCTCTTCTTTCCTTTCCTTTTTTCTCTCCCTCTCTCTCTTCCTTATTGTTCTCTCTCTCAATTGGTATCTCTTTTGCTCTATTGCCCTCTCCCTTCTCTCTCTCTCCCTTCTCACTGTCTCCATCTCAATTCGTCTCTCTTTGCGCTATTTTTCTCTCTCTCTCTCTCTCTCTCTCTCTCTCTCTCTCTCTCTCTCTCCCTCCGTGTCTCTCTCTCACTCTCTCTTTCACTGTGTCTCTCTCACTCTCTCTCTCCCCCCCTCGCCCTCCCTCCCTCTCTCCCCCCCTCGCCCTCCCTCCCTCCCTCCATCTCTGTCCGGTTGAGGGCTGATGTCATGGAAGTGATGCTAATGGTCACCTTCGCTCTGTTCAGCACGGTGAGCTGAACATGCGTCACAACAGTGTGTCCCTCTACCTGTCCTGCCTCTATTCTCCATCATCTACTATACTCTCTTCTACCTGTCCTGCCTCTATTCTCCATCATCTACTATACTCTCTTCTACCTGTCCTGCCTCTATTTTCCATCATCTACTATACTCTCTTCTGCCTGTCCTGCCTCTATTCTCCATCATCTACTATACTCCCTTCTACCTGTCCTGCCTCTATTCTCCATCATCTACTATACTCTCTTCTACCTGTCCTGCCTCTATTCTCCATCATCTACTATACTCCCTTCTACCTGTCCTGCCTCTATTCTCCATCATCTACTATACTCCCTTCTACCTGTCCTGCCACTATTCTCCATCATCCACTACTCTCCTCTGCACTCATCTGTCTCTATTCTCCATCATCTACTGCTCTGCTCTACATTGTCCTGTCTCTATTCTCTATCATCTACTCCTCTCCTCTATGCTGTTCTGTCATACTCTACTCTAAGATCTCCTACTCCACTTCAATCTGCTCCACTCTACCCTGTGACACTCTACTGTTCTCTACTGTATAGTCTACTCTTCTGTCTGTACTCTACTCTTTTCTGCAGAAGTGTACCATACCCTACCCTACGCTACTCTGCTCCATTCTCTTCTTTTGTCACTGAGTCCTGGCCTCCTCAACTCCACTCTCTCCGGCCCCAGCTTGTCCTGCTCTCCAACGTTCTATCGTAGTTCCTTCTACTCTGCACCTCATCCTTCATCTGCCTTCCCACCCTCTCTCCTCTGAACCTCACCTGCCCCCTCGCCCTCCCCCCTCCGACCGCGGTGCGCGAGGAAGAGCGCCGTCCATCACGTGGAGTATTCCCCAGCAGGATGTTGTGGTCTCGTGCTCAGCTACCACGATACAGACCCCATCTCCCCAGACCGACTCCTCCGGGCCTGTTCAATCGACTTATCGATCCCTTCAAACAAAGCCGGGGAGACGTCCATCGCATCAGGCTGCTCACTTTGCTGACCCGGTCACATCCGCGCTCCCCCACATTACCGTAAATGAGCTGCTGGAGTCTTCTATCCTCCTTCACTGCTGAGCTCGGCTGGATCACTGACCCGATGCCGATGGAGTGCAGATTGATGCAGCTGGAAAGGGTTCCGTGTAGGAACGCAGTGACGGCATTGGCAGTGATCAGCTCCTTTTCTAGCCTTGGATGAAGCGACGCGACTTTAATGAGAGTGATTCATTTTTGAGCACCTTTTTAAAACGTGAGTGACAAAGTGCTCCTCGAGACAAAGAGACAAGAAGGGCTAGGAAACAGCCGACTAAGAAATAGACCGTATTCAGCACGGGAAGAAGTGGAAGAAAACAAGCGATTGAACTGAATGCAACATAACGAGAATGTGAAGTAGAAACGAGGAACGAGGCCATCAGGGGTGTGAGTGGGGCTTGTTTTGAGGGATGGATGGATGGATACTGGTGCTCTGTTCTGGCTGGTTGGCATGCCACAGGCCAGGGCTTAGCCATGCGTATAGATTATGCAGCATTAAGCCGCATGCGATCAGATAATGCAACAAAGGAAGGAAATCCTCTCTGGATATGAATGATAATATTCCCCGAGGTGTTGTACCTTATCCCCACTGCGTCCCTATGAGCGTCGGGATAATAATAAACGCCTGTGTCACCTGATAAATCGCCCCTAAGACCCCGGCTTCGCGTTTCACTGGGTTGCATTTTTCAAGCACGCGTTTCCGGAAGGAAGGGAAAATGGTTTTAGGCCGGAGTTGGGGATAACGTTTCATTGCTCCATCTTAGGTTTTGGAAGTCATCGATCTTTGGGCACATAATAAAAAAACAACCACACAAAAAAAAGTGAATAATGGGGGTATCTCGACGTCGTGCTCGGCCTGGATTTATGGAGCGCCGCTTCCCACAGACGTAAGGAAGCGCAACCGATGCATTCAACCTCTTTGGGTTTTCTGAATGAATATCGAAACTCACAGGCGGCAGACAGTTTGTGGTGAGTTCTGAAGGGATTATTTCGGAGCTGAGGAGCTACTGAATGACTCATCGCCCATTCAGAGCGCAGGAAGAGCGGGGGGAGGGGGGAGGATGAAGAAGCTGGGGAGTAGGGAGGTTGCGGGCGGGGGTGTTGACGGACAGCCATCCCCTCAGCTTCTCCTGACTATGTCCTTGATGAGGTTGATTGGAAATTGTCGAGGCCTGAAAGAAATCCAAGATTGCAGGATGCTGACTCATCGCCGTTTAGTTTGTTTGGTTTTGTGTCGATGGAAAAGGAATCTGTAAGTGGCTCATGTAGCAACGCTGTGGGAAACCAGGAAGCTACGTCTGAAAGCTTGCATGCTAGGCTGCTACGGGTGAGGGGTAGGCGCCTTGCTAAATGGCACCGCGGTCGGACTCCGACTGTGAGCCATACAAACGTAGCTTCTTACAGACGGGGCTTCGTCAATCTCCAGCCAGCGCCGCCTCTGGGGTTGGGGCCAACAGGTCGGCACTTATGTCTGGAAACATGTGACGGGGAAAGCTGTTAATCCTCTGATAATCTGCGTCCCTACTGTCGTAGCTACCAGCAGGTTTATGGAGGTGGCCCCCCCGTGATGCTACGTGTGTCGGTAACACTGCATGTCAGTGTGGATCGTCAGAAAGGGGAACACCTTTTTAAAAGGAACCGCTGGCATCATTGACTAGAGAGAAACGCCAACACCGATACAACACCGACCGCTCCAAATACACAAACTTACCACATAGGGTGTTGCTGATGATGTCGTTCTGGTAGCCTGGTCTTGTGAATGTGTCCGTGTGTTCTACCTTCACCTCTTCTTCTGAGGTTGACCTGTTTGCTTGTCCCACCCGTGTCTGACTCACCCATGGGGCTGTGTCTCTGATTGTTCTGACTAACTGAAGGGAAAAGCATGTCATGCGGCTGTTTTGTTGTTGCTGCTATTTCAGTTGAATGGACCAATCTAGCATGCGTGCATCTGAACAACCAGATGTTCGCTTTTGATTCCTTCTCTCCTCCTTCTCTCGCCTGCCTTTACCTTGTGAGTCTGTGAATGGGGGATGTTTTTAAGAGTGAGGCCTAATACCTGTTTACGTTAAACAGCGCTCCTAGGACCAGACTGCTAGCTTTATGGAGGAGGTCTGGAACCGGCACCCTGGCCAAAGAAATCCCAACTGGGCCACTCCACGTTCTTTCCACCAGACTACACGTGGAAAGCTGAGGTATCTTAGGTTTGGCGAGAGAGCACACAGGACTCAGTGTATCCCTGCGCCAGGTTGAACATGTGTAGAGCTGTGTGTCTTGTACACATGTAGACCAGCGCCACAGGGCTATACACACATGCAAGGATTACTGGTGCAAATCAGTACAACTCAGGGGTAACGGAGCTACCAACTATTCTATAGCATGCCAGTGTTTGTTGTCCGTGTTGTTCGTGTTCATAATGTCGACACATAGCGTTCACGATGTGAACATTCGGGTTGGACTTCACCAGTTTCTTGTACTCCGCTTGAGATAGAAATGTAATATTTTGAGCCGAATGTCCCGGAGCGTTCAGCTACGCCATGCGGTTTTACTGGTGGTGAAGCGTTCAGGTAGGCTGTGGCGCTGGGGTTCAAACCAGGTGTTTTTTGGATGGTAGTCCAACACCCTGACCACTCTACACTATCCTGACACTAACCCAGTATTCAGATCAGTACAACCGACCCCGTTGGTTTGTGAATTAACCGGATGCTCATTTCTTCAGGTCAGTTCATTTCTGCAGATGAACATGAAGCGATGTAATCCACTCAATATCTCTTATGCCACGTATTCTAGCCGAGAACTCTGGCTGAATCCTCTTGACTTAATTCTTAATTATCATGGGGTCGGACAGAACAAATGCAGTGGCCGTGTAATTGCCGTGTCGTCTCTCTGTTGTTTTGTGAGATTAATTTCTGACTGGTGGTGAGCCGAGTTCTTCCACTGAAGCACGTGAGGTCATCCTTATACGGGACAACATAGCAGTGGCTGAGGTGGCCATCGAACTAAAACCCCTAACTTATTAAAGATAAAAGTCAAAGTGCACTTGCACTTCAAGATTTGTACTTAGCATTGTGTGGCATCTTATCCTAGCTAGCTTGTATTTGTGGAATGGATGAACCTAGCGATTGTTAGTGCTTGGCACTTGGTTCTATGAGCATCCTTACTGTACCGACAGCGCTATATTGTTTCTCTTTCTTCTGACATATGTACTTACTGTAAGTCGTTTGGATAAAAGCGTCTGCATAATGCCCGAAATTAAAATGTAAAAGTCAAAGTGAGGATAGACAAGTGAACAAGCCTCATTTCCCACAGAATGTTATGTTAATTGGTGACTTCTCACATCATAATGAATTTAGATGAAAACCATCATGGTCCCATTAGACAGCTCCTGAGGGGCCCTGAACTTCGCCCCCCAGTCTGGTGTCTGCTCTTCATGGTGTCTGGGGTGTTTCTGTGTCCTCAGGGAAGGGCAAGGATGCCTGGGCTGTAACCACAGCGCTTTCGTTCTGAGACCTGACAAGCAACAACATGCTGTTCGTCGGGTTTGTCATCGCAAAAGATTAGCGAAAATATGTGCAAAAATAAGATGGCCCTAGGACATGGAATACACCCATGAAAGCTCTCAAAACAAAAAGCCATGATAGCCTGGTCCTTGCACGATATCCAAAGTCTCATCTCTTTCTCTATCAGGCTAGAATGTGTAATAAGCTATTTGAGACTGTACCTTTGATTAAGGGTCAAACAAATACAATTGAGTTGAATTGAATCCTTTCGTACTTAGTTGTTTGGACAAGTTCAACTTCTCCCGTCTTTCCAGTCACATAGCTTCCCTCATTCAGATGAATCCCCTGCTCTTAAATTCCACCAAATGTGTCTTGATTAGTTTCCAGGATGAGAAAGCGTTGCGTCTGTTAAACAGTGCCTGAAGTGAAATGAGTGTCAACAACATGGAGTGCGACCAAACCAGCTGTGCTGACTCTGCATTTGAGCACCATCCCCTCCTCCACGTCCTCCTCATTTTCCCACCCTCCTCTTCCTCATCCACCTCCTCCTCTTGCTCCTCATCCTCCAGCTCTTCTCCTCTTCCTCCTCCTCATCCTCCTGCTCTCCTCCTCTTCCTCCTCCTCCTCCTCCTCTTTCTACTCCTCCTCCTCCCATGTGCTCCCTCCTCCTCACTACTCCTAACCATCAATTAAAGTGGCTTGCAGTTGTGAATAAAGCCGTTTAAATCCACTTCAACATCGGACTGACAGAAAATAATACACCAAGAATATAGCGCACAAACACTCCCAGAACAGAATAGTACACACACACACACACACACACACACACACACACACACACACACACACACACACACACACACACACACACACACACAGACACACACACACACACACATAGTGCGCACTGCCGTCCTTTAAAACTGAGGCATCCAGTTGCCAAACCAGATGCCTCTCAGAGGGCTCCCAGCTGCCACACGCCTAGTTGGGTTTTTTTGGAAGCCTGCTCCTTCCCATCAAACCACCAGCACCACCAGAGCCGGCAGGTCTGAACACTGCTCCGGGGGCGTGTCTGGAACCACCGCTATGTGATGGGGAAGGAAGACAGTAAGACAGGAGGGCGGGCGGGTGCAACCGGCAGACTCCTCTACGTGCGTGCGGGGCGGTAGAGCAAAACGGAGGCGTAGGAGGGGGAGGTCATCGTCTCTGGAGGAGAAGTGGCCGTTGGCGGGAAGGGTGGGATTCCCGCGCGGGGAGGTGGCGTTGAGTCAGCCAGGGAGTTGCTATCTCCACCGTCATCATTTAGCGGCCATCTTGGGGCTAAACACTAGCTGGGTGGTGTTTAGAGCCAAGAGGGAGGAAAATAGCCGAGTGTCGCGGGGAGATGTCTGGGGGAGGACTCTAGGTAATCTTATCGAAATACCGCCAACTAGCACTGAACATAACACTGGCCTTGCAGGTACCCAGCCTCCATCAGTATTAAGGTTTGCAGCCTAGGAATAGGAAGATGGATAGGGTGAATATGGAACCACAGGAACAACTCATGAGCAGAGATGGGTCAGAGCTTGGGTGTCGAAACTTGTTCATGTCCGAGATCTCGCTGTGGAGGTGTTGAAGATTTTTTGTGGTGAACTGAGCTGCACATTCTCTTTATGATGTAGAAGAGTGAGAGAATGTACATTTCTCTATGGATGTTTCTCCCAGTCTTCAAACCCACTAATGAAACACAAATGAATGTGGCCAGTCATGGATGCATGCATATGTAGTGAAATAAAAGGGATTAGGCTCCGCTGCTGTGATTTATGAGACTTACTGGGCATGACTCCTGTGAAACACTGGTTTTAGAAGATTATCCCGATTCATCGAATCATGAGATCTGCTAGGAATGATTCGTCTCTGTGTCAGTTTCAGACTGTGTAAAAAGGCTAGGTAATGCATTTCCTATGTGTCCCATACATCATCCCGACAGATTTATTTTACACATTTTCCTTCACCACCGCCCGTGCGTCAGACCCTGGAGTATCGGGTTGTATATTAAGTGAAATAACGACGTGTTTCTTCAGACACCTTCAAGCACTTCTATGTAATAAGGGGTGCCAGATTGGCTGAGGGAATGGAATAAACCCCCCCTTTTACGGGCGTGAAGACCTTCTCTTTCCCAGGCTCTGAACCCTATTACTGAAGGGGGCTGGGTACCTGCGAGGCCAGTGTTGTGTTCAGCGCTAGTTGGCGGTATTTAGATTAGATTAACGCCGCTAAACAAAGTCAACTCCTGCGAGCCCTCCCCCAGTCACCTCTGCCACCGCTCCCCACCGAGCTATTTTCTGCCTCCTCTCTATTTAACTGTAACTTACCGGGCGTGTCCCAAAATAAAGCACTTCCTTCTGCTTTTCAAACGCGCCCGGGGTGTCATCTAGCAGGAATGGGGAAGGTGCTTTCCTGCTCACGCCTGGGACTTCTGAATGGTTGCCAAGAAATCGTGACAGTAAGTTCACTGTGTTTACATGCCGCAAGGAGTCGTGGAAGAAAGGTTGTAATTACAGCCGAGGATTAGTGAAAGCCAGGGTGTGACGTACGCACTCTGCACCGTTTGTGTGTCTGAATGGACACTTCACTTCTTCATAGACTCCGACGCACCGCTGGGCTCGGTGTGCCGACTCGGGTTCGACCGAGGGATAAAAATAGACGCCCAATCAGCAGGGGTAATCAAGTGTGTCAGAGGCAGATGGCCCCGCCCTTCCTCCAGTCGTCAGAGACAAGGGGAGACAGCAGGAGCACGCAAACCAATCACGCCTCTCTCTCTCTCTCTCGCCCATGTGTCTCTCAGTCTCTCTGTCTCTCTCCATCTCTCTTTCTGTCTGTCTGTCTGTCTGTCTGTCTGTCTGTCTGTCTGTCTGTCTGTCTGTCTGTCTGTCTGTCTCTCTCTCCCTCTCTCTCTCTCTCTCTCTCCCTCTCTCTCTCTCTCTCTCGCTCCTATTCCCCCTTCAGTCATATTACTCCTCCCAGAGGTAAAGAGATTCAGAGAGAGACTGGGCAAGAGTAAGGGAGAGAGAGTGGGTGAAAGAGAGAGAGAGAGAGAGAGAGAGAGAGAGAGAGAGAGAGAGAGAGAGAGAGAAAGAGAGAGAGAGAGAGAGAGAGAGAGAGAAAGAGGCACTCTTTATGTCAGGTGCCAACATCAACACTGCCCAGGGTTGGTATGCAGACAGAAGACCTGCTGCTGGTCCCTCAATAACCTCAGTGTGTGTGAATGTGTGTGTTTGTGTGTTTGCGCACACACCCGTGAGACAGATCTAGCTGGGGGGGGGGGGGGGGGGGGGCGGGGTCACACCGGGTCCTCTTGCTCTGTCTACTCTGAGGAGCTCCAGTGTGAGGGAGAGAGCTCCAGTGTGAGGGAGAGAGCTCCAGTGAGAGAGAGAGCTCCATTGTGAGAGAGAGAGCTCCAGTGAGAGAGAGAGAGCAGAGGAGTAACGTACTGTCTGGAGATATTCTAACTAGCGGGCTCAGTCCTCCTGTGTGCTTCAACCCGTCAGAAAGAGCAAGTACATCGGAGGCATCTTCAGTGGAGGTAGGATCACTATCAGAGTGGCATCTTCCACACATATTGTATGCAGTAGGATAGAATATTTATATATTTTTTCCGTTTGGTTCATTTATGTTTTGTAGCAAAACACTATGAATTAGTAAGTTTAGGACTTTGGATTAGTGATGTTTATTCAGTTCATTCAAGTTTTGAGGATGACGCAATTGTTTCAATATAGTATGAATAGAATATAGTCTATATAGTATATATTGAATAGTGCTCCTGAATATAATGGAACTTTGCCACCATTGGATTCTGAGAAACGTGGAAAATAAGGTTGTCTGAGAAGTGTTTTTTGTTTTGTTCTGCTGAGTGACTTAGCGCGGTGTCTCTGAGTCACTTCTCGGTCATCGCCTTCTTGGGGAAAACAGTTTGTGGTTCGAATTGTGTTCCAAGGCAACAGAAATAGCGACTGCCATGACCGCAGTGGTGCGTCGTCTCTGTCTGTATCCGTCTCTCCGTGCAGTCCACCTCTGATAGCTCTGTGGTAATCTGCTCAGCAGCCCCTGCTAGCTGAACGCTACATCGAGCACCGTCTCACTGCCACCGAGTCTCCACAGACACCTGGTTAAGCAGATAGCCCCGGTGGATGTTTTGTCATTTAGATAAATGCTCCTCTGAAGGGCCCCTGAGTTGCCACCAGGTGTGTTGCTGATTAGCCCTCACAAGCCATTTCATAATACCCCCCCCCCCCCCCCCCCCCTTCATAATAGGCCCCCCTCACCTCCCTTCATGGCGTCGTTCCCCATCTGTCGGTGCTTTAGCTCCATCTATACTGCTTGGTTGGGGGGGGGGGGGGGGGGGGGGTGGCAGGCAGAGGCATGGCCTGTCAAGGGGCCCTCAGACCTGCGCTCTAAATCAGGCCGGCTGCCCCTGGGTGAGGAGGTCTGGCTCTCGAGGTCCGGACAGCTCAAGGTCCTCTCCATCACTCACCGAGATCTTGTCCTGTCCTCGGTCATGAGAGAGAGAGAGAGAGAGAGAGAGAGAGAGAGAGAGGAGACAGAGAGAGAGAGAGAGAGAGAGAGAGAGAGAGGCCATGGCAATAAAGCCCTCTGAGAGAGAGAGGAGAGAGAGAGAGAGAGAGAGAGAGAGAGAGAGAGAGAGAGAGAGAGAGTGCAAGCGAGAGAGAGAGAGAGAGAGAGAGAGAGAGAGGGTGGGGGGGAAGTAAATTATATATAGGGAGTGAGCGAGAGATGGTAAATTGATTGGGTGAGAGAGATGTGGAAGAGAAAGATAAATATAGAGGAAAGGGAAAAGAGCGGGAGATGGAGAAAATGGAGATGGTGAAGAGGGCGAGGGGGGGGGGGGGTAAGGTGTGTATAGGACTGAGATTGCAGCCCCAGCTGTTGTGTCTTTCATCTTCTACCCTTCTGTTCCCTGCTCCTTAAGTGATCGCCCTGCCTGGTCAGCCAATCATTAGGTGTGTGTCTGTGTGTGTGTGTGTGTGTGTGTGTGTGTGTGTGTGTGTGTGTGTGTGTGTGTGTGTGAGTGCCTGTGTGTGTGTCTGAATGCCTGCCTGTGTGTGAAGTGGGAAGGTCATAAAGGGTGCAACACACTAAGCCTATGTGTGGGCCTGTGTGTTTGAATGTGCATGCATACACACTTACGTTGCCGATGATGCTAGCTTGCTAAGGTCTAAGGTTGTCTAAGGTCACTCCTTTGGGTGTCTGTGTGCAAGTGTGTTTGTGTTCACCGGCTCCCGGATGGATCAAAAGCAGAGAAAGAATTTCCCCCAAAAAAGGGACAATAAAGGATGACTTGACTTGACTTGCTACAGTGACTGTTAGCACGCTAGCACGCTAGCAGTCATGCTACAGAGATTGTTAGCACTGGTGAGTCATGGTTGGACTGTTTACTCTCAGCCCTCCTCTGATTGGATCATTTTTAACAAGTGTTGCCTTCCCCTGCCATGCTGTTTACCTGCAATACAGCCCCCTCCCCCCCCAAACCCACCACCCTTTCAAAGTCAAACAGTGTTAGTGTCTGTCTGCCTGAGACAGCGTCTGAGCACGCTCAGACGGGAGAGCAGAGCGTGTATGTGTGTGTGTGTGTGTGTGTGTGTGTCTGAGTATGTGTGTGTGTTTGTTTCAGTACCAGCGTAGCATGCCCTATGAAGGGGCTTTCTCTGTGCATGATATAGACAACAAACCATAATGGTTTGATACCCTGGTGACTCAACATCACGTCACAGCCTGGACTCAGAGCTCAGCTGCTTGTTGTTGTGTTTCTCGCGAGGAGTTATTCTGGGATGTTTTGTCCGACAGTCATGGCTTTGTGTTCTCTGGCCAGGAAACTCTGGAAACTGCGCCGTTCTCCAGCTTCGATGCCTCCTCCATTATCTCCGCTGAGACTTCATGTGTGTTTGAGTACGTGCGCGCTCCGTAGTAAACGTGCACGTCCTTCGTGGAGCCCTGGAGTACCGCCTCTGAGAGACGCGTCTGTCCGTCACCTTGGTCGCTTCCTGTCCAGTGGCAGTTAATCCCCGGGGGAAGGGGGGGGGGGGGGGGGAGAGAGAGAGAGAGAGAGAGAGAGGGAGAGGGGAGGGGGAGAGGGGGGCAGAGAGAGAGAAAGAGAAAGAGGGGGAGAGAGAGAGGGAATGATTGCTTGGGCGATGGGGAGAGACAGGAAGAATGAGTCAAGGTGAAAGAGAGAGAGAGAGTGAGAGAGAGACATTCAGAGACAGCGTGCGAGAGAGAGGGCGTGCGAGAGAGAAAGAGCGAGAAAGAGAGAGCGATGCACAAGGTAAGCTGGAGGCAAAGGGGAGAGGCAGATCAAAATTGGGACGAGAGAGAGACAGAGAGGGAAAGAGAGCGATGGAGGGAGAGCGAGGGTAAAGTTTGAAAGAGAGAGAGAGAGAGAGAGAGGGGGAACAGAGCTGGGAGCAGCCTAAGACAGCTGGAGTGGTCTCCCATGAAGGCCACACGTGGGCGGGATCTGAGCTCAGGGATTAGAGGGGCTGGACATGAGCCAACACAGCTTTGCTGCACACGGCCTGCAGGGCCGCAGTTAGCTAATTCTGGCCCCGGCCCCACTGGCAGCGCGGGGGGCCGGGGCCCCGTGGAATGATGCAGCAGGAAATTAGCCAAGAGGACAGCAAAACGCCAGCCGGGGCTGGAGCTCGGCTGGCCACTTCAGAACCCAAGCTGCATGGCGAGTCTTTGTCGCCGGACAGGAAGTGAAGCTCTCACAAGAAATAGCCACTTAAGTCTGCACGTTTCAGCGCACACACACACACTAACGGCCTGATGTCCAGAGGAACACACAGGAAGGGTATACGGAGAGTGGTGGTGTAATGGAAAACTACTTTTATTACCCTGTACTGGATTCCTCGCTAATGATTTAGTTTGTTGGCACATTCCTGGGTCAGGTGCGTGAATAATAGGAATTAGAGAGCCTGTTTCCCAAGCCCCACAGAGCAAATGCACTCGAACAATGGAGCGACTTCTTTTGATCAACTCCTAAGTTCCCCTTACAGTGAACAGGGCAAGGCGTGCCTCTCGCCCTTTTCTCTAACATTTTGTGCATTGTTATCTCCTTGTGTTGACTAGTACTGCCTGTTAATCTTTGTTTATAACCTGACACCCCATGGATACGTCTCTGCATGCTATTGTCTTAAAGTTCACTAGGTTATTCTAGGCTGTATGTAGACCTTGTTCAACCTAGCGGCCATGTTAGTCAGTTGACCTACCTGACCTTCTAGAATCTTTGAGGTAACCATGAAAACCCGACCAAAATGCATTCTAAGTTAATGGAATGCAGAACTAAAAACAATGCGGTGCATGAGTCGTCATTCTTTCCAGAGATTCCAGACATTTCAGCCCCCAAGCTAACCAATATGGCTGCAAGGTCGGGGAAACCAAGTGTGTTCCTTGGCATTCAGAAACAGAGGTCAATCGATCACAATCACAATCCCCCCCCCTACCCCACCCCCAAACCCACCCACACAAATACACACACACACACACACACACACACACACACACACACACACACACACACACACACACACACACACACAATCCTACCAACCAGAGCAGAAAATTAAACACCTTCTTCCCGGCCCTGCTGTGGCAGACCCCGACCTTTGTATGAAAACAAAGAACCTGGGTACTCTGTGAGGTTTGTTGACCACTGCCTGACCAAGGGGGTGGCGATGGTGGCTGGTCTTCGTGCCAACAAAGATGGCGGCTAGGTAGTGGACGTGGAATGAGAGCGGGCAGACGACATCAGAGACAGCTGAGCGTGGGATTAACCACTCACAAGCACACTTGTGAAGGTGTCCTGTGTTAGGACAGGCTGTCAAAACAGTCGAGAAACACACGTACTGTATGTTTGTACATGCTAATGGACTTATGCAGGAAGATGTAATGGGGAGGATGTTTGACCCCCATCGGATATTAGGATCAGGGTTGGATCCTCAGTGTCCACACTCTACCTGTAAGCATCCTGGAGGAAGATGCCAAGCCCGTCCTTGCTTCTCGATGTTGTGTAACTGACTTCAGTAAACGTCTGGTCGGAGACAGCCTCTCCATCATGATACCTGCCTCAGAATCAACAACACTCCCCATCCAATGACTCAGTAGTTGTATCTTGCCTAGCGTGTCAGCACCTTCTCTCATACTCATAGCATACTTCTCTCAACAACAACTGTCTGATCGGACTATCCGCAGCCCAGACGGCGGTAACAACAATAAACACCCCCAGCATCTGATGCTAGACAGCTGCTTCACGGTGTCCCTCTCTGCATGGTCACACACGCGTGCGATGCTGCCTCCTGTTAGCCCAGAACAGGTTGGAGCGAGTGACCGAGGCTACCTCCTGTTAGCCTCTTAGCCCAGAACAGGTTGGAGCGAGACGCCACTCGGGCCGGATGGAATTAGGGTTTGTGAGATGGGTCAGGTCCCGGGTCAGCTCATCAGGTTCTGTTCCGATAACGGTTGTTATAATTAGCATTACGATGTTCAAAAACATCTGTTTTTTCTGGTTCTGATTTTTGTTCCTAAACATTGTGGTTTTAGGTGAGCTTGTCCTTTGGATGTGTCCCACCTTTCACATAATGTCATGACTATCCCCTTTTTTCACCTTATACATTAAAGCTCTAATTACGTCCTTCCCTATGGGCATTGATGGTGGAAACTGCTTCCACAGACAGATATTATATTATTATATTGCAGTTATTTTTGCATCGACTGGTATTTCCCTCAAAAGGTATTTTTGACGGTTAAAAAGTGATTGTATTTTTTGTTCAGATTGCACCTCGCCCGACCCACACCCATTGTTCGGCCGTCGATGATGTCATCGTTGGAAAATGCACTCCCATTTTTGTGGTTTTGGATTTCAAGATGATAAAAAGCGTCACCAGAGTAAGGGGAGAGCACAGTCAAAACTTCCTGCGTTATTTAGAGGTTCAGCCAGGCATGCAGACTGCAGCTGCTCTATTATAAATACCTTTTCAAAGAGCGGCACAACGCAACCGTCGGCTCGTCTGGTCTGAACCCGTCGGTCACACTCTCACACTCTACGGCCCGATGGTGTGTGGGTGTCCATACAGTATGAGTACAGTATGTAGGCTGTACTCATACTGCATGTATAAACACAGTTCCTGCAACGTGAAACCAAAGAGTTCAAATCTCACGACATTGGTACCGCCACCAATGCAACTTATCCAAAATGTGCTGTGTGAGTGTATGTATGCCTGTGTGTGTGTGTGTACGTGTGTGTGTGTGTGTGTGTGTCTGTGTGCGCGCCTGTGTGTGTGTGTGTGTGTGTGTGTGTGTGTGTGTGTGTGTGTGTGTGTGTGTGACGACCTCACTCTGATCCGCAGCTGAAGTGGTTTATCTACTCTGGGGCTCCCCCCCACGCCATGCCTGGACCGCTATTAATAACACGTCCGCCTCTCTCCGGATGGTCGCCGTCCTGACGTACACCTCCCCATTTCCTCTTCCTCCCCCTCTCCCCCCCCCCCCATTACCCCCTCACCCCATGGGTCATCAGTTGGAACTGGTTTTCTCTGGAGAAAATCCCCCCTCCCCTCCGCTCTCCCTTCTCTCCCCTCTCACTTCCCTCCTCTCCCCTCTCCCTCCCCTCCTCCCCCTCCTCTCCTCTCCCCTCTCCCTCTCCTCCTCCCCCCTCTCCCTCCCCTCACTCCCCCTCCTCTCCTCCCCTCCTCCCCTCCGTCTCCCGCCACAAGGACTCGGCCAGAGCTGGGACCACAGCGGAAGGGGCGATCAGTGGAGAACGTGGGAGAGAGAGAGAGAGAGAGGTAGAAGGAAGGAGAGCGGGAACGGACGAGCGAGAGAGGGAGACGACAGAGGGTAGGAGGAATAGAGAGGGACGACAGTGACAGAGGCGAAGAGAAACAGGGGGGAGACGGACAGGGAGAGAGGGAGAGAGAGAACGACGGGGGAGGGAAAGTATTTGCTCAACACGGTGGGACCAGGGGGTCCGGGGAGAGCCCTCCCCCCCCTCCTCCCTGACGGGGCTCGGTGCAAGCGGTGTTGGGATGGAGCTCCTCTGGAGGCTATGACATGTGGTGCTTACAGTGTACCTCGGACCGGAGCCGGTCTCTGCTCGACCTGAGCTCTGACAGCTATGGGTAAGAAGAGCCATGGGACACACACACACTGTGGACGTCTGTGAGGCACACGCCAGAGTGTGTGTTTGCGTATGCGTCGCGTGTGTGTTTTAAAATCACTCGTCTTTTGCGTTAAGGGGTGAGGGGGGTTTGTTGCTGCTTCTCGATTGGCTTGTTGATTTCCTGGTTGATTGTCACTGATTACTGCCAGACAATACAACGATGAGTTGAGCTGTGTAAATATCTCGGATAACACAGAGACACACCCGTTAAGGATAAGTGATCTCAGAACATTGTGTGCGTGTGTTTATTTTGTTATGCCGCCAAGCACTCAGCCCATTTGCCGGTTCAGGTCACATGACTGACAAGGTTTCTACTTCAGAACAGAACCAAAAATAACACAAATTTGTGTTGGCCATTCTAGGCTTCCGTAGGGACGGCCTCCCCTCGTCGCTAAGGCTTAGAAAGTACTGCTTTGTTGAGTTCAGTTAAACAGTTTCAGCGTCACTGTGTCATGTCTTAACAGGGGAAAGTAACCCAGTAACCGCTAATAAACACGAGCGTACCTTTGATTTTGCGTGTGTACCAGCGCGTGTTTCACGCACCGTCAGCGAGGTCTGTAATCCACCAGTAATCTCACTTAGTGACAGACGCAAGGTGGGATGAGTTCATTATCGTCGAATGACAAAGTGATTAGTTGCCACGCTTGCCACACTCCAATCTGTGTCCACCCCGACTCCCAAACCCCCCACACACACACACACACACACACACACTTCTTCGCTCTCAGGCCTGCCCACACATCTGTTGTCTCACCTTCGTCAGCGAGCAGCTTATTAGAAAGTGTTGTCAGTGTTGTTGTCTGCCGCGGGTGCGATGTGATGGCAGGGCTTTCATTCACCGCACATCCCCGGCGGAGCTCCGTCTCATAATAACTCCAGCGGTGGAGAGGTTGATGCTCAGTGTTTATGAGTTCCTGAGTGGTGGCGGCTGGCTAACAGGTGGTGAGAGATTAAACACCGGCCGGTTTTGTTTCACACGTTTTCGGTTCCCTTCCTCTTTGCTGGGTTTGAAATATTTGGGGGATTTAAGATGTACTTTATATAGCACTTTTCCATCAAGTCTATCATGCAAGGCGACAGCCAGTTAGTCAGGAGCAGTGAGGGTGAGCTGCCTTGCTCAGGGACACCTCGATACTCCAGCTAGGAGGAGCCGGGGATTGAACTAGCAACCTTCCGGTTACCAGCCAACCCGCTCTATCTCCTGAGCCAAATGCATGACTTCAACGTCCACTAGCACGCTCTTGTTTTGGTGGAGAAATCAATAGAAAGGTGTGTATAATGGACAGGGTTGTTGTTTTTTGTGATTTGGTCTTGCTGCACTCAGAACTTGAACTGCTCAACTATTGATTGTATAGCTTTGATAGTTCTCGAGCCCACCTGGAAGTCTCTTCAGATGAGACCGTCTAAACGTAATGGCAGATATAGTAGCGCCACCGTGGAGCTGCCCTATCACCCACCAACCAGATCCACTGAGCTCGGAGCAGCTGCAGGATAAATAGGGCCCAGCCGTTCCTTTCATACGATGATGAAACTCAAGTCGACGCGACAGGAAACAAGCCAGCCGCGTACGCACTTAGATCCGTTGCTAAACGGTTTGCGACCGGCCTGGCCCGGTTCATCCTGCCTTCCTTCTCCTCTTCTATGCATTCCTGATTAAAACCAGCGTTGTTAGGAGAATGTGTTTAATTTTCCGAGAGGTTAGAGACAATCTTCACTGAGGCTAGAACTGGCATGCTGTGACTGTCACTGTGAATCCAGCTGATGGGCGAACGGGTTCAGGACACAACAGAGCAGATCTCGGCTCCTCTCTCGTTCCTCTGTGACTCATATTTGTCCCGGCTTCTCCTCTGCTCTCAACTTATTTCTAGAAGGTCATCCACAGCCTGACGACCGTATTTCAGTGAAACCTTCAGTGTCATTCCCTGTCTCCTTTTGTTCTTCTGGGGAGTAGCGGAGGTGGAAAGGGGGCGCTTTGTCATTATTGGAATGCGTCCTAATCTTCCCAGAGAGCATTTGGAAAGGAAGTGCCGTTTCATACACACCCATATATGGGCCCGTGCCAGCGGGCTCACATCTGGTGTAGGGGAGCCTGGCAAAACAGGCAGGTGCACCGTGGGGTTGATTACTGTGTGTGTGTGTGTGTGTGTGTGTGTGTGTGTGTGTGTGTGTGTGTGTGTGTGTGTGTGTGTGTGTGAGTGTTTGGTGGGGGTTGTCTGTGTGTGTGTGTGTGTTGTGGGGGAGGGGGTGGGGAGGGTACAATGGTGGTTCAATGTGACTTTGCAGCTATCGCAAACTAAGTTCTGTTGTCAAGGTCCTCTTCTCGATGTATTAATACACACCCGGCTACTCACTGGAAAGCACACGTGTGTGGTTGTGTGTCTCTATGTGCCTGTGTGTGTGTGTGTATGCACATGTGTGCGTGTGTGTGTCACACATGATTGGGTCATGAGTCATGGGGTGTAAACGTTTGTAAAGTTTGTGGTTCGAAATGCAGATTCCCTAAATATGTTTGACCCGGTATTGACGGCGTTCCATCATCTAAAATAAACCATGACTGCGTCCGTCTGTCTGTCGGGCGTTTTTCATTTATTTGCGGTTCCGTGGCTGTGGACTGTTGTTATTTTATTGGGGTGTATCAAACCTGACACGCTTCAAAGTGACACGGCGGCTGTTTGACAGGCCGGCCATATTCTCTCTATTAGATTTATGTCCCCATTTCGGGGAGTCGTTCATCATTGTGGGCAGCAGATCGGAGATAGAGTCACTGCCAGCCGATGGAAAGGTAGTGGCTGATCCCCTGTGGAACATGACAAATGTGAGGAAAATTAAACAGCTCCGGACAATTATCTCCAACTCTCCGCCACAGATAGTCCTCAGCTCCTCAGGGAGATTAGAGGAAATGAACTGTGAGTAATACCATCTTTTAAAGAGCCAATGGCAGCCCCCCTTATCACAGAAACGCCGTCACAACCTTACAGACTTTTTCTTGTTCAAATTATACCAAAATAATTAATGTGTAATTGATGGACCTCGGAATGGAGCTGTGAAAGTAAGAGATCCCAGAAGGGCAGAGGCGGCTCTGTGTCGAATACTCCAGTCTAAACCGGAATAGATTTCTAAACTAGTGTTCACAGGAATTTACTTGACAGGAAGTAGGGATGTTGCTATTAAGACTATAACCCGTGTTTCACTTTGGTATGTGGAGCCCTCGCGGTTAGGAACAAATATTGAAACAACCTCTAAAAACACTTGGTTGTTTTGTGAACACACTGCCTTAATTGGAGTGCTGAGAAGCTCTGCACAGCTACATCATTCATTATGGATGCCATCCTCGCAACTACTTTTCTCATTTGTTTGGCTGCCTGCGATTCACCACAAGCGCTGTTATTGTGAAGTTCTAACCGAAACCGCCAGAAGAGAGCAATCACTGGGATGTGAAGTGGAAGACCACACAAGTAACCATCACCGCATTACCCTTAAACCCCGTCGTCAGCACAAAGAGCAGAAAACAACGTGTTTGTAGGCAGCGTCTGGGCATTCCGTGTGGGTTGGACGGGGCTGCTGTTGGCCTCACATCCTTGGTTAGAGATAAACAACTCCTTCTGCATGGGAACTATCGGTTTAAAGAAGGCCTTTTCGCTGTCTCAGCAGGAAGGCGGATGTGGAAACGTTTTGGAGAGATTGAAACTGGGACTGGTCTGGTTCTCAGAGCTAGGAGCGCTTGACCTCGAAGGCCAGTGAGCCTTGAGGCAAGGCGAGGCCTGCCATGAAGTGTGTGTGTGTCTGGCAACGTCTGGTGATGCCAGTGAGCGAGTGGGAAAGTCATTGAAAGATGTTCCTATTTACAATATACTTCATGAATCATTTAACCAGTTTACCATCCAAATGTACAACACAAGGTTGATACTACTTTAGTCCTGTTTTAAATCCATTTTGTGCAAGTGCTTGTGAAGCAACACTGTCTGGCAGGCCACAAAAGGGTAGAGATCGAATATGAAGGAATTAGCAAGAAACGAAAGTGAAAGAAACCCAATTACTGGGCATTCCCGCCCTGTTATTGTTGCCGTCTCGGAATCCCCTGCTATCAGAAGGAACAGGTTTCATCTTGACCCTACTCTCAGGAGTCACGGTCACAAGGAGCTTCTCTGAGACTCCCTGACACGACACACCTTGCAAACGGTTCTACTTCCATCTCTGTTGTTTTCCGAGTTGTCCGTTTGAATCTCCTTCACGGTTTCCAGGTTTGTTGTGAGCGTTTTAGCTCTGCTCCACGGACTCAATGCAGCACTTGTTACTTTCACTGAATTACACTTGAGCCTAATCCGGCGCTGGCTTTGTTTTACAATCAAGGAGCTTTTATTCTTCAAGGCTAGCTGGTTCTCAGCTGTCGACAGGCAACCGTGGCACGGTGCACTTTAACCCTCTTAGCCAATCACTGCAGTTTATGGGGCGGGGAGCTAGTGAGCAGATTATGACAATTAGTTCTGCATAGGGCCATGGAGAAGTGGCAGTGAGGCGCCACAATGCCGGGAGCTCAAACAGTGTGGTATTGATACTACAGTGTAGTATTTATGTGTTGCATAAGGGTCAGTTTAGTTTGCTGTGAGGTCCAGCAAAGCCAATTGAACCCGGAATATATAATATATTATGTCACTTCAATTTACTTGATCAATCAAGGGGTTACCTTGATTGTGGATCTGTGTGTTTGTGTGTGTGTGTGTGTGTGTGTGTGTGTGTGCGAGTGTGTCTGTGTGTGGAACGTATCCAAGTGTGCATCAAGCACTATTTACAGTTTTACATCATGCTTCTAAAGTGGACGCAGCTGTAAGACTGTCAGCCGCCCCTCTGAATGCTCCCATAAATACTCTCTCCGGTCTTTATACCCGGCGGATCAAAGTTCACAGTGCGGGTGTGTCGCGCCTCACATGACTCACACTCTAGCACAGGCGGAAGAAGACCTATAGAGCGAACCACGCCGACTCCTGTTCCTCTGCAGGCAGCACTGACCGTCCGGACCCCAGCCCGCTGTCGTTGCTGACGTCTCCTTGCGTTTGTGTTCCCCTCCCCTCTCTCCGCGCAGCGTGGAAGGTGATGCTGCAGGTGGCGAGGCCGGACCCTCGCTGGGCCCCGGAGGAAGCTACGCCTGCGTCCCCGTAAGCCACCACCACCGGGACGTGGGCCCCCGGTCCCTGGAGCATCTGGACGACGGCGGCGTTGGCGTCGGCGGGCAGCTGTACGGACACATCGTGGTGCTGCCGGGACACCAGCGGCCCCGCAGGCCCAAGCTCCAGCCCTCGCAGTCGGTGATCCGCAAGCAGGCGGAGGAGGAGGCCATCAAACGCTCCCGCTCGCTCTCCGAGAGCTACGAGCTCTCCGCCGACCTCCAGGACAAACAGGTGAGGAGCTGGTTGGGTTGAGTGGTTGGGGGTGAAGGTGGAGGAGGCGGAGGAGGTGGAGGAGGTGGTGGAGTTGGTGGAGGTGGCAGAGGGGAAGATGGTGGTTAAAGAGCCGAGTGGCCAAAGGGGAAGGTGGTGGTTTGAAAGTGGAGGTGGAGGTGGAGGTTGAATGAGCGGTGGAGGAGGTGGAGGTGGTGAAGGGGATGGAAGGCAGGGAGTTGGTTTCATTTGAACTTTACTCATTTCCTGGAGGTGAAGGGGGTGATTAGAGGATGAGGATGAGGAGATACTGAAGGGGAAGGAAGAGGACGAGGAGAGGATATGGAGGAGGCGGAGGGTGGTAGGCGGTGTCATTCCAACCTTCCTCATCTCTCTCTGTTCTATGCCCAGGTGGAGATGCTAGAGAGAAAATACGGCGGCCGGTTCATCACGCGCCATGCGGCCCGCACCATCCAGACGGCCTTCCGCCAGTACCAGATGAACAAGAACTTCGAGCGCCTCCGGAGTTCCATGTCCGAGAACCGCATGTCCCGCCGCATCGTCCTGTCCAACATGAGAATGCAGTTCTCCTTTGAAGGGCCCGAGAAAGTGCACAGCTCCTACTTCGAGGGCAAGCAGGTCTCCCTTACGGACGACGTCAGCGGCGCCGGCGCCAAGCTGGGCGCTCTGGTCGCGGCCGAGCACGGCGCCGGCGGCACGGGGGACCCCGGCGGCGGCGTGCTGCCCAAAGCCCCCACCGCCCAGACGGACTTCACCGACGCCATCACCGAGCTGGAGGACGCCTTCTCCCGGCAGGTCAAGTCCCTGGCCGAGTCCATCGACGACGCCCTGAACTGCCGCAGCCTGCACGGCGAGGACGGCCCGCCGGACGCCCTGCCGCCGCGGCCCCGCCCGGACCCCGAGCGGGACTTAAGCCACCTCCTGAGCTACCAGGCCAAGCCCTCCCCGCTGTCCTCGGAGCCCCGCAAGCTGGACGAGATGCGGGCGTCGTACAGCGACGTGACGCTCTACATCGACGAGGAGGAGCTGTCCCCGCCGCTGGCGTTGACCCAGTCGGGGGAGCGGCCCTCCAGCACGGAGTCGGACCTGCGGCTGCGCTCGCTGGGCTCCTCCCAGGACTACTGGTCCCTGGTGCACAGCAAGGACGACACCAAGGGCGACACGGACACCAGCTGCCGCAGCACGCCCTCCCTGGAGCAGCAGGAGCAGCGTGAGCAGCGGCTGCGCGTGGACCACCTGCCGCTGCTCACCATCGAGCCGCCCAGCGACAGCTCGGTGGAGCTGAGCGACCGCTCGGACCGCGGCTCGCTCAAACGGCAGAACGCCTACGAGCGGAGCCTGGGCAGCCAGCAGGGCAGCCCCAAGCACGGGGGCCTGCCGCCGCGGGGGCCGCCGCGGGGAGACGAGGACCCCGCCTCTGCCGCCGGCGCCGCCGCGGTGGCCGCCGTGGGCGGCGCCCCCCGACACCACCACCACCACCACCACCACCACCACCACGCAGCGCACCACCACCAGCGGGCGCGGCAGCTGGAGGGCCACCTGGCCATCAACGGCACGGCCAACCGGCAGAGCAAGTCGGAGTCGGACTTCTCGGACGGGGACAACGACAGCGTCAACAGCACGTCCAACTCCAACGACACCATCAACTGCAGCTCCGAGTCGTCGTCGCGCGACAGCCTGCGGGAGCACACGCTCAGCAAGCAGACGTACCACAAGGAGACGCGCAACAGCTGGGACTCGCCCGCCTTCAGCAACGACATCATCCGCAAGCGGCACTACCGCATCGGGCTCAACCTCTTCAACAAGTACGTAGCGCTCACCCTGCTGAGATCACATGACCGACAAGGTGCTGAGATCGGAGAGAAAGAGGTTGGGGCGACTTTGAGAGAACGAGAACCAGCCTGCGCGTTTTCGTTGCTGTTTACTGAGGCTCCAGAGCATCAGGGGCGTAATTGTTGTTTTAGTCGCAGTGAATGCACGGCCTCTCTCCATCGGTCGTCCCCTGCCGTGAAAACAGAGGGGTGAGGCAGTGTATACAGAGACAGGGTGGTTTAGAAGCAGGTGGAGGACACATATGATAGCCTGGCACGCCAGCCCACCCCACTAACCAGCCTGCTATCACATGGTTGGGTGTTTATGTGTGGTTCTTCGATGTGAACCGTCTCGCTTGGCTATTTTCTTATACAAGTGAGTGCTGCTCCGACCGCGTGTAGTGAGAGAATGTCGGTCTGCAACATGGAGTTTGTTTTGCTTTAATCAGAGGTGATTGAGCATTTGCTCTGCCTCCGAACCAGACATTATGTTCCTTTTAATCAACGTGTGTCATTAGGCAAGTGGAGAGAAAAACCTGCCTTCCCACCCACACACACACGCTCAAACTCAAACTCTCACACACACACACACACACACACACACACACACACACACACACACACACACACACACACACACACACACACACACATACACACACATAATATCACACTCTCAAACACACAAACACACAATCTCACACTCACACATGCACACACACACACATACACACAAACAGACAGACAGACAGACTAGGCCTATGCATAAACACAGTCACTCACTGCCCACATCCCATTCCCCGTTATTACCCTCCTCCCTCTCTGGATCACATTCATCCCGGGGTAACATTAATCCTGGGGTAACAAGAGCACAGACGTGATCACAGATGTGAGGAGCCTCCCCTCCTCCTGTCCTCTGACTGTCTCTCTTCTGATCCCTGCTGTCTCCCCCCCCGCTGTGTCTCCAGGAAGCCAGAGAAGGGGGTCCAGTATCTAATCGACAGGAACTTTGTCCCGGACACCCCTGTGGGCGTCGCCCACTTCCTGTTGCAGAGGAAGGGCCTGAGCAGGCAGATGATTGGGGAGTTCCTGGGCAACAGACAGAAGCAGTTCAACCGGGACGTTTTGGAGTAAGTGACCCTAAGCTAACCCTAACCTAAGCCTTACCCCCTTAACCGTATTCCACTTACCCTCGGTCCCTTAACCCTAACCCAGTAACCTTAACCCCTTAACTCCCCCTTGCAAATGTCATGACCTGTTGTCCTCATCACAGCTTTACTGATTCAAATTGTGTTATTTCACGTGGATCCTGTTTATTAACGTTTCCAAGTTTCCAGTCTTCAATCGTGTGTTGTGTTGGTTTATTTGAATGATTGTATGCTGCTTCTTGCCAGCTCTTTTGCAAAATACCTTTTATCCTTTCAATGAGACTAACAAATCCACACTAAAGAAAACAAACTCTAAACCCCCAAACTGGCCCTCACGTACCCCTAGACAGAACACTTTATTCATCTTGGAATGGGGACTCGGAACGTGTTAGAGCAGCAGAAGCAGAGTGCAAATCCAACAAGAGAATATCAAATCAGAATAAAAAGGCCTGTTAATTCCTGCTGCTCCATGCACGCCGGTGTGCATGAGGACACACAGGGGCGAGCATCACTTAAATGTGTGCTTCCCACTCCGGTATTCATTGTATTCTCTGATTATCCAACCCCAACTGTAACTTATTTTTGGGAAAAGCCATCTGCTGATATACATTCATATTTAAGTATTTGGTCCGGCTGTTTGGTTTGGGGTATCGATTCTCTTGAGGGCACTGCAGATAAAACGACAATCTTCAACCCATTTAGAGTCTGACTTATATCCATGCTCATTCCCAGTCTGTATAACATGGTGACTTCAATTCCAGCCCACTGATACTAAAGACTGAATGTGTGCATGTTGAGTGACTCTAGTAGTGATTGAGACTTCACTGATTATGCCGTTACGTACCAGACTACTTCCAGAGGGACTGCTGAGGAAGACATATGGGTCACATAAGTCCACCTAAGTGGCACTTGGAGCCTGCAATAGCTGCTTTGCTTTGCATCAGCTCAGCTGCTCAGACTTGACAAAATGATGACATGCCTCGTCACTGGCAGAACCAATGTTCTCCTAGGAGGTGGGGGGCACATCTCAACCACAACATGAACATCAACCCCTTTCCCACTGACCTTTCATTGACCCCCCAGACCCATACACGTGCAGTATGACATCATTGCCACACGTCTGTCCGAGCGATGACAGTTTGTCATTTAGCTCCGGAATCTCAACAGCCCTTTATATTCCGTATCGACAACTTTACAGGACATTTACATTTGCGTTTCGGGCATTTAGCAGACGCTTTAATCCAAACCGATTTACAATGAGTATATTTGTCAGAAGAAAGAGGGGGGGAAGGCTATGCAGTGTCTAGGGTGAACTCTGAACATGCGAGTCTTGAGTCTCTTTTTGGAAGCTGGTGAGCAACTCGCTCGGGCGGGGAGCTCGTATCACCACTGCGGTGCCGAAGCAGAGAAGAGTTGTGGCTTTGATGATCGACCTTTGCTTGCTCTTAGCGACGACGGGTGCCAGGAATCCAGCTGAGGTAGTTGAGCGCAGCGCTCGGGCTGGGGTGTGTGGTCTCAAGGCCTTGCCGTGCAGCCTCGCCCAGGCTTGTGATGCCGTCCGTGGTCCCCGCCCTTGAACTCCGGTGAAGTTCACTGAGATGCAAAGCAGAGCGTCCACCGCTGAACTGCATTGATGACATGACGCCCGATTACTAAAAGAGCTGCTTTGGCCCACGCCTCTGAATCCAAACGAGGGACATTTGACCTTTGTTACTCCAGCGTGACCCTCTCCAAATGAATGTCTGGTCCACTCCCGCTTCAAGGCCTCGTCCGTCACTATTGATTGCTCACGGGATATGCTACCCACTTAAAGAATGGCTCATTCACAGTCTGTGTGTGTTGTGTGTGATTGTGTCGGAGTGATTAAGTGTTTGATTGAAGATTCGCCCCAAAACACTGCATTAAAGCAATATTTCACCCTTTCTGCTCCCACAAGTCGCTTGGGCTGATTAACTGATTAGCTTATTAGCTTATCGTGCGGAGCATATCATACCCTTATGAGGTTGGCTTCTGCGGAGTAAAATGGTCTAAATGCTAATCGGCCCAAAGAAAGTGATTAGGGTCAGGACATTTTGGTAAATCAAAAAAAGTGATTACCATATGAGGCCAAATATGCATAATGGATGAAATATTGCTTTAAAGTCACAAAGTGTAACATTTCATCTAGTTTGTAGCTTGAAATTAGTCTTATCTGTAGTCAATGCTGCATGCATTCAATTATGTGATCAGTGAAGGCACATCCGATAACTGATATAATCTACAAATACAAAATGCTGGCCAGCCCTTACCACTCTCTTTGTCTTCAATAGTCTTAGAGATATGCTAGGTCGCGTCACGCAGTTGCAAAGCCAGTTAGCAGGTTGAGTTATTTCAGTTCTGAAGGTCCCCTGGCTACTTACTGGGAGGGGCTTAATCTTACACAACTCAACTTGAATGTGTAAGACCGAGTCTGTGAGCTGAATCGCCTTGTGTACTCTACACATATTGCTTTTCTTTAACAAATGTTTTTTGTTTGGTTTTGTCATTTTAATATTGCATTCTCACATCAGAAAATCTAAGAAATGTAAGACAACGTTATCATAATAGTAAACCGAAACCAACAAGAAAAAGTACTACACAATGCTTCTAAGGTGTAGGATGCCCGACTCTCTCGTCTTAGACACGTGAGCGGTTGCTCTGTGCTCAGTGTGTGCTGTCTGACCGGCCGCCTCTCTGCGTCTCTGTCTCCTCCCAGCTGTGTGGTGGACGAGATGGACTTCTCAGCCATGGAGCTGGACGAGGCCCTGAGGAAGTTCCAGGCCCACATCAGGGTGCAGGGAGAGGCCCAGAAGGTGGAGCGGCTCATTGAGGCGTACAGGTGGGTTGGTGCTCCATCGGACCGTTCTATATGGTCTGAAAGGCCTCCGCTAAGCCTGGGGCTAAATTTGCCCCAGGCGTTCACACTGCGCGTGATAGCGGTCTGAGTCCCACTGGTGCTACCCTGACCCCATAATATGTCGGTGTCGGTTGTTTAAGGTCCTTGGTTTGAGCACAGCATTCTAGATGTGTTCTGACTCGAGTCTATCCTCTTCGCTGCTCATGCCAATGCTTAGGCAATGCTACAAACATGGACATAAAACACTGATGACAGGAAACAAGTCGGTTAAAATGTGTATTTTGCGGTGAGAAGAAACGTATATTTTCGTAATCATGAAGGACATCTTTGAATATTTGATCCCTAATATTTGACCGCTCTTTTACCAGCGTCAGCGTGTCATTGGCCAGATCAGTAGCTGGCTTCTGCATGGATATAGCGTCCGCCGGGTTCTCAGTAGTCTTAGTTTTGGCCCTTCCCCTGCACCATAGTGTATGCCTTCAATCACCCAAGAAGGTCGCCCCTTTTCCTTCACTGCGCCTCCACGTCAAAATAATGCCCGAACACCAAGTGCGAGTAAAAAATGAAAATGTATTTCATAAAAGAAATCAACAATTTACATTTGTTAACATTACTGTTCATAACTGTTTATCGTTAGCAATTCAGGATAAATGTTTTATTATGTATAGTTTCTGATGACGAGAAACATGCCCACATCTTTGCTTGCGATTTTATTTCTGACCAGGTCAACACTTTTGCTAACAATTTGTCTCCATGCTATCATATTGTAAGACTCTTTGTCATGAGACGTGTAATCAAACTCCAAAATCAATGGACAGCAACAGCACCGATAGCCGTGCGACATTTATCCAATGTTAGAATTATCAGGCCCTAGAATTATCCGAGCGTGTTATCCGAGCACATCTGAGCGGATAACATTCCAAATTGTTTGAGCAAGTCACGTCGCTCAAGTCAAAGCATGAAAAGAAAATGACATCACCTGGCACAAGGTAATGGGGGGGGCGTGTAAGTATTCCAAGTGCCAGCTTCTTCTTCTTCATTCGTGAAATGGTTTTGAAAGGTGGAACGGACACCCATTGTGAGCCCTGGAGGGCTGTTTATTTCCCCCTCAGATCACGTCACAGTGGAACGCTGTTAGACGCAAGCGAGAGTACGTTTTGATCAGCCCAGCCAGGGCTGTCTCTGGCGGTGTTAAGACGGCGGTTATCTGCATCTGAAGGCTAGGGGTCCCCAGCTATAACTGATCATCTGACATTTAAATTTACATTTACATTTAGGGGATTTTGCTGACGCTTTCATCCAAAGCGACTTACAACCATTCATTCACACATTCACACACTGACGGCGGAGCCAACTACGCAGGTCGACAGCCAGCTTGTTGGGAGCAGTCAGGGTGAGGCGTCTTGCTCAGGGACACCTCGAAACTCATCTAAGGGGAGTCATGGATCGAACTCGCAATCTTCTGGTTACCAGCCAAACCCGCTTTACATCCTGAGCTCCTGCCGCCCCCCGTCACTGGCAAACAGACCCCACAGCCTCACCTCTGGGCTGTGGGGAAGATGCATCACTCTCATGGCTGGCCAGGAGATTGCATAGTTGCACGCCCATGTCAGTATTGATCCCCCTTGTGGAACGAGGAGGGAGTCATTGGAGAAATGATTACTTTCCAATAAAGATCTCCAGAGGTGGGGTTCAAACTTAGGTCATTCTTAAAGTCTTCACTCGTACTTCCTGTCATGCCTAGTTAAGAGGCGGTTGGGTGAAGGTGAGTGTGGGAGTGAATGTGTGTGTGTGTGTGTGTGTGTGTGTGTTTATGTGTGTATGTGTGTGTTTGTGTTTATATGTTTGTATGTGTGTGTGTGTGTTTGTATGTGTGTGTGTGTTGCTGTGTGTGTGTGTGTGTGTGTGTGTGTGAGGCTGTGGGTGTTGATATGCATGTGTGTGTGTGTGTGTTTATAAGTGTGTCTGACGTGTTGTGTGCAGGTATTTGTTGTATGCGTTGCTCCCGACCTGAGCGTGTTCTCGCGTGTGTTTTGCAGCCAGCGCTACTGCATCTGTAACCCGGGCGTGGTGCGACAGTTCCGGAACCCGGACACCATCTTCATCCTGGCCTTCGCCATCATCCTCCTCAACACGGACATGTACAGCCCCAACGTCAAGCCCGAGAGGAAGATGAAGCTCGAGGACTTTGTCAAGAACCTGAGAGGTACTTTTAACCCCTCAGATGATGATGAGCGCTTTTCTAACCAGTGGCCACTCTAAGCGCTTTACAATACTGCCTGACATTCACACATTCACGCACACATTCACACACCCAGTGACCACCCAATATTTATTATAATCTTGTACTTTATATAGTTAAATTACAGCCGGACTGGTACATAAGAATATCACTACGCATTGTCCTGTACAATTGTGTATGTGACAAACAAATAAAACTAACTAACTAAACTACCACCCACGGCAGTGTCAGCCACGCAAGGTGATAGTCAGCTCTTCAGGAGCAGTCAGGGGGAGGTGTCTTGCTCAGGGACACCTCGACACACAGCTAGGAGGAGCTGGGGATCGAACTAGCAACCTCCCGCTTACCAGCCAACCCACTGTACCTCCTGATACACGTGCTGCTCAACCCACACCTTAATGCACAACCACACCACTCATGAGTTGTTGGTACCATTCCCTCTGAGGTATCAATCTCCGGGTGAACATCGGCGGTTATTGAGTTTATCAAACGACGGCTGTTATCCAAGTGAATTGAGATACAACTTTCTCTAGGATGCACAGAGGCAGGACGTGGACATTGGGGATCGACCCCTGTGCCTCTGAGCAGGGAGTTGAACAGTGACACTCCCCTGCTCCACTTATGTGTATTGTTAAGATGTTGGTACAAAGCAAAGCTCCTTGCCGCCCATTGCATTCCACTTTTCATTAAAACACTGAGCTTAACTAGTGGGTGAATTAGAGTTTTGTTTGTGGGTGAATTATTTGTTTTGTGAGAGGCGTGTTGGATCTGAGCCAGTGTCTGGTTGGGTTTCTCTCCAAAGGGGAATTAGCTCTGGGTGGACAGGAGGGCTAACTCATTTCACTGTCCGGTGGAGGCGTGGTAATTAAAATGTAGCATGAGGAGGAGGAAGAGGAGGAGGAGGAGGAGGAGGAGGAGGATGCGAGGTGTTTCTCTGAAGGCAGGAATTCAGACACAACCAGGGGAAAATTTCAGTCTGGGTTCATAACTTGTGATCATTAATCACAATCTCTCCCTCTCCCCCTCTCTCTCTCCCCCCCCCCCCCCCCCTCTCTCTCTCTCTCTCTCTTTCCCCCTCTCTCTCCCCTCCCTCCCCCCTCTCTCTCTCTCTCTCTCTCTCTCTCTCTCCCCCTCTCTCTCCCCTCCCTCCCCCCTCTCTCTCTCTCTCTCTCTCCCCCTCCCTCCCCCTCTCTCTCTCTCTCTCTCTCTCTCTCTCTCTCTCTCTCTCCCCCTCCCTCCCCCTCTCTCTCTCCCCCTCCCTCCCCCCTCTCTCTCCCCCTCCCTCCCCCCTCTCTCTCTCCCCTCTCTCTCTCCCCCTCCCTCCCCCCTCTCTCTCCCCCTCCCTCCCCCCTCTCTCTCTCTCTCCCTCCCCCCTCTCTCTCTCCCCTCTCTCTCCCCCTCCCTCCCCCTCTCTCTCTCCCCCTCCCTCCCCTCCCTCCCCCCTCCCTCCCCCCTCTCTCTCCCCCTCCCCAGGGGTGGACGATGGGGAGGACATCCCCAGGGAGATGCTGGTGGGGATCTACGAGCGGATCCGGAAGCGGGAGCTGAAGACCAACGAGGACCACGTGTCCCAGGTCCAGAAGGTGGAGAAGCTCATCGTGGGGAAGAAGCCTGTGAGTTCCTCCACCTTCTCCTCCCTCTCTCCACCCCTCCCACCCTCTCCACCCCTCCCACCCTCTCCACCTTCTCCTCCCTCTCCACCCCTCCCACCCTCTCCACCTCCTCCTCCATCTCCTCCTCCACCTCCTCCTCCACCCTATCCAACCTCTCGACCTTGTCCTTAACCTCCATCCTCTCTATCCCCTCCACCTTCCCCATCTCCCTCCATCTCCCTCCACCCCCCTCCTTTGCACCCTCCATCCCGTCCCCCCCTCCACCCCCTACCCCCACCACCCTCTCCACCCTCGTCGCACCTCCCCACCCCCCCTCCAGGGTCTAATGGGCCGAGACTATTTCCCCCTTTCTTTTTCCACTCTGTCTAAGTCTTTCCAGAAGTGCGCAGACATTCACACACAAACACACACCCACGTGACACACACACACACACACACACACACACACACACACACACACACACACACACACACACACACAGACACACACACACCGAGGAAAGCTATTCCCGTTCCCCATGTACTATTCAACGGTCCGACACGAGCAGTGGTGCATCAATGGACCACACTGTCAAAACAAGCTGGAGAAAGTTAAACAAACACACACACACACACGGCCACATAAAGACACACAAAGACACACACACACACACACACACATGGCCACACAAACACACACACACACACACACACACACACACAAAGACACACAGACAAGCACACACATACACACAAACATACATACAGACACACAAACACACGCACACTTACTCACTCAGTCACACACACACAAAGACACACACACACACACACACACACACACACACACACACAAACACAGAGGATCCTTAACAAGAGCAGATGCCTCTTGCATTTCGTCACATTTAACATCTCACACCAGCCGGAGACCCTCAAGCTGTGTGACTCGTCTGGGGCCCCTGAGAACCAGAGGGGCCCGAGACGAGGGACACGGGAAGAGCCAACCGTCCAATCGAATCAACCGTATCACTGTGGTCTCCCGCCCCCTGTCTGCCGCGCCCCCCCCCTCACTGATCTGTCAGGTGACCTGCGGCTCATTACTTATTCATCACACAACCCCCCCCCAAAGGGCAGACTGTTTGACTGTCTGGCTTCCTGCAGCACGGGGAAGTCACTTTTAATAAACCCTGTGCTCTGGTGACGGTCTAGTAATATGTTCCTCTCTCTGTCTCTGTCTCTCTCTCCCTCCCCCTCCCTCTCTCTCTCTCTCTCTCCATTTATCGCTCTCACTATTCTATTCTATTCTATTCTAACTGCATCTCTCTCGCACAATCTCTCGCCCTCTATTCGTCTCATTTTCTCTGTGTTACTATCTCTCTCTCTCTCCCTGTCTCTGTCCCTCTCCCTTTCTCGTCCCACTTCTCTCTCTCTATTGCTCTCTCTCTCTCTCTCTCTCTCTCTCTCTCTCTCTCTATATATATATATATATATATATATATCTTTCTATTTATTTATCTCTCTGTCTCTCTCCCCCCTCTCTCTCTCCCCCCCCCCCCCCTCTCTCTCTCTCTCTCTCTCTCCCCCCCCCTCTCCTATCTCTCTCTCTATCCATGCTTGACTCCTCAGATTGGCTCTTTGCACCACGGTCTCGGCTGTGTAAGTATCCCTTCCTCTTATCTCTTTGAGTCCTGTTCAAACCCAATGTGTTGAGCCCTGGACCAATAGCACTCCCATTAAATATGACTGAGGGGAGGCTGCCTTACCTGTGTGCCTCCTCCACCTCCTCTCCTTCCCTCCAGTGTCATTCCCAGGGAGCTCTCTGGGCCAGAGTCAGCCCTAGGAGAAGCCAGGGCACTTTAAATGGACATAAAGTGATAAACACAGCCCTCCCATTGAATATTTAGCAGGAGCTTTTATCCCAAAATGTGTGATTTATTGTAGATCTAGGTCAGTGCGTAGCAAGTAGGGGTGAGGGTGTCTTCCTCAAGCGTCTAGGGTAGACTATCCTGACCTTATTGAGAGTGATTGTGTGTGTGCTTGTGTGTGTGTGTGTGTGTGTGTGTGTGTGTTTGCTCGTGTGTGTGTGTGCGTGTGTGTGTGTGCGTGTGTGTGTGCAGGTCCTCTCCTTGCCCCACCGGAGGTTGGTGTGTTATTGCCGTCTCTTCGAGGTTCCCGACCCCACCAAACCCCAGAAGCTGGGCGTGCACCAGAGAGAGATCTTCCTCTTCAACGACCTGCTGGTGGTGAGCCTCCCTTCCCCCACCGCACCAGTAGAAACTAATCAATAATGCATCTCACTTCTATCAAACCTTTCCAAAAGAATAAAAGACAAAAAATAGATCAGATAGATGAAAGTCAAAATAGGATCATGAAAGTCCCCATGAATGATTTAATGCTTTTATGAGTGACATAAAAAACATGAATAAACCATAAACACAAGTCGATAAGAGAGGTTAAACATTAAAAGCCGTGAGTTGGCCGTAGTATAGTTATGGTCTTTATCGCTAAAGGCCATAACCATACTTGAGCCAACTCACGGCCCAGCCGGGGTTACCCAGAATCCCCAGAGGCAGCCCAGGGCATGTGGGTGTGGTGAGCTGTGGTCCTTATCTGATGAAGAACTGATGACATGTACAGTGATAACATCTCTTTGATGCTGGATGGGGAAACCCAGACCAGAAGCCCAGTGTAACTCAGGTTAGAGTGTGGGCCTGAGAGGGGCCATGTCTCGGTGCAACACTGACGATGATCTCTTTGTTTCCTCCACAGGTCACAAAGATCTTCCAGAAGAAGAGGACCTCGGTCACGTACAGCTTCAGGCAGTCTTTCTCCCTGTACGGCATGCAAGTGATCATCTTCGAGAACCAGTGTAAGCAACTTGGGACAAGAGTTTTTACTTAGTTAAAAAAAACACTTAAAATAAGTGATTTCTATTTTTTATAATTTTAACTTTGTATTTACTTAGTTCAAATTATATTATAATTTATTAATTTCATTGTTATACATTTTAAGAATAAATCAATTAACGACACGTCTCTGTTGCCATGGTTCCCCCAGATTATCCGAACGGGGTGCGGCTGACGTCGGCGGTCCCGGGCGCCGACATCAAGGTCCTGATCAACTTCAACGCCCCCAACCCCCAGGACCGCAAGAAGTTCACCGACGACCTGAGGGAGTCTGTGGCCGAGGTCCAGGAGATGGAGAAGTACCGCATTGAGTGTAAGCGGCCCTCTGGGGCCCCCTTGGTTCACTTCTAAGGGCCCCTGGGTCTGGGGGCGGCCATGAGCCATCACACGCCATTTAAAGTCCTCCATAACGGCTGTGTCTAGTGGCTTTGTCCAGACATTGTTCATTAGAAACTTGAGCGTGTATATGTATTTTCCAATTTGGAATTTTTTGTTGTAGGTTTCGATTGTTCAAAGCCTTCCTTTTAAGTCATAAACAAATCCGCTTCATGACTAAATGTTAATTATATCGTCAATTTTAATTTAGCAGGCCCTTTGTGTGCCGAGCGATTTACAGCCATTTATGCACACGTTCACGGCAGAGTCAACCATGCAAAGCGACAGTAATTAGGGAAAGGCGTCTTGCTCAGGGACAACTCAAAAACTCAGGCGATCGAAATAGCAACCTTCTGGTTACCATCGCCCGGCTGTACCGACCCCCCCATATCTTCATGGGGTTCCATGTGTTAGTGGTTCCATCTATTATCCCCTTGAACCCCCACCCCCTAGTAGCATCAGATCCTGTTTCATTCTTCTCCTTCCTCTACCCTTCCCTCTAACGCTGTCTTCTCCTCTGCAGCCGAGCTGGAGAAGCAGAAGGGTGTAGTCCGGCCCAGCATGGGGTCGCAGGGGTCAGGGGTCAAGAAGGACACCGGGAACGGCCATCTGAGCCGCACCAGCCTGGACGACAGCTACGCCATGGGGGAGGGGCTTAAGCGGAGCGCGCTCAGTAGCTCCCTGCGAGACCTGTCGGACGCAGGTGAGACGGCGTTGCCCACCGGCCCTGGCAGTGACAGTGACGCGGTGTAGAGGGTGTTGGGCTCCCGGCCGAGAGGTCCTGGGTTCGATTCCACCCGACATCCACACTGCCATATTAACTATTATAAACTGAGTAGTAGTGACTATATAGCAGAAGCTGTCCAAAAACGGCTTACAGTGAATTGATTTACTGTAGTTTAAAGGGGCTATATCATGCCACCAGCCGTTTGGAAAATCGGCCTTTCCCTGTGCCCTAGTGACATCACTAGTGGGCGTGTCCACTAGTGATGTTGTTTGCCACAGTGCACTTGGTAGGCTGGTGGACTGATCTATCCAGCATACTTCTAGGTGGACACGCCCACTATTGATGTCACTAGGGCACAGGAAAAGGCAGACTTTTAAACGGCTGGTAGCGTGATATCGCCCCTTTAAGTGAACAGTTTAATGTAGGAGCCTTCTAGCCTTAATAGTAGTAGAACGTGTCAAACAAAGAATAGGTGCATGCAGGCTGCATAGGTGTAACTGTTGTTGCCTCTGTCCCACTCAGTCGGACGATGTCATCACCCTGCTTGTGTGTCCGTCTGGACAGGCAAGTGATTTGCCTTGAGGCTGAAGTTAGCTCCTTGCGGCGTTAGCTCCTTGTAGCGCCTGCTCCTTGTAGCGTTAGCCCCTTGCAGGCCACCATACCATGGGAATGTTGGATGGGGGGATTGAGAGGCTCTTGACACAGAGACAATGAGAGAGGTGGATGGAGGTGTGTTCTAATGGCGATTAGCGTCAGTGGGAGGGTCTTAACGTGGTCACTGAGTGACACACGATTCGGGAGTCTGGGTTTATAAGGAAGTCCTGTTGGCATGTTTGTTATTCAGACATTCTTGAGGGGATCTCGCATGTGGGCTCACATTTAATCACACACACACACACACTCACACACATACACACACACACACACACACACACACACACGGACATGAACGGACATTTGGCTGCGACATGGGCTGAACATATCTCTCTATTGGTCTAATTGTCTCGTTAAGCGTGATTGGAATTGGAGGACTTTTCTTTCAAGATGGCAATTTGTGTGTGCCTCTATCAAGATCGAAGAGTTCACCTGAATTACTCAAATGTGAACGTTAAAAGTCAACATTTAGCTGTCTTAGCAGTGTCTATGGAGTTCTCATTAAAAAGTGAAACCGCAGTGCAGTACCGCAACATTGATCAGGGGCTTACGGAAAGTTACAGCTTGGGAGACGAACTTCCTGCAAATGATCAAACAAACCATTTATGTCAAACTGAGGTTTCCTCCAGGCTTTTTTCATTGTTGGTGTATAAGCACACACTGCTGCCTTCTCCTTCCCTTTTACAGCGCTCAGTAGTGATTAGCTTTTGCTGTGCGTCCGTTGCTTCTGGTCCTCTCTCCTCTCACCGCTCTCCGATAGGCTTCCGTTAGCCATAGCTAGTTAGCGGCTAGTGCTGGCCATCCTCTAGCCATCCGTGGCGCTAGTTAGCCTAGTCGCTAGTCCTGGATGCTATGTGGTTTCTCTAATAACCTGTGCTGTCACGTGTTCTGGGCAGGCAAGCGTGGGCGACGCAGCAGTGCAGGATCACTAGACAGCAATATGGAAGTAAGTAGGAAGCCATTGCATGTCGGGCTGTCCACGCCGTGGTGCTGGAGCGCTGTGCTAGCCTAGCTCTCTGTTTGTTTTAGTTTCTGTCGCTGTGTATTTTGTCTTGGTGTTGGACTGTTGCCTTGCCTGTCTTTGGTCACCATGCATGCCTTGGGCTGACTGCCACAGAACTGTCCCGTCTGTCGAGAATGGGCCCCCCTCTCACTCCCTGACACTCTCTCTCTCTCTCTCTGTCTCTCTCCCTCTCTCCCTCTCTCTCTCTCTCCCTTTCACTGTTTCATACACTCGTGTAACCAGCATGACATGACTGCAGACGCCTAACTTGCTGTGGTGTACTTGACCTAAGCCTTCCTCCCAAACCTAGTTTATTTTGGAAGTTACACAGTATTAAGGATTGCAATGGCCTTCGTTTCCATCCCGCCTTTATGATACATTTAGTTTTATTGCCACTGTTACGTAGCTACTCCGCTAATTATACATCAAAACAAAGGCTGTTTTCCACCCAGACATACAGCTATTTGCACACTGTTAAGCCACAAAGACTATTTATCTCTTAGAAGAGAATTTTTTTTTTCCCAGTTGCCAACCTTTAAGTCGGTAATTACAGACATCTGAGAGCAAGAGAAGAACAAGGTTCTATCTAACAAGCACCACACTCACACACTGAGGATAATCTGTTTTGCATGGCTTTTAAGATATGTTTTGGCTGTTTTGGTCTAAAGCTGATGTTTTGCGTGCTTGTGTCGTTTGAGTTAAACCGATCCTGATAATAACCGTCTTACAATGTTGTGGCAACGCGTTCACTGCAGCGTGTTAGGAAACAGTGCATGTTAACCCAACCGTGTGTGCCACACTACTGAGCCACTGAGTCGGTACGTTTACATGCACGCTAATGGGCTTCATCGTTCTGAGTCAGTCAATCATTAGAATTGCTAACTGTCATGTGAACACCTAAGTTCGGTTCAGCAAACCGATTTATCGCCTTGATAAAGTCAATCACAATTCGCTTACCATCCGCGTAATTTAAGACCGCCCAAAACGCCGTCCAATATTTCAGATGAAATGACAGATCAAAACATATTTAAATCCTTCGATGGGCAAAGTATTTGAAAATGTTTCGATGGCTCATCGAATTTTTAAATGCATTGAAATATTCGATGAGTTATCGAAACATCTTTAAATACTTTGAGGGGGGAAAGTCTCATATATAATCATGGTTCCGGCGGTCAATAGTAAAACGACTCGTCGACTAAAAAAATTGCCGTCGACAAATTTCCACGGCCGATGACGTAGACCAATCGCGGCAGCACTAGTTCCCTGTGTGATGCTAGCTCCGTGCGTTCCTGTGTGATGCTAGCTCCGTGCGTTCCTGTGTGACGCTAGCTCCGTGTGTCCCTGTGTGACGCCAGCTCCGTGTGTTCCCTGTGTGACGCCAGCTCCGTGCCCTGACTCTCCTCTCCCCCCAGGGCTCCATCATTAACAGCCCCCACGTGCGGCGGCGTGCGGCCACGCCCGGCCGCGACTGCCCGTCGCGCCACAGCGGCCAGTCGCTGCCCAACTCCTCCTCGCTGCTGGGCACCCTGTTCGGCCCCCGGAGGGCGAAGTCGCCCAGCCCCACCCAGTCCCAGGCCCAGGCGCACCCCACCCTCATCTCCCACACGCTGCACCCCACCAACCTCCACCACACGGCCCGCTCCGAGGCGGACGGCCCGGCGCCGCCGCCCGGCCCGCAGACGCACCCCCACCACGCCCAGTTCTGCCACGTGGGCCAGAACCCCCCGCCCTACCACCACCACCACCACTACCACCCCCCCGCCCTGGTCAAGCATCCGCCGCCCCACCCCCCCTTCCACGCCCCTCCCCCCCAGCTGCAGCAGCTGCAGCAGCCGTCGACCTCCGCCTACCCGCCTCACACCTACGAGAGGCAAGGGCACGGCAGCCATGGGAGTCACCCCCCCCACGGAGCCCCCCACGGAGCCCATCACGGAGCCCCTCACGGAGCCCCTCACGGAGCCCCTCACGGAGCCCCTCACGGAGCCCCTCACGGCCCCCACCATCACGGGCCCCCGACGGCGACCCCGGCTCCGGCGGCCAGCAGCACCAAACCCAAACACAGCGGCATCAGCACAGTGGTGTGAGGGCCGGAGGACCTCAGGGAGGACCCCAGGAAGTGAACCCGCCCCCGGTCACGCTGGTCCCGACACAGAACACTCCCTGTGTCTGATTCTTCTCCTTCTACTTCCTCCTCCTGTGCCGCCGCCGCTGCCGCCGCCGCCGCCGCCACAGTCGTCGGCGTTGGCGGTTTGTTTAACGGGGACGGCGGACTATGAAAAAAGCACTCCCTGTGCGCCGCTCCTGTGGTTGCCACGGCGACGACGAACTCCCCGGACTCCCCGCCGGAGACAAAGCGGCTGAGCATGCACAAAAGTAAAAAAAGACCACCGCTACTGTTTCCCCTGACGACGGAACCCGAAGCAGCGGCCGAAGAGGGACTCGATCGGACGTCTTGGGTGACGAGTGACAGTGTGCTTGTTCCCAGCCGACCACGTTTGTCTCGCGCGGCCGCGTTCTGGCTAGGTGAGGTGGCGAGCCCGCCGAAAGCTAACTATTTCATCCTAGCCGTAGCTCAAAGTACACACTGTGATATCTCTGTAAACAGTCCTAAATGTGCCAATAATGGAAGCATTTACAAAAAGTTAGTCACAAGATATTTTCTCTCTCTGTGTATATCGTTGCATATAGTATTTTGTAAAAATAATGATAATATTATCAATAGTTATTATTATTACTACAGAACAAATGGCAGTCTATATGGCATCAATTCAAACTCAGTATTATACTCTCTCTAGTGTAGTTGACCTCGTTTCACTATTAAGAAACCGGTAAAGCTTTGTAGGAAGTTTAGTGGATCCAAATGGTCTACGGTTGCCTTCGACATTAGGACGCCGTGGTAGAGTGGATTCGGTCACACCTTCCTCTACAGCACTCCGGCAGAGAATGTTCCGCGCTCTTCCGCTGGTTGAATGTCTGTTAGCCTCTAGCCCCCCCAGCTGTTTTTTCCATCATCGTTTGATTTGTTTGCAATTATTTTATTTTCCTTCGTCCAATAAAGAAATGCTCTGTAAATCATCCTCCTAACTGACTGAAGCGTGGCTCTCCAACTGTTATCACATTATTTTGTTTTTTTTTATAAACATGCGTTGTGTTTATGTCTTTTTTTTGGGTGCTGGAATTGAGGTAGTGGCTGAGGAAGGAGTCCGATCATGTGTCGTGCGATAGGGAATCTCAGCAGGCTGACGATTCTCCCGCCCCTTCTCACCCACAGAATGTCTCTTCACCGACGATTGGCTGCCGCAGGAGCAGTACTAGTGTCTGAACTCTGCCCACTCCCCATCTATCGCACTGGACCACAGCTGTAGTAGTATTTACTGAAGCCTCAGCCCACTATAGCACACTCCACCATACAGCTGTAGTAAGTGTTTACTGAGGCTAAGCCAACTCTATCACAGGCCACCAAACAGCTGTAGTAGTAGTATTTACTGAAGCCTCAGCCCACTATAGCACACTCCACCATACAGCTGTAGTAAAAGTGTTTACTGAAGCTAAGCCAACTCTATCACAGGCCACCAAACAGCTGTAGTAGTAGTGTTTACTGAAGCTTAGCCTACTTTCTCTTCCCTCCACTATAGATCTGTAGTAGTAACGTGAAGCTATCCTACTCCCTCTACACGCCATAGTAGTAGTGTTTAAGCCTACATCCTTCATCTATCACCTTTAACTATTACTGTTGACATCGATCGACATGAATGGTATCCTAGCCTATAGTCTTCATCAAGTAGATATAACTGGGTTTGAGTCACATATGTAAGTCACTGATATGTTTTATTTACACATACTGTATGTAGTTCCAATAATCAGTAGCTTAAGGCAGATATTCAGATAGGATATTAAGCTGATATAGGAAGGCACTCTGCCAAGACCAGTCGTCCATCTTAGTTGTCCGGCAAAAGAAAACATTGATGAGGACCTCCACATGACCGGATCTCAGGACTGCTGCGTTTGCACACCGCAATGACTATTAGAATGAAACTGTTATAATCTTCATATTGAAAACGTAAAGGACCCGGTGAATTACTTTTTTACTGAGTGTTTTCCAATTCTATTTTTAGTTAAAGTATGTGTCTTTTATGAAAGGCACCATCACTTCCAGAACATGAATGTTAATTTAGTTTTCTCGTCTCAAAGTATATATTTATATAAGACCTGGCCCTTAATTAGCGATGGAGTTACCTAAATCATTTAATTCAGCCCAATTAGCGTTGCAGAGACTGGAATAATTACAGAGTGTTCACAGAACTTCAGAGTAATTAGGATGGAAAAACAAATCCATCCTACAACTGACCGACCGACCACACACACACACACACACACACACACACACACACACACACACACACACACACACACACACACACACACACACACACACACACACACCACTAATTGGCTTGTTCCATTTTGGTTCCAGATGTATCCCTCAATGGCCGTAAGTAAAATATAAACGGATAAAGAACTCGATGAAAACCAAATGTAGGTTTAAATCGCTGGTATTTAAAAAAGAGAAAACGTGTTCCAATGAGCGTGATTGTTTTACATTCTCTTACTTACTATATTTTTTTAAATGTTTGTGTGAGGTTCTTTGTGACATGCCGTGGATGCCTAACGTTTCTGTTCCTCTCGATGTTTGATTTCCTAAACTGTTACTTCTATCAAACACAGGGCTCCCATGTCCCCTGGGTCGGCCATGTAGCATTGGGGTTCTCTCTTCTGGTCTTCTTTATCCCTTTTTCATTTCACATTTCACCTCAGAAGATGTGTGTCTGTAAAAAGATATGGCGATCTCCCCAGGAGTGTAAATAGAGCAGACAGCTGAGCCACCTTCGTGTTACTTTTGGTAAAATAAAGACAGTGAAAAGGTCCTCCTTTCATGTAAGACTTGGGACTGCTGAGCAATGATTACATGTAAATAGTCTGTAAATGATTATTATTATTATTATTATTATTATTATTATTATTATTACTACTATTCCTCAATGTGTACAGTAACGTTGAACAAGGCGTGTTCCTGCACTGCTAATCACTGCTTCTCTCGGCCTCCACCAATGCGGACGTCTCTTCGGACCTAGCGACCAACAGCCCAACTGTTAGCGTCAGTTATCTGCTGTGTCCCCCCCCCCCCCCCCCCCCCCCCCGAACCCTCAGTCCACTGTATAACTCCAAGGGAAAGGTGTTTGCTCTTATTTTATTATTCACTGAGTTTCTATTGTAGATCAAAGACTTATTATTATCATTATTATTATTATTATTATTATTATTATTATTATTATTATTATTGTAGATCAATTATTATTGATGTAAAACTAGTACTGTGACACTGTTGACAACGCTGAATAAAATTATATACCGTAATAGCTATGCTGCTTCATCACCGTCCCTCTGCAATGCTGTGTGTGTGTATGTGTGTGTGTGTGTGAGTGTGTGTGTGTGTGTGTGTGTGTGTGGGTGAGTGTTTATATGAGTGTGTGTGTGTGTGTGTGTGTGTGTGTGTGTGTGCGTGTGTGTGTGTGTGTGTGTGTGCTCGTGTGTGTCTGTGTGTGTTAGTGTGCGCGTGCGTGTTTATAGTTGTGTTTATAGTTGTGTGTGGGTATGTGTGTGTGTGTGTGTGTTTGTATTTGCTTGCGCGCGTCTTTGTGTATGTGGGAGTGTGTATGGGGGATTGTGTTAAATATATATTATTTTGCAAAATGGTTTACACAGACAGTTGTATCCGAAATTCTCTCAATAAGAACATTACCTCAATACCACTGGATTCAATGAAAGCGATCCGAAAGTTTTACATTTCATTCATTGATGTGAGTACGCCACCGTGTGGAGAGAATCGGTATTAAACAAATAAAAAAACAATACATGGATTACGTGAACCCTACGTCATCACCGGGCGACAGAAGTAGGTGAAAGGTATCAAGAGGGAGTCAGAAGCGTCTGGGTTATACAAGACTAAGTCAACATTTTTAAAGATAATACTCAACCATGAGTTTGAATAGATTCATAAACTCCAAATCTTTCGATATCGTAAAGTCGTTACTTGCTTTCAACCTTCGGTACAATGGGAAGTTTGTCCCTCATCCTCCCCAGTACCGCTGCTTCAGGACACAGGCGAGGAGTCTGGCTTATGCCAAGGACCTGTTCCTGGGTCAGATCAACAAGGTGAGCACTGGCTAATGACTGGTTTATATTCGTGTTTTTACTGAATAATGTGCTACAGTTCTGTTGAAGTTGTAGGACTATGCCCTGTGAAAATATTTAATCTGACAGGCTGCCAAACCCACAAGTACATTTTACTGTGCCATTGTTGAATACCAATTATTCTTAAGGATGTATTGTAATGTAACATTGTGCCTTTTTCAAAGGCAGAAGTATTCCCTTATCCAGAGATTGGAAATGAAGAACTCGAGGAATTAAACCAGTTTGTTGCACCAGTGGAGAAGTTCTTCAACGAGAATGGTGAGTCAGAAAAGCAAGCGATGAGCTCAGAGACACAACGTGACCAGCTGTAGGTCTTTCATTCAAAACGTTGTGTGATTTGACCTTGTAAAACCCTGCATCCTCATCCAGTGGACTCGAAGAAGATCGACGAGGACGCCAAGATCCCCGCGGAGACCCTGGACGGGCTGAAGGAGCTGGGGCTTTTCGGGATGCAGGTCCCGGAGGAGTACGGTAAGGTGGCTCACACACACACACACACACACACACACACACACACACACAGAGACACACACACACACACACACACAGACACACCCCTCCTGGCAATGTGTCTCAGGAGGTAGAGCGGGTCACTGTTAACCGGAAGGTTGCTAGTTCGATCCCCGGCTCCTCCTAGCTGAGTGTTGAGGTGTCCCTGAGCGATACGCCTCACCCTGACTGCTCCCGACGAGCTGGCTGTCACCTTGCGTGGTTGACACGGCCGTCAGTGTGTGAATGTGTGTATGAATGGTTGAATGTTAAGGCAATATTGTACAGCACTTTGAGTGGCCACTGGTAAGGAAAGCACTATACAATGCAGTATATGCAGTATGCATATACCATTTACCATTTATAGCTATTGAATAACTTTCTGAATTTTGCTATGTCTCACATTAAAAAACACTGTAGGAGTTTCAAAGACAACGATATCTCCCCATAATGACATAATGAGATCATTTTATGATTAATTACTAAACAATGACCGTACAAGGCTGTCATTGCGACATGACATTGCGATGTCATGTCATTGCGATGTACACGCCCTATTACACAATCCCCATATTAAATGCAAGGAACAGACTCATTATGTTGTTGACTAATTTTTATGATGATATGTATTGAACTCACTCACTTGTATATGTGTGGGATTGTGAGGTCAGCTATCGATCAACCTGGAATTTCACACAGTTAAAATATTTTTGATTTTCAAACTAGTTTTCTGCCTTTTTGCAATCGGCAGTTACTGTTTGAGAGCTCTTTCAAACAGTAACTGTATATTGCTCAGTTCCACTGCAACGTGCACTGGAGTACCATGTGAACAAAGTAATAATATAAACAGAAAACAATAACAACATAAACATATAAACTAACACATTTTAAAACCAATTAGAAATGACTGGTGTTACCTTGAATTACTGGTGTAGTTGCAGCTTTCTGAAATGGCCAGATAAACCCTTTGCCTTATTATTTCTCCCAACAGGGGGTCTTGGACTGTCCAACACCATGTACGCCCGACTGGGGGAGATCACGGCTCTGGACGGCTCTATCGCCGTCACCCTGGCTGCTCATCAAGCCATCGGCCTCAAGGTAAGATGGAAGTCACAGTCCTTATTTGTATTTTCTGTGGAGTCGCATAAACTTAATTTGACTTGGACTGAGTAAACGAGCGGTAAGGCTGTTTGACTCCCAGCCGGAAGGAAAGGTTATGGGTTCAGTACCCAATGTCTGCCGTTTATCTGTAGGCATCCCAGAGCGTCATGCCCTAACCCCTGATAGGACTGTAAAACACTGTCAGTCACGTAAAACCATCACCTTAATGACTTCATGGTGATAGAATCGTCACGTGACAATTTATGTCTGCTTTATGGCCCCTACACAAAACGCGTCGTCTTCACATTATATTTTCTGTGTGCCTTTTGAGTCTTTATCGACGGGACAGTGGATTGAAAGAGCGAGGGAGCGACCCATAGGATCGTAGGTCAGAACAATACCTGCTCTTTTCCTGGCTGAATAGCTACCTGGGGCCTTAAAGGGGTGATATTATACCACCAGGTGTAAGTGTGGTAACGCTATGAAACAATGTTTGTGTTAAGAAAAAAGATCTTTGTTTCTGTTTCTGACAATTGATGACACATGTTTTTCTTGCAAATTTGAAATAAGTCACAATCAATCAATCAATCAATCAATCAATCAATCAATCGACGACTGTGTTGCTACAGGGCATCCTGATCGCGGGGACGGACGCCCAGAAGGAGAAGTACCTCCCTAAGCTGTCATCGGGGGAGCATGTGGCGGCCTTCTGCCTCACTGAACCCGGAAGGTGAGGGTGAACCCAGGGATGGGAGCTGGTGCTGAACAGTGAGGCTGCACGGCTAGCGTAGACTCTGTTGTGAGTACGCCACAACTTGAGGGAAATATTTACGCGGAAATTCAACGAAATTGAGTTTTGAGCAAAAGTGAAACTGACCCAGACCCCAGTCCAGTTTGTGGTCACGTGTACGCTGTTAAAATCTAAACAACATTAGTTGATTCAACATGTCCGATAAACCCATTGAACTCTTTCTATGGTCACAGAAATAGGAGACAGTAATCAATAGAAACATACTCTGCAATAACAGTTCAATTAAAAAGATATTTAAAGTGAATGAATACAATATGAGCCCTTCTTCACAACTACTACTATACAGTTTTTTTATTTCCTCAATCCACGTTTTCCTTGTTTGGAGACACAGAGTGTTTTAACTCGGGTGTTTATCTTGTCGTCGCTGTCCAGCGGGAGCGACGCTGCGTCCGTAACGACCCGTGCCACTCTGTCCGAAGACGGGACACACTACCTGCTCAACGGCTCCAAGGTAGGGACAAGCACGGCGGCAGGAAGAGCATTTTGGCCTACGACTTTCGCCTGAACCTCTAGCTAAAACCCACCTGTGTGTGTGTGTGTGTGTCTGTGTTACCTGTCTTGTATGTACGTGTGTGTCTTTGTGTTGTCTGTGTCTGTATGCGTGTGTGTGTGTGTTATCTGTGTTGTACGTACGTGTGTGTCTTTGTGTTGTCTGTGTCCGTATGTGTGTGTGTCCTCAGATGTGGATCTCCAACGGCGGCTTCGCCGACATCATGACGGTGTTCGCCAAGATGGAGGTGGTGGACCAGGAGGGCGTGAAGAAGGATAAGATGACGGCCTTCCTGGTGGAGCGGGCGTTCGGAGGCATCACCAGCGGCCTGGCCGAGGACAAGATGGGCATCCGGGGATCCAACAGTAAGGCCTTCCTCAGCTCCCCTCTGCTGCTGCTGACCTCTGACTGGTGTTGAACTGCCTTGATTGGCTCTTGATTGTATTATTTATACTAAGGTTATTATCACCGTTAGAACACTGAAAATTAGGCTGTTCAACATTTGTTTTCATTGGTTGTGATTGAATGAGAGCATGTGCTATGAATGGACTACTCATATACTTACGTCTAAATTAAGTCACTTTTTTTACCGGTTAAACCAATCAATTTCAGGGGAAAATAGCTAGAATTGCACATAGCATGGTCCACAATGTAGCGGAAAGATCGACCAGCCACGCAATTATTTGAACATGTAACCCCGATTTTGCTTTTTACCGGTCTGCCATTGGCTGGCAGCAGGTGTTCGCTTGGCTGCTGCCTCAGGGTGTCAAGGGTCAACACGAACTCCAGTTTAATCCCGTTTCCTCCCCCAGCGTGTGAAGTGGTGTACGACAACGTCCCAGTGCCCCTGGAGAACGTCATCGGTGAAGTGGGAGGAGGATTCAAGGTACTGGTTCTATCGGCGCAGCCTGTGTCACAGGCTGGACAACCCCCCGACGGCCATCGCCTGTCGGGACCCTGCTAGTGCCTGGTGCCTTGTCAGTGTGCGCGATGGAAGCCCAACGCACCGCTTGGTAGCAGACACACACACGGGCGTTTTTTGATCGTGTTTTAAGAATATGGGCGCGTTAGGTGTAGATGTTCACATTTTACAATCTGTGTGAACACCCTTTTAAAGAAACCTTAAAACATAACCATTTAATTCAGCTTTCTCTTAATCCATTTTATTCATTTTGATTGCATTGTTAAGCACCTTGTATTGCAATTTAGTATGAAAGGCGCTGTATAAATGAAGTTTGATTTTGATTGATTAAATCCCTTATTTCGTCCGTTAACAGGTCGCCATGAACATCCTCAACTCAGGCCGCTTCAGTATGGGCAGCAGTGGAGCCGGGATGATGAAGAAGCTGATAGGTAGGCTGACACAGGTGCTGATGGCTGTCTGCTGCTGACATGGACGCTTTTAGACATGTGTGTGTGTGTGTGTGTGAGAGACACTAATACACTGGCCTCTCTTCTGCCCCGACAGAAATGACAGCAGAGTACGCCACCACCAGGAAGCAGTTCAACAAGAAGCTGAGTGAGTTTGGGATGATCCAGGTAAAGTGCAGTTTTACTATATCAACCAAGGCAGAGATTTCAGATATAAAAGTCATAACAAAATATGAATGTAGTTATTTTGGTATGGTTTTAGGGTTTTGGTTTGTTTTTAGAATTACTGTTGGGTGGATTGAGGGTTTCGTTTTAGTGTTAGTTTGTTTTTAGGGTTGGGGGTTGTTATTAGTGGGGTTTGAGGTTTGTTTTATCTTCTAGAATTAGGCTTCTAATGAGGGTCAGGTTTTAGGGTTTGAGTTATTCATATTGGTTCTTATTGGTGGGGTTTGATTTTAGGGGGTAGGGTTCCTACTTGTGGGGGTTGGGTTTTTGGTTTGAGGATTGTGTTTGCTTTTAAGGTGTGGTTTTAGGGCGAGTATAAAGCGCTCTGGTAGTCCATCTAGTAGGGCTGGGTAAAAATATCGATTCATCAATGCACTGCAATTCATTTGTTCTCAATTCAATTTAGAGTCAGAACTTGTTTGAAATCGATTATTTCCATTAAAAAAAAAAGAAAAAAAATGAAGCATACTCAGTCACTGTAATCTAGAAGCGAGTATGCCTAAATGTACATGCCCTTTTACATTTGTCCATGTTATGATTATTACTTTTATGCTGCAATTTTAGCTCAGGAACAATACTATACAATGGTGTATTCCCTTTTTGCTAGTTAAAGCGCAATGAAATGGTTAATTCATTTTGAAATGGTTAATTTTAAATAATATTTAGGTATTTTTGTCATCCGCACGTATTAATAAATCGATATCGAAGCAATTGGATCAAAATCGAATCGAATGAAGACCTAAAGAATCGAATTGAATTGAATTGTGAGGTACCTGGCAATACCCAGCCCTGCCATCTAGAATCGAATGCGTTTCGGCCCTTTACCCCGGCTCGTCCCCTCTGTGGCCGCAGGAGAAGTTTGCGCTGATGGCCACCAACGCCTTCGTGATGGAGAGCATGGCCTACCTCACGGCGGGCATGATGGACCGGCCGGGGGTCCCCGACTGTTCTCTGGAGGCGGCCATCGTCAAGGTGAGGCCGGGCTTATGCTCCAATCCATTTGGATGGCACGCCGGTACGCGCAAGTCGTAAGTCGCAAATCTCCCAGCTTTCTTGCGGAATTTGCGGAGGGCGCACGTCCCCTTTTGGTCGTAGTATATTTCCCGTTTCTCATTGGCTAGTCATTGTTATTGTTAGCTACATTAGCCTCTTTAGCAAACCAGCTCGAAAACAAACAACTTTACATTGTATTGCATGCGCAGCAAGACCGTGCAATGCATGAATTGGTGACCGGCTTAAAGTAGTAATGTAATCAAGTGTGTTAAAGCATTTAAAATCTACATTCAAATGACCAAATGTGAAACAAATACAAAGAAAATAGATCTCTTTACGGGCGCAGCCATTTTTGTTGACGAGTAGTACGTTCGGCCTCACTCACTGAACTCCCGACCAAAAGGGGGCGTGCCTCAGTGAAATGCCGCAAGACAGCTGGGAGATTTGCGACTTACAACTTGCACGTACCAGCGTACCATCCAAATGGATTACAGCATTAGACTCTGCTCTCCCCAGGGGGAGAAACCAGACCGTAATGCTGGGTGCTTGATGCTGATCTGAATGCGTGTGTAGCCGTTGACATTATATCACGTTTATTAAGGCACGTTCAGTCCTGTGGGATGTTTTTTATATAATAATGCTTTGAATAATTAATGATAGAATTATGTGAGTGGTTCCATAATACTGTTTGTGTGTGGTTGCATTCAGTTGTGTTTAGTCATTATTTGTTTTGAATGTAACGGTAGTCATAATAACTACGTGAGTGGTTGTGTGCATGTTTAATTATGTAGAAATTGCTTTTTATAATGATCGTAACAATAATGTGTGTGTGTGTGGTCGTGTGTGTAGGTGTTTAATCATATTTTTAGAACATAATGGCAGTAATAATAATAACGTGTGTGTGTGTGTGTGTGTGCAGGTGTTTAATCATCATATGTTTAAAACATAATGGCAGTAACAATAATAATTGTGTGCGTGTGCGTGTGTGTGCAGGTGTTTAATCATCATATGTTTAGAACATAATGGCAGTAATAATAATAACGTGTGTGTGTGTGTGCAGGTGTTTAATCATCATATGTTTAGAACATAATGGCAGTAATAATAATAACGTGTGTGTGTGTGTGTGTGTGTGCAGGTGTTTAATCATTATATGTTTAGAACATAATGGCAGTAACAATAATAATTGTGTGTGTGTGTGTGCAGGTGTTTAATCATCATATGTTTAGAACATAATGGCAGTAACAATAATAATTGTGTGCGTGTGTGTGTGCAGGTGTTTAATCATCATATGTTTAGAACATAATGGCAGTAACAATAATAATTGTGTGTGTGTGTGTGTGCAGGTGTTCAGCTCAGAGGGCAGCTGGGTCTGTGTGAGCGAGGCCCTACAGATCCTGGGGGGTCTTGGCTTCACCAAGAACTACGCCTATGAGCGCTACCTCCGGGACTGCCGCATCCTGCTCATCTTCGAGGTAACCCCCGGGCCGGGCCTCACTGCACCCCGCTGTGGGTCCGCCGGGGCTGACGCTGAGACATACGGTGGTCGTGGTCATGTGACCCGGATGTGGCATGCAAAATACACGACCGTTTTAAGTTGGGGGGCATCAGGACAATTTCATGTTCTCCATGAAAAGTCACACTTTTATCAAAAGTTTTTAAATGCCCTAACATAATTGCAGAGGGTTTCCTAGTCATCAATTAGCTTTTTAACACAATTAGCTAAACAATGGACCATTAGAACACAGGAGTGATGGTGGCTGTATGTAGATATTCTGTTAAATCAGCCGTTTCCAGCTAGAATAGTCATTTACCCCATTAACAATGTCTAGACTGTATTTCTAATATATTTAGTGTCATCTTCATTGAAAAAAACCAGTGGTTTTCTTTAAAAAATAAGGATATTTCTAAGTGACTCCAAACCTTTGAACTGTAACTAGTCTCCTTAATTAGTCTCACTACTCATCATATAAAACACATAGCAGGTGTGACAGCCTCTCTGGTGACCTTGAGCCAGCGCAGGGGCCTGCATTCAACTGTCAGTCAAATGGTAATCCCGCCTTCTTCCCTCTAGGGGACCAATGAAATCCTCCGGATGTACATCGCTCTGACGGGAATGCAGTACGCCGGAAAGATCCTGACGGGAAAGATCAAGTGAGCGTCTGCGCTCTGCGGAATGTTTCTGGAACCCTCCTGGGGGTGTGGGGGGGCCGTTCTCCAGCCTGTGTTCTGTGTGCCCCCAGGGAGATGAAGAGGGGGAACCTGGGCATGGCCGTGGGCATGATGGGCCAGAAGCTGCGCAGCTCCTTCGGGGGAACAAAGGACTACGGTCTGACGGGCAAGGACGGACTGGTGCACCCCAGCCTGGCGGTGAGGCCGTCGCTTTGGGATGCACTGGACACACAATGAATGATGCATACGTCGACCGCGGCTAGCTGTAGATATGTTCCTTTGGGACAAATAAGACTAGCTTCAACCTTACCATTTTGTTATTTAGCTGTTAATTTTATCCAAAAAGACTACGCATTCTCAAAACAAAAGTATTTTCTTCAAGTGTAATTATTTACAATTTCAAACACAAATTATATTAACTAAAAAAATCATGGACAATTGAATGAATTGAAACGTATGTCTCTAACACAACGTGATGGCGGATATGTAAACGAGAGGACTATGGCTTCACCATCAGGGGGGCCCATAGGGACATGCATGCCATATAATGACGTCTTACTACTGCCTGCCTGTCTGCTGCTGAACACAACGTTTTTAAGACGCCGACTGTTCTGTTTTCTTCACAGGACAGCGCCAAGAAATTGGAACAAAATGTCTACCTCTTCGGTTCGGCGGTGGAGAGTGTGCTGTACCGATATGGAAAGGTGAACTAGTTTTAGAATAATCTGTTGTGGCTGAGTTTTCTGTTCAAAATTTGCCCTTTATTCTTTATGAATGACTAGAGATTGTTTTGGCCAGAAAAGGTCACTGTCCCATTAGCTATTCATATAAACAGTCCCTCCAGAAAAATGCAGCGTTTTTTTGTGATTGTTGTGGCCAAAAATCCTTGATTATGCGGCACGTTTTCTTAAAAAATGCGATGAAATATGCGTCATTTATGCAATTTTATGCGATGAAATTGCGGGAACTTGCGAAAAATGCAGCTTTTCGATGACGTTCACGTCGCGTAATTGCGTCACCTCATAACGTTCCCATGGCAACAGGGGGAAATGGCTGCTCTTGTGTGAAGTAAACGCAACATTTTTAAACTTTCTGCTAAGATATATGTGACTGTTTTGCAACGAAAATGCGGGGATTATGAAATCATGCAAGCCCCACATATTTTGCGCGGAAATCTGCAAATTTATGCGGTGAAAGTGCGGCATATTTGAAAAAATGCGGCCCCTCGCATGAATATGCAGACTTTGGCTGATTATGCGTTGAATTATGCGATCGCATAATCGCGTTTTTCTGGAGGGACTGTATAACTTAACATTTTAAGTGAAGAGGGCTTTTCGACATCAATTGAAGATATCATCACTGTTCACCTCCTACATGTTACAAATACAGATAAATCGGCACAGGACTTGAAAGTTTTACACCTTCAAAAGCCTTAGCTCCACCTGGGCATGCGCAGCATACCAAGTCCTACCTCGACAGCGTGTGGCCCTACCACAGTATGCGTTTCGCTGCTGGAGAGGCCCTCCCCCTGTGATGTACAGGTATCAAACCACAACAAGCTAACGCCCTTGCCCTGCCCCCGTGCGCCTCCGTTCCAGTCCATCGTGGACGAGCAGCTGGTCCTGAAGCGCGTGGCCGACGTGATCATCAACCTGTTCGCCATGACGGCCGTGCTGTCCCGAGCCAGCCGCTCCATCAGCATCGGGCTGAGGAACCACGACCACGAGGTACCGAGTTGCGTTGTTTTGGATTGAACTTTTATTTCTTCAGCTGTGTCTCGTTGAAGTTTTGCGTCCAAAATGGTTGAAGCCCTGGTGCGGCTACAGGAGGCTTACAGGTAGACTGCGGACGTTGGGGATCGAACCCAGAACCGAAAGGTTCTGGGTTCGATCCCCAATGTCCGCAGTCAACCTGTAAGCATCCTGAAGGAGTCCAACCCATCCCTGCTCCTTTATGACCTGTATCGGACCATTCACTGCAAGTCATTTTCGATAAACGTATCTGATGGTAAGGAGAGTCTTCATGGACTAATAAATTATTCTGGTTTAAAGAATGGTGTCGGCTAAAGCCTACCATTTTTACACTGCCGTGGTGTACTGCAACACAACTGTTTGTGTACTGTTGTTTGAAAATATAAAACGGTGGTGCCTTGGTTTGTGTTCAAGTAAGGTGGTATGGTTCCTATTAAATCAGACACACAACCTTAGAGCAGAGGAAAGAGGAGGGAAATATGATGAAGGAGATTAAACCAAAGCCAGTGGCTTTTTTATTCGGCTCCAAATTTGTTGTGGCCTGGTACTTGTAAACAAAATAAAGCAGACTGTGTTGTGTATGTTCTGGCCTGAGGAGGTTCTCTTCTGGTAAATACTCCAGGGAGAGGGAAACCAAACAAAATGTGCTGGCCGTCAGGCCAAACATGCTCCTCAATCCCACATAGTTGGGCGAGATCCTATCTTGTTTATCGTATATATATTTTTACAGTTAAAACAAATGTTTGGAAACTTCGACTGAATGGTTCTTATTGACCTAGCCACCATCTTTGGATCTGAAGGTAGCTAGCTGGGTGTTCCCCCATTCAGTTCCATCACCACCCATTGAGAACCAAGATGGCGGCTAGGTGAACGAGGCACATTGATCACCAGGACTGCAATCATCCCATCTCGTTTGGGCCTTCCCTATTTGACGCCTGCTCTGTCCTCTCGTCTAGGTGCTGCTCGCCAACACGTTCTGCGCCGAGGCGTTCTTCAAGAACAACTACATGATGACCCAGTTGCAGAAACGTGAGTACAAGCTGAAGCTAATCGGAAACAGACAAACATACAGACGACCGGCATGTGTTGCGGAAATGGAACAGAACTCCTCCATCCACATGGCATCCGTCAGCAACCACCTGTTATGGTCATGTTGTTTTCATTTGTACATAATAAAACACTTCACCAGTCACACAACAATGCGGAGCACAGAAATGTACCGTGTTGTCAAGTTCAAACAAACTCACGATTCCCCCGACCCCACGCCTATGTGTTGCAGACGCCCCAGAGAACAACGACGCCAGCATCAAGAAGATCGCCGAGCAGATCCTTGAGAAGAGGGCGTACATCTGCGCTCATCCCCTGGACAGAACCTTCTGACGTCCTCCGTGCAACGACGCCAGATGACACTCCCTCCTTAGCTTGTACATACTAATTTATATTCAAAGTTTAAAAAACAATCTTCTGCTTAAGATAACGCAGTAAGGCAGAGGGGGTGTGTTGCATTGTTTAATGGTGGTGTTGTTTTAGGAAACCGTAAGTGCCAATTATCTTTTAAAGAGGTGGTTTGAGTATGATTCAGAAAAGTGTTAAGGTGGGGGGGCTTATGAGCCTACAGGGTGTACCAGGCGACCTCTCTGTGTGTCCGGACCTCCACGATGGTGTTGAAGGGGCCGGTCGTTGTGCTCTGGTTCTTTCGGTGTGTCTCCGCAGCGGGGCTGGCGACCGCCCTGTGGCCCGCCCTCTCCGGTTCAGCCAGCGGTGCGGATCTCCTCTTGTGGAGGAGCGAGCGCGGAACACAGTACCTCCTACGGCGGGAACAGGAGACACTCACAGTGTTGTAGCTGACATGTCCCTGGGATCAATAAAGGAGGTGGACTCGCTGTCTGGAGCTCACATGAATCTGTATCTCTGGTACTGGGAGTGGCGTCGCGGGATGGCGTTGTGGACGGCGGTGAGGTTCCTCTCTGGGAACGGCCCCGGACCCAGGGCCTTGCACTGGGTTTCCTGGTCCTCGTCGGACCCCCCACCGAGCACGGCCAGGGCAGGGAGGGTCTGCGGTGGAGTGGGACACAAGGTGAAGCAGTGAACATCCAGGGCAGCATAGCGATTTGTTTATTACTTTATGAACGGAAATATGGTTGGAAAGATAAGGACAAACTTTACATAATGAGAATAAACGTATTAAAATTGGGGTCAGATAAAAGCTTAAAAACATGCACTTAAAATTAAATGGTAAGGTACTCGATTTTCATTTAAGGAACTGAAAAGCTTCTACAAATAAACAAGGGCTGTCCACTGTAGAGGAACATCCTTACTGTGCCAACAGTGATATGTTGTTTCACCTTCTGATAAACTTACTTATTGTATGTCGCTTTGGATAAAAGCATCTGCTAAACACTCTTAATGTTAATGTTAAGAGGAGCAAAATGTGATGGATGATCAGCGCTCCTGTGTTGAAGGCAAAAGGTTCTGGGTTCAAACCTGACGCTGACCAGTATAACATAAATCCCTATGCGTTCATTTGTTTAATTTAACTTCAGAATAACTTTTTTATTAAAACATTCTATGCATTAACCAGGGTCTAGATCATAGTGTTCAGAGCGGCCAACTCTCGCACTGAGCGTGAGGCCAGGGCCGGCTAAAGGCATTGGTCACACGGGTCGCCTCGTGTACGCCACCTTCTGGCGGGCGCAAAGGGTGTCCAAATATAATTAAAAATAATTAAGAATAAGTCGGAATCAAAATGGCCTTGAACCTTTTTCTTGTGTGGGCAAACGGGTTCAAGAAGTCATCAACACTCAAATGTCACTTTTCAGAAAACTCGGCAGGCCTGAGTGTAGTTGAAAATGCTCACCAGCCTCCACACTTAGCGCCGGACACAAAGGCCTTAAGCACCGGACACAAAGGCCTACCTGAAGGGCCAATCCCGGTGCCCTCAGCGAGTACTTCCGGGGTTCGTCTTTCAGTATGTCCCGAAGCTTCCCTGAGCCGGCTCCCCTGTAGAACCTGAAGTCCGGCCGCTGGCTGTGGTCGTCGGGGACTGAGGGCAGCACCTCGCGAGTCCAGCCGCCTTGATGTCCTACGACCTGCAGGAGATGCACCGGCTCAAGGCCCTCCCCTGAGGAGGAAGAGAACGCCCAGCAGGGGGCAGCAACACTCAGCTGAGGGGCTCCAGATACCAGCAGGTAGACAGACACAGAACGTTAGAACTCAAAGGATCTGGGTTTGAACCCCAATCCCGGGATTAACCCTAAAACCACGGCCACAAGGTTTAGAAAGCATGTTCTACATAGTGTCAATAGCTCTTGTAGTGTTGAACCTGAACACTGCTTTAGTTAGTGGGTTTCTTTCAAAAGGTGCTGTAGCAGGTACGATTTGAGAGTTGTAAGACAGAGTAGAACAGAGAGAAAGGTTTTGAAACTAAAAACCTCTAATCTCCCTCCACATTTTTCCCCCATTGAGGTTTTGATTTCACACACACATACACACACACACACACACACACACACACACACACTCAAGTGAATGACAGGCAAGATGGATTCCCAGAACCAATCAGGGAAGAGCTGCCCTCATTGGTCAGAAATGAGACGGTGAGAAAACAGGCAGGCATGGTAGACTCAAAACATCTTCTCACACTGTCAATGGCTACTATAAAACATTTTAAGGACAGAAGTAAGAGTACATTCGCCTTTGGACAATCCAATAGCTGCCCCTGCATTGCAGTACCACTGAGCTCAATGGATATGTATACTGTCCCCACGGTCCAAAACACAGAAGACCGCAACAACACAACAGTTGACACCCCGACCGAGGCGCTGTACGTACCGGCCAGGCGGGCGGGGACGGGGGGAGGCGGTCCGAAGTAGGGGGGTGCGCTGGGGTAGAGCTGAAAGTCCAGCGATCGTCGGCACCAGGGCCACCGGTCCCGGGTCAGCGGGGGCCGCAGGGTGTTGGCGTGGAGGATGTTCTCCTCCCAGGGCTGGACGGACGGACGGACGGACACACACACACATTTTAACGTGAAGGTAAACATAAACCTGAAGGTCCACACACACATCTCAATGTGACGGTTCCCACACAGATCTTTCACAAGTAGAAGCCATAGTGCTGCTGCATGACCTAGTTTTAAAAACCCCACTGCGGGGGCGCTTAATTGACAGGCTCCACCATGCCACCAGGTGTGAGGGGAGATTGGACAGGTTTTGAAAACCTATCCACAGATTACATCATAAATGGGACTAAACATAACAGTGGGATGTTGCGTTTATAAAGTATGGAAAAAATGAAACATGCAGTATGTGCAAGTTTTCCCTTGACATTTATTCGAAATAAAACTAAACAAAGTACAAAAACATAGCCAACGTATTCAGGAAAACGTGTGGGACTAAGAACGACCGAACACAAGGTGGAACCCCGCCCTTCGCAGTTTTTTGGTTTGCGACTTTTTACAAATTCCCTTCTTATGCTGGAGAGGAGACGCCCACCAACGGACCCCTAGACTCTGAATGTTTCTGCATTTAGGAGTGAAATTCTGATCTTGTCGGCACATGTGCAGTGTTGTATTTACTGTTCTGTTTAGAAAATTTAGGGCAAAGCCGCTGTTTGGAAGTGTTCAGTTCAATAAAATAAATTAAGGAAAAGATCCTCACACCTGTTGGTAAATTTGGGTCTCTATAAAAAAAAAACACCAATTCAAACAGTGTTTCATAGACACCGGAGACTGGAGAGAATTAACATTTCCAGAAAAATGGCTGATAGTTGATCCGTGCTGGAGCCTCAGATAGACTCAGTCCTCTGCGGCCCTGAATCCAGCCATGTTAGTCACGTGCTATCCTGTTACTCTACGATCAGCTCTGCAGAGCACCATGGGTAAAGGAGAGGCTAATCATCTAAATCAACCCCCGGCATCGTGTCCGTTACGGTCGCCCATACAATCTACATTCCTCTGAGTTGCGTCAGAATGTGAGGGGGGCATGACATCACCTTTCTCAGCTCCTCCACACGCGATTGGTCTGGGTGTGGGGGGTACTCGCGGGGGGAGTAGAAGTCGAAGGCGGCGCCAGTGCCCCGAGGGACGTGGGTGAAACCGCCTGGTTCCAGCGTAGCACTCTGGTACAACTGGCTGTACGTGAACCTTCGACCGGGCTCCTGAAGACAGATGTACAATAGATTCCTTTGGCACAGTGTTTTTTATCTGTGGACCCACCGCACACATCCTATAAAAGAGGGGATTGTCTTTTAAATTAAAAATAAATTTTAAAAGATATGCAGGCCACTGCCTTGTACTTCTCACTCGATCATTGTGTCCTTAGCCAAAAATACTTCCAGTTGGTTCACAGAAAGAACATTTGGGGATACCCTGATTTTTATCCACTCCAAAGTGACAGTCATCAAGGAGCATTGAGGGGTTCGGTATTTTGTTATCAGGGATCCATGCTAACAAGTTGGGCCACATTTGATAAAGCTAGCGAACCCAGAACCCTCGAGCTGGCAGTCTAACCCCCCAGGCCACCTCACTATCCTGCAGCCGTGTTCTGAACATATGCTGCCTTCGAGGGTCAAGATATGCTACGTGTTATGGATATCACTCGTTTCCAGACCTTAGCCATCTCCTCACGCAGCAGCTCCAAGCCCCTCCTGTGTGAGTTGAAGGTCTGGATGCTGTAGTTGTGCACCTGGCTAAACTCGGCAGGCTCTGGGCCGAACTCAGCCCGCCTGTGCTTCTGAATCTGGCCGCTCCTGAGTTGGACTTCCCTGATGTTTTCCTGCATAATCGTGTCACATCAATGAGGTCAATAGGACACCCCCGATAGGATTAGATTACTTAATTTGACAGACCTGACCATAGTCCGTGGATGGATGGCTTAGTTACTTAGTTACTACACTACAAGACACCAGACAAGACACATGGAATACTGTAGACCTGACAAACCTTAACATAGTCAGTGCTAGCTTAGCCCTAAGTTGCTATACTACAAGACACTAGATAGTACTCGTATGGAATACTGTAGATCCGTTTTGACAAACCTTAACATAGTCGAGGGTGTGTTTGATCCTCTTCTTCCATTCCATGAACTCTGTGTTATTCATGTCTAGGGGCGCACACCTCCTCTCCCTGGCAGACAGGGAGGAGGAGACCTCTGTGTTCCCCACCACCTCCTCCTCCTCCACTTGGATCTCTTGCTCCTTCCTCCCAGGAACCGTGCCCAGGTCTCTGCTGACGCTGCGAATCATGTCCGCTGTGGGGAGCAGGTCGCACCGCACCACCTCCAGCAACCTGCTCGCCTGACACAGCTGATTCAGCCTACGGAAAACGGGAGGGTTTAACTCACGGTAGAGTTCAGTAGCGCTAAAAAGGGCAATGTTGGCAATGTGCTGAACTGAATCACCGCTACTGAATGGAGTTCAGTAGCGGTGATTCAGTTCAGCACATTGCCCTTTTTTATGCCTCGTAATGGGCCTTTTAGGAATGACAATAAAAACAAACATTAAACCAGCCCTTAACCGAACAGGTGAGTTCTTACTATTAACTACCGTCTAGATACGGTAGCAAATAGCAAACGCGTCTGTCCAAAGCAGTCCTTTATTTTGAATTTAGATACATATCGTGAACGAGCAGGATTGGCGGCTTGCTCAAGGGTGTATACCAGTAGACCTTTCTGCTGCCAACCAACAGCCCAACCCCGGACGAGACAACCTGCAAACCCAGGTCTTGAGGCCAGTTCCCTCACTTTTCCACCCATTCCACAGATGCTGCTACAGAGTACGTTGAGCAGTACCGGGACAGGGCCTGGAAGGTGGTGAGGGGCAGCATGTCCCTGACGTAGACCTGGGGGTTCCCCATGATGTCCTCCAGGGGCCGGTGAAGATGAACAGGACTCAGCCCCACGTCCAGTGAGCCGTAGATACGCTTGAAGAAACCCATGGCTGAGGAGTAGAGAACCCTCACCTGCTCCTCCGGGCATCCGCCGAGCCTGCAACACATCACAGAGCAGACACACAAGTGGCTGCTTGCGGCTTCGGCCTTGAGGCTCCGGCCTTGATGCTCTCTGGCCACGACGACACCACAGCTGAACAACGTTAGGGGAAAGAGGATGAACACAAAAAAACAAAACCTCTGGGTCTCACATACTTTTGAGGGATGGTCTCCCAGAGGAGCTTCACTGCTTTGTGTCTCAGTCCTTCGACCACGACCAGGTGCCTCTGCTCGTCCTGCACGTGGAACCCTGTGACAAAGTCCAGCTCTTTGCTCTCGCTCTCCTCCGGACTCAACGGGTATTCGGACAGAACCCTGTCGAGGGACACGGAAGAGCAAGAGCTGATGTGGAACGCCGCCGTGTTGATCTTCAGAATCTCCGACCTCAGCTTGGTCAGCACGTCGACGTTGTTAGAACCGAAAACGAAAACCATGCGGCCGAACAACGGATGTTCGTCAGACCCGACGGCGGGGTCTGCGTCCCACAACAGGGGATGCGCCAGTTCCACCTTGACTTTGAGGTGAGCGTTGGAGTCAAAGTAATGCCCCTGCTCTAAGGGCTGCTTCCCACGGCCATCGGCATCGCCCGGCAGGTCCATCATCTTCCTCTCCCACATGGGCCTCTCTCTGCCCAGCAGCTGAGGCGGAGGGCCGCTCCTGATCGGAAGGGTCACCTTGAAGCTCCTCTGGCCCAACACCAGCCCTGAGAGGTCCAGGTGTGCCACGCCGTAAGACTCGTACACCTGGTTGACAGCAGGGTCTTGGGCGGTGCGCTTCCGAGCGACGAAGGCTACACTGCTCAGCTGGCCGTCGTCCGGTCGGGTCCCGAAAAGCCCGGAGGTAACGGGAGCTTGCTGCGTCTTCCTGTCGCGGTCGTGGACTTGGATCTCTAGCGGGGGGCCCGTGAGGTACTGACGCAGCCCGCCCCGACCCATGGAGCCCGCCAGGACCACCAGCACGTCGTCGAAGTGGACGTGCGCGCCGTGGCGTTGAGGCTTCGTCTTGTGCATCTTTGATTCGTGGAACTGGTACTGGCAGTACACGGGCAGGCATTTCTCCTGAGAACACAAACATAGCAGACAGCCCTGTCACGATCATGAACAAATGGCCAATCTAGTGAAAAATAGTTTTATGCCTTATTTCCGAATTAGTCATTTCAATCAAAAGTCACCTACAGTGAATTTTTGGAGGTCTATAAAGGGTCCACAGGTCATTAAGGAGAAGGTTGGGGCTAGGGGCATCATTCTCAAAGATACCTTAACCCCTAGCCTACCCTGCCCCCCTCCCATGCATTATTAATTAAAACACACGGCTGACTCATATCTATTTCCACTCGGACAAAGTTCATCATACCTGGAGCACGGGGAAAGGGATGGGGGTGGAAGGCAGGGAGTTGGCCGACAGGATTGTGATGACCAGCGGGTTGAGTTCGGCCTTGAGCTGTTCTGACATCAAGGCCCGGTCCAGTGAGATGTTACACAGCGCCTCAAACACAGCAGATGGACGGACAACAGAGAATCTCTCAGCCAATGAGGTCGCTCCTGAGAAGCAAGCAATACAAGAGTATTTATCTCTTTGTCGGTTCACTGGAAACATAAACATTAATATCTGTGTCAATTATTTGATTTCCTTTTCTCTTATTATATGTATTTTATTTGATCTTATGGAATAAAAAAAAATAATTATTATTAATCTATAGCTTTGGAAGGAATATGTTTATGTTGGTTATTTGTTGACTATGAGTGCCGTTCCATCCATTTCTGGATCATGGAGTTAATGACTGAAATCACATTTGATAACATTTTTATGTCATTCATGTAATAGACACAGCAATGATATAAAAATAGAACTGTTCTTTGAGAAGCATTCCTTGAACTTTCATTAGTATAATTTTTGTGTGAAGGTGAAAGAAGGTTGTTACCTGCCACAAGACTAAGTGGTCGACACTCAACCCAAGCGAGGCTGTTCTTCTTGATGTTCTCAAGGTCCAAGGCTGTTTCGTATGGCTGAAGACCACTTTTGTAAGATGCAGCCAAAGTCTTGTCGTTTTGATTGGCTATGTTAATGGAGAAGATATAATAACAGAAATAAATATTTTATATTGAAATATACATCAATAAATCAAATGAAATGACCTTAGTAATGGAGTAGGTTGTTTGATACATTGGTTCAAAGCGATAGTTGTATTTTGAATTGTATACCGAAGTCTGGCCTACCTAATGTTATGGTGTCCTTGCCTTGTTCCTGTAGTTTCACACTGCGCCCGAGCTTGTGGCTCTTCTCTTCGGGAGGTCTGAGAAACACACACACACACACACACACACACACACACACACACACACCAAAAAGACTAGGTGATGAAGTATATGGAATACTATACAATAGAAAGTGTGTCTGTCGTGTATTCGTTGGTGTTGTTTTTATGTTAATCTTCTGCCGTGTATTTTGTAACCCCTTTACAGACTAAGCTACATGGGGACTCAATTTAACAACAAAACAAACATTAATAACACACATATATATGTGTTACATTAAATATGAATCAAACCATTACTGGTTCACCAGTTAAAAAAGAGCTAGCTACCATTGAATCTGACTATTAGACAAACGCAGGCAAATCTAAATTTGTTTGGGTTGTGCTAAGATATAATTTAACCTTTAGATGGCAGCAAACACACAGAAGTACATTTTCCACTCAACCATCTATATTGCTTAAAAAACATTGTTTGGTTCATTAAATTGTCAATTTTCTACAAGTTTAACAATAACAGATCTAGAATCTATTATGACTTAGATTTCAAGGGGTACAATCAATGTAATCTTAACCTTGAAATGGAATTATAACTTTCCTACTTCAGATTGTCAAATAATTGGTTGCAGTTTAGAATGCATATTGTTCTTACACATAATGAGAAAGAAAGCATGTACTTGAATACTCTTTACCCTGTTCCATGAGAGCTTTACTGCAGGTAGCACTGGGTCTATGAATCATCTAAAAGACATAATAATCCTACCTTTGTATTTCTGCTTTGGTATGGCTCTTCTTCTTCTTGGACAATTTTGAGGGGTCTCTCTCAGTAACCTCCCTCAGCCAGGACACCCTATCCCTGACAACAACTTATGGACAATTTAGCTTTTTAGGTTATCGTTCAAATGATCATCAGGTTACTCTTTATTGTTCGGCGTTTGTCCTTATTGAGCGATTGAGGGTTAGGCCATCCATCATCCACAGACGCCTACAGGTAGTCTATGGAAATTAGGAGTTTAACCCAGAGCCTTTCGGCTGGAAGTCTCACACCCTCACCACTACACCATCTAGCCCCAATTCAGAGCTCAAACAGAGTTCACACAGAGTTCAAACATTTACTTCACACTCACTGCAGCAGAACTACATCATGACGGTCACATGCAACCGGGGGGACAACCGTTGAAAGCGAGCCGGTCGGCCAGCAGTGGACGTGTGCTCGTCAATGTGCACTGTCCCTGTAAACCCAAAACCCCACCCACGACACAACAACAGGCGTCGTGCGCTGCGTCACGAGCACACGTCCACCCAGGGGGGCGCGGCGCTCACCACAGCCGTCGGCGTCGTCCTCTGGGCGAGCCAGCAGGGGCCTGAAGGCTTTGGGCCGGTCGTTCCGGGCCCGGCTGCCCACCTTCTCCCGGCCCTCCAGGACACGGAGGAGGATGGTGTGGGAGAGCAGGGCCTCCAGGAGCTCTCTGGTGACGGAGACCCTGAAGGAGTGGGTCCAGCTGACCCACATCCGGTCCCCCTCGCACCACGTCCTCAAGGTCTGGGGGGGGGGGGGGGGGGGGGGAGACACATCGGAGACAGATCCGTTTGCAGCAGAGGAGCTTGCTCTTCCATCGAAATGGGAAGGATGGAAATGTGATTAGCATTCAAACGCCTTAGTATTATTGGTATTATATTAGCATTGTATGCATACATTAGTATTCGTAGTTGTATTAGTAAAACGTTATATAAAAGATCCATATTAACTCTATTAATCAATCTTGTCTTGGCTCCTTTGAATGCCACCATTGGTTTTCCCATGAATGGGACACTAACGTTAACACCGTCACCTCGACCCCCTCACCTGGACCCCGTCATCACGACCCCGTCACCATGACCCCTTGACCCCGTCACCATGACGACCTACCTTGGACTCATTGTCCCTGTATATCCTGACGACGGGGCCCATCACGACGAGGTCGGCCTTGAGCGGCTCCGTGAGCCCCGGCAGCAGGCGGGCCTCCAGGTGGTAGTAGGACTGGGGTTTGGGGGGCCCCTCGGACGGGGCCTCAGCCCGGGGGCCCCTCGCGTCGCGCTTCACCTCCTCCTCACCTGCAGGGGGCAACGGCTCGGTGAGTGACGGGAGGAGCCATCCTCATCACCAGGTGAGAGGCTCAAGAGGCGCTGGTTCAGAGTTCACCTCCACTCTGCATAGCCTTACCCCCCACACCCCCACAACCCTCTTACACACTTATTGTGTGTTGCACGTCCAGGCACTTAATATACACACTTATTGTGTGTTGTACGTCCAGGCACTTAAAGTACACACTTATTGTATGTTGTACTCCCTGGCACTTAATTCACACACTTATTGTACGTTGTACCTCCTTGCACTTAAAAATAGTACTTAGCCTTGTGTAGCATCATAGCCTAGCTATCTTTGTTGCAAACAGGGAATAGGTCAACCTTGCGATTGTTGGTGCTTGGCCCTTAGTTCTATGAACATCCTTACAGTTCCAACAGCGATATATTGTTGTTTCTCTTTCTTCTGACAAATGTGCGTATTGTAAGTCGCTTTGAATAAAAGAGCGTCTGCTAAACTCCCTAAATGTGAATGTAAATGTAGGTTAAAGGTTTTCTAAAGACCAGTACTGTATAGTCCAGTATAATCGACAATACGATGCTGGACTCCTGGTACACTTTTATCCAAGCTGCGTACAGAGATCGCTTTTTTTAGATCCAGGTCATTCAGGAGCAGGTAGGGGTTAGGATTCTCACTCAAGGAGGTCAACAGGTAGACTACGAACATTGGGACTTGAACCCACAACCTCTCGGCTTAAGTACATTCTGACAAATGTACTTATTGTAAGTCGCTTTGGATAAAAGTGTCTGCTAAATACCCTTAATGTAAATGTAAATGTAGGAGTCAAACACCGTAAATACAGGATTCTGTCCTCGCCAATATAATCACTACAATGCAACCCTGTTTCAACTGAACGCCCATTGATCACCGATTAAAGTCTGTTACCTCTGGGGACAGCTACGGCGAAGTCTACTGTCCAGGTGACTTCATAGGAGTCATCCATACCGACCGGAGGTTTCTTAGTGAGGCCCTGACCATGGGATCCAGTCTCACGGACCAGTACCTGACCAGCGGAACCAGTCTCACAGACCAGTACCCGACCAGGGGAACCAGTCTCACGGACCAGTGCCTGGCCCCCAGGGGCCAGACCGGTCTGGGGGGGAAGGCTTTCTGCTGGCCCTTTGTCCAGCACTCCATCAGCTGTACAGGATGTGAGGTCACTCTCTGTTTGGGACTGCTGTGGGTCGCTCGTGAGACAGATGTCAGACTTGGGGTCAGCGACATCTGCGGCGACGACGTCCATTTTGATGGCTGTGTTGAAAAAAGGTAAAAGCACAACAATTTGGAAAATAATTACTCTTTAGTTCCAATGTATGGACTCTGAACCGTCTATATCAGATAGGCCTATTGTTTTCCTGGCTCCCGAGGCAACAGGAGACTTTTGTGTGCACACCAACAATGGGAAAGTGCAGTAACGCAGCTTATCCACTTGAATTGTTGTCTGGAATTTAATCCACATTACATCGCTAACGACAACATGCTTTGAAGGGACATAGTTTGAGTTTGAACATAATGAAATAAACAAAACGTATTTGCTACAGTTGCCTCAGTTAAAGTCAAGTAAAAGTTGTACTTTTGTCCTTGCCAAGTTACCTTATAAAGCAAGTTTACATAGGACAGGTAAGCCTCTTGGATCAGCTTTCAGGTCCCACGTCCGCGCAATCAATCGAACCCCTCATTCACCGGAGCAGAAGGAAACGTCTGGCGTCTCCACGCAGACCCATGAGAACGGCGCTCCGGCCAGGGGTTAAGTGCATTGCGTCGCCCTGGTAACCAGACCCGTCCGGAGGAGGTCTGAAGACCCACGTCCAGGAACCATGCGAGCGGTGCACTGCAACGCACCTCTGAACTTCTGAGGTAAATCTATTAGGATCATATGGAAATATGGGCCAAAACTACATTTTGCAAAAAAAAGCGCCTATGCAAACGAACAGTCCTGATTAATCGGGATTTATTTGCGTTTTTCTAAATAATGCAAAACGAAAAGTTGTACTTATGCGTTGTTTGGGAATATCTTTTCGAATGTAATTTATATAAAGAAAAAGTGGGCTCGCCATGTTTACGTTAGACCAACATGTAGAGGAACGGGGGGCGCTCCTATTGCGTTTTGGGGGCAGTACCAAAAAACTCAAATCGGCTCCGACCCCAAAACGGCTCAATCCTCCCCTGCTGGGTTTCTGCAGAGCTGCTGTGCGTCTCCGTGTCATCACCATTACCCTGCACACCAGAATGGAAACGTTCAAAACGCAGAGGCGTTCTCAAAGTTAGACGGGCTACTTCTGCGTTTTCCTCACTCCCAATAGAATGTTTCTCGTTGGAAATTATGGAGAAGATTGACGTGAACGATCCCTACGGTCGACCCGCACGGAGGACGCAATGGATAGTCAGCACTCTGGCGTTCCACTACGGGCTGGACCGCGGGGTGGAGAACGAGATCATCGTGCTGGCCACGGGTCTGGATCAGTACCTACAGGAGATCTTCCATCACATGGACTACCAGGGCAGCGGCAAAGTCCACGCGGAGGACTTCCACGTCTTGCGTGAGGTGCTGGGATTAAACAAAGACTCGGATTCAGAGTCAGAGTGCGGGGAGGAGGAGGTCTCCGAGAACCTACCCGGTGAGTTAACCTTCCGTCAATTCCACGCTCTGCTCTGCGGCCACTTCAGCACGAAGGCCGGCTGCCAGTACGAGAACGGCCGGCTGCTGGTGGGGAAGGAGAGCGAGCACATCGAGACCCAGATCCGCCTGAGGAGCCCCCTGCGGCGGAGGGAGAGGCTGCTGTCGGTGAGCGGTGGCAGCAGCAGCGGCACCGCGTCCCCCAGCCCGGAGGAGGGAGGCCAGCGCCGAGGGAGGCATGCCTCCTCCTGCAGGCTGGGCTCCTGCACCCGGGAGTGCTACGAGGAGATAGTGGCGCTGGAGGAGGCGGAGGACCGCATCGCCAAGATAGAGGAGGAGAACGCCAGCCTGAGGGAGCTGGTCGAGGACATGCGAGCCGCTCTGCAGAGCAGCGACGCGCGGTGCTTGGCACTACAGGTGAGTCCGTGGTTCCCGCGACACGGGTCAGGGGTCAGGTCGGTGGCGCGCCGGGTAGGTAGGCGGGCCCATACCTGTCGGAGGTGAGGTCATGTCTTCGCAGGCTGCGTGGGGCGGTTCAACGCACGCCTGTTGGAAAAAAGTAAAACTTGTCCGATTTTTTTAATAACGCGTCGTATCCTGTGAGTGATCGTAACTCCCCATCCCCCTCCCACTCCTCCGCTCCTGTCAACCCCAGGTTGGTCTGTGGAAAAGCCACGCCAGGCATAAACCAGAGGAGGGCTGCTTCATCGCCCTCCAGCACCAGCACCACCACCACCACCACCAGGCCGCCCAGAGAAGCCTCTGCGACGCGGCCGACTCCAAGAACCCCCCCGGCACCACCAGTCCGGACCAGGCGGACCTCAGCGGCCTCCAGTGCCTGATCAGGGAGGTGGAGGAGCTCCGCAGCTCCACCGACGTCCGCATGGAGGAGGTGGTGCTCTGCAACCAGCGGCTGGAGCGGGAGGTGCGCGGCTCCAGGGAGGCCTTGGCCGCCCTGGAGGAGAGCAACCGCGCCCTGAAGAGGGAGCAGGCCGGCACGAGGCGGAGGATGGAGGAGGCCCGGCAGGCGGTGCTCACTGGCATGGGGAAGGTGAAGCAGCTGGAGGAGAAGGCGGGGAACGTACCGGTGCTGGAGAGACGCGTGCTGCGGCTGGAGGCGGAGCTCTGCTACTACAGGTGAGGCATACGCACCTGGGTGGGATGGATCACATGGGACCACCCGTTCTGATTGGGTACAGCGGTTATTTGGGGGGGGGGGATGGATCACATGGTACTGCCCGTTCTGATTGGAAACATACACCTGTATGGAACACTTAGTACGGCCTATGCAGGTTAGATACAACCTTGTCTGGAACACTTGGTATGGTCCATGCAGGTGAGAACACACCTGTGCAGGGTACATGGAGTGGTCCATTTAGACCAACACCTGCATGGATCACATGGTATGGTCCATACAGGTGAGAACACACCTGTGCAGGGTACATGGAGTGGTCCATTTAGACCAACACCTGCATGGATCACATGGTACGGTCCACACAGGTGAAACCACACCTGCAGACTTCATGGGGCGCAGCACTGTAGGACTTGTATCCTAGTGGGAGGAGAATATGCTACGTTTAATGACGACAATAGCAGCGGCGTTATGTAGCGGGAGACAGGTTTCCTCCAGTGTATGGCAAACCCGAACCCTAACTCCATTGCCAAGGCCTTTAGAAGGCTCCACTTCCAACACAAAAGGCTGCTGTCATCTGGCATTGAGGCGAGGGTGCGTTGGATGAAAGGAGAACAGAAACGGAAAAGAGAAGGTGGAAGATCAAGACTATTGTAACACCAGGCTGAAAACCTGGCGAAAGCACCCGTGCGTTTCAATTCCAGGGTACCATTGCATTCCTGCACTACTACTAGGGGTGGGAATCACAGTGTACCTCACAATACGACACGCGATACATGGCCCATAATACAGATAATATAGTGTTAATGCAGTAATCGATATATTGATATGTTAGACAATCATATAACGTTACATCACGATATATGTCTTACGATGAATACAAAATGACCGTGGATAGATTTCTGTCTTTATTCATGGTCCAAACTGAGTTTTTCAGTTACTCGTCTCTGGGTAGTTCACTTCTGGTCGAGTTTCCCTCATCCTCGTTTGTCCCACTCCTAACTACTACTATGCATGCTTTTAAAAAAAAATGTGATCTGAATCACTGCAAAACCTTATCCTCCTCCACACGCCCTCCCTTCCTCGCTCGTCTGTGGAACGGAGAGCGTCATACCTTGGAAGCGCTGTGAAGAGAGCGCCATGCTAGGGAGAGGCCAGCGAAAAACGCTCCACGTAGCTCTTTTTCTCCCATTAAAAACAATGTGAAACAGGTGAGCTAAACCAGCTAGCTACCGCACCGTGGGAGAAAGGGCTGGCTTGTTTTGGCAAGGGTTTTATATAGCTATGATGGAGGCAGTAGTGGCCACAGTGAAACAGTAATGAATAATAACTCCCAGAGGAATCCTTAAAAAATGACTCCCTGTCCTGTTCTGGCTCCCTGCCTGGAAAACTGCCCTGGCTATTCCTAAAGGTTTGGTGTGGTCGGCGCTCCCACTCCTCTGCCTTGTTTTGGACGGGTTTTTGTCGGGCTGTCGTCGTGTGTGGTGGGGCCAGGCCAGCTACTGTCGCTACGCTAGCTTGTCATTTGCACCGAGCTCGGCTGTAATTGGACATCGGACACACAGAGCGCTGGGTTAGGAGTTTACCTTTGGTGTCTGTCCGTCCCCCTCCATCTGTGGTGTCTGTGTGGTGTGTGGTGTGTGTGTGTGTGTGTGTGTGTGTGTGGGTCTGTGTCCATGTGGGTCTGTGTGCGTGTGTGTGTGTGTGTGTGTGTGTGTGTTCATATGTGTGTCTGTCTGTGTGTCCGTGTGTGTGTCTGTGTGCATGTGTGTTACTTACTTACTACTTTCGGGACTTTGAACTTTAAGAGATAGGTCCACTGCACACACAAACACACACACACAAACACACACACACACACACACACATAGATTTAGGTTTCTTAAAGTGAGATTAAACTTTGCTTTGATAGCCTTAAAAGTTATTTCTGGCCCGGAAATCTTTTCAGTCCGCGTCAGTTGATACTTTAATGCCCAATAATTCAACCTTCACAAAGGGCCTGACTCTCCCAGAGAACTCCATTGACTGGGGAAACTCAACAGACTGGCCACACACACACACACACACACACACACACACACACACACACACACACACACACACACACACACACACACACACACACACACACACACACACACACACACACACACACACACGCACACACACTGAACAATACCAGCTACACCCCCCCAGCCTATGGATCTTTGCAACCAGTGGGTGGGTGAAAACCTCCTCAGAGCCTCAATGCCTGCCCAGCAACGCATAGCTCCAGTGGGGTATTCTTTTCACTCTTCTCTCATTGGCTGTCATCTGTCATTCTGCTTAAACATCAAGATCCTACACTTTGTTTGCAGGTGGGAGTTATTGTGACGGCATGACAAGATTAATGAGTAAAAAGTACATCAAGCAATGGCTTCGCAATGGTAAATAAAATAATTATATATCTTTTTAATCATATATTACTTTGTGTCACGCCAGCGGCCGAGAAACCGAAAAAAGTGACTTGAAGTGAGATATATTTCATCCCTCCATTATCCTATTGAATCTGAGGCCTCCTCTTTCCTCTCCTCGGACTTGTGTGTGTGTCTCCCTGTGTGTGTGTGTGTGATTCTCATGTGTCAGTCTCTGGCGCTGCGGGCCAGTGATTGAAGTACAATACACCCACGTGTTTCACTGCCTTCAGTGCAAACGGCTCCGTTGAGTCATACGTTTTACCGGAATCAGGACATTGAATTGTTCTCCTGAATGAGTCTGCTTGTTGTTGACCGTTGAAACACCCGGTCCTGTTGTGGTGTCGCATGTCGAAGCGTGCCAGATGTGAGGACTGGAGAAGAGAGAGGAGAACCTTCTCTCTGAGGCCCCACGGAGTGAATGATGAGCAGGATTATCTCAGATAGATTACTGAGGGAGAGAGGGGGGGGAGAGAGAGAGAGAGAGAGAGAGAGAGAGAGAGAGAGAGAGAGACTGCTGTGAAGGGCTTCCACAGGACCTTGCATCTCTCCAGTGTACAAAACAATCTCACTTTTTAAAAACTCCTCAGAGAAGCGTTCTGGCGCTGGCCTTCAGTCACGCTTCGGTTTTTCCTATCACTACCTGTTTATGTAACACGGGGATGACATCCAGTCTGACTCTCTAGCTAATACCCCCCCCCCCCAACTCATTTTTCTACCGGCGAGCGGAACTTCCAACGCAGCCTCCTGCTCTTCCTCCTCCTCCTCCTCCTCCTCTGCTCTGAAACTGAACCCGGGGAGGGGGTGGACTTGAAACCCGGCCCAGTCGAGTGAGGGAGTTCTTTGGATCTTATGCTAAAGCTGGGTGTTGCTGCTGGGAGGTGGTGGTGGTGGTGGTGGTGGAGGAAGGCAGGAGGGGGTGGGGGTCTCGGAGGTGGTGGAGGGAGGAGGAGGAGGAGGTGGGCGGCGGTCCGGCGAGGCGCTGAGAGAATTGAGCCGGAGTCATCAGGAATAGCGACCTCAGAGCGGCTGGTGCTGCCTGTTCATTCATTCACTCCATCCCAGATTAAAAAAAAAGGGAAAGTCCGGTTTGGAAGCGTCGCGAGTTCCATCGCCGGCTCGCTCGGCTCCCCTGGTTGGAGGGACGGCGAGGTGGGAGAGAGGCTGCGCTCCGGCGCGTCCCTCCTCCTCCTCCTCCTCGTCCTCCTCCTCCCTCTCCTCCTCCTCCTCCTCCTCCTCCTCCTCCATGCTGCTCGTGGGCCCGCGGCTCGGAGACAATAGGCAGCGGAGGGAGAGGAACAAAGACCACCGGGGGCCCGGCGGGGGGGGGGGGGGGGGAGGGAGCCCGCCATCTGGAGGAAGGAGCAAATACTCTGCTGTTTGTTCTTGAAAAGCCACGGACATGTTTTGTTTTTTTGTCCACCTCGACCCCCCCCACCCCCACCGGCCCCTCCAGGTCCTCCAGGAGAGGAACAGTCTCCTCTTCTGAACCGCCGACTCCACTTTGTGGTTGTTGTTCCGTTGGAAGTCACAACGGCACAGAGTCCCTTCTTGTCGACGCGTTCTTTTCACGTGATCTCGAGAATTCCATCTTTGATCGGGTTCCCGAGGTGCTGCATGTGGCTCAGGAGGTAGAGTGGATAACTGGAGGGTCGCTAGTTCGATCCTCCTAGCGTGTGAGTGTCGAGGCGTCCCTGAGCGAGACGCCTCACCCTGAGTGCTCCCGACGAGCTGGCTGTCGCCCTGCGTGGCTGACTCCGCCGTCGCTGCGTGAACGTGTGCATGAATGGCTGAATCTTAGGCAGTATCGTAAAGCGCTTTGAGTGGCCACTGGTAAGAAAAGCGCTCTATAAACGCACTCCATTTACGCCACGTGTATTCCTAGAGAGCAGGAATTCCTCCGGAGACTCAGACCTTCCTGTGCGGATGGCTTGTAAAACTCTGCTTTCACGGCACCTTTCTCAGGCAGACATCTCAACCCTGCACGCTCCGGGCCCTGTTGGCCCCGGGGCCAACAGAATATCTCTCCCTCTCTGTTAATTCTCCCTGGGTGGCTCTTGAGATGGAGGGGGCGGGAGGCAGGGGAGGCGGGGGAGTTAGGAAGGGAGAAAGAGAAGGCCTTTGGAGGTCTTTTCATGGAGAGCTGTCGAGCACTTAGAGTAGCAGGTGCCGCTGCTCACTGCATTCCTCCCCTTAGGCATGAAGACTACAACATTACCACTTCAAAAAACTACCCCATAGACCCACCTACCGAGGGGCATGTATGTGTGAGAGGGGTACGTGTGAGACCCCAGGAAGGGGGGGGGGGGGGGGGGGGGGGGGGAGTTCTCAGGCCGTTACCCCTGCCCCCCCGAACGTTAAACTACGATATAAAACGCAAAAATGCAGTGAGAGTGTTTTCCCTTTTCGATTGAGGTTTTCTCTCGCGTTTCCTCTAGTTTCGTGGCGCGGAGGTATTTACACCGTGCTGGGGTCAGCACAACCCTGGGACTTATAAACACGTGTCTGAGCGCTCCTCGTTCACGTTCCTGCTCCTTTTAAATACCCCTCTGGTGCTGCCGCGGCCCTCGAAGGCGCTTGGAGCGCCTGGAAAATGGCAGCTGAACGCTAGCGCTGAAGTTACTGTCAACGTGGAACGGGGGCTTTTGGGAACGCGTTATAAAGGCCGGGGTTGTTAAAAGTACGCCCCACCGTGGGATCTCAGGAGGGTCTGATTAATAACCGACTGCTGTGTCAACACGACCTCTGACCTTCTCCCGGCGTGCTTCAGAGGGGGGGGTTTGGAGCCTAAGCACAGGTCTACTGTGCGGGACACACGCCCACGCACAACCGCACACACACACATGAGCGCACGCCTTAGCGCACACATACAAGCGCACACACACACACACACAAATTAGAACACACGTGCACATAAGCACACACGAGCGCTCACACACACACACCAGCACAGACACGCACACACACAAACACACACAAACGCACATGAGCATTCACACACACACACACACCCACATGAACACACACATAAACACACTCACATAACCTCATTGACGGATGACACCCTACAGAGGAAGTGGGGCCCGTGAGAGAGAGAGAGCGAGAGATGGGAGGATGTTGGGTCCGCTCGGGCCTCGTCCAGTGATAAACACAGGAAGTATCCGGGATGTCTTGGCTCCTAACCACAAGCAGTTGAAACCCCCCGATCTCCCACATCCCCATTAGGCTGAAACAAGAACGCAATCGGAGAGGACCGTTCTGCTGGGAACAAGAGGGCGTCCGTGGGGATTATATATGTCCTGTCCTAGTTCCCTCTAGTCTGTGTTCAACTTTACGTCCTTGGGGGGGGAATTTGAATCACCGCAATTGCATCTCACCACGCCAGAGCGGCGCGGTTCGGGAACCAATCCTGGCAAACGCCCGAAATGTGACTATTGATTGCATAAGGGCTTAGAGGCCCACGACGAGAATGTTCCTTATTTGATTCAGAGGAGCCCATATGGCGACCAGTTCTTGGTGACGGAGCTCGGCGATAAACGCAGCGTTGAAAATGATTCGCTCCGACGTATCAAGTTAGGTCTTCATCCTAAGTGACTCTTTTTTTTCTGTTGAAAATCGAAAACCGCACAGCCCTTTGCCTTGTCAAACCCTCTCAGGCTGGAGACAATATTATGTGTATATTTTGCATTATGGACATTATTATTTGTCATGTCTTGTTTGACTCAGCACTGAATAAACGAGGGCTGTTGCCGGCGGTCTACAATCATCATTGTCGTTGGTTTTCCCCTGCGGTGCGTTGGCACTGTCCCTCGCTGCCTGGGATCGTTGTGTTATGTCTGCTCGGGTCCTCAGTGGAAACCACCGGGATGTCTGGAGGACGTTCGGAGGTCCACGGTGCTCGCTCTGCCCAGTGAGGGAGGACTTCTCATGGTCAGCGCTCTCGTTATAACGCAGGATGTAAGCCCACTGTGAAACCTTAGCAGAGAGCACACTCATTAAAGCTGCAGTATGTGTTGAACTCAGGGGCTCCCCCCCCCCCCCCCCTTTACTTTATATAAAGAGATGGGGGTGGGGGTGGTATCCCACATCACTTCACTAGCTAGCGGTCTCTAGTCCAGGCCGACTAGAGACCGAGAGATGATTAGGTCACCATGTTGGTATAGGAGCCAGGTTGGGAATTTTGAATGAAGTGTGTGTGTGTGTGTGTCTGTGTGTGTGTGTGTGGGTGTAACCTACTCTATCCCTATATTGAAGTCATACATAGAGTCCTGCTCCGCTGTTGTTAGAATCGTCCCACAAACAGACTCGTGTGATCGTTTAAGTTTTCTTTTGTACACACTTGTTTGCGACACCCTATCTCTGTTGAATCCTATTTACTCCGTTCCTGATTCCTATACCGCGCCTCCACCCCCTGACCCGCGCTCTCTCCTAGACACTAGGTCGTGCAGGACCTTCCTGGCTTGTTTGCTTTCCTTGTGCTCACCCATGTCTGCCAGTCTCTCTGGCTACGAGCGCCGGCTAACTGGCTGAATGTAAACATTCCCTCACACACACACACATACACACACCCAGCCCTCCCAGTCAACGTGTCATTAGTCACGCTGGGGTCCGCATTCACAACGACCAGCGCGCCGCGCGTTCACCGGCCCAGGCCGCTGTGTCCACGGCAACCACAGCAGCGTCTAGTCCCTGTGTGTGTGTGCGCGCAGGCATGGTCGGAGCATGCAGGCGTGCATGCATGTCCACCGTCGCAGCCCGCGGCGTCTCCCATGCTCCGACTACAGCTGGCGGGCTTCATGCACGGCGTCCCCTCCTCCACCCTATAACTTAAACACGTCTCCATACACTAACTGATTGATTGCCCCGAAACCCCCCCCCCCCTCCCCACCTCTTCTACGGTTCCCCGACCTTCTGCGCTGAAGTCACCCCTTTCTTCACGGCTTACAGCACAAAGGAGCTCTATGGAGCGCAGATGTATAGCATGTCCGATAGAATGTCATCGACCACGCAGCGCCGCGTCCCACTACACCGCCAGCAGCGCCTCAGTCGAAGAGTGCCCCAGTACCGCGGGACTGCAGATCTTTTTCTTTTCTTTTTTTTTTTACCTTTTCTTCGTTTTCTTTTCCTTTTTTCTTTTAAGAGAAGCAAGCTGTTGAATATTTTTGTTTTTTTTCTCTCGCTTTCTCTCGCAACGAGACATGCTCATCTGGAAACACTTAGTGTGTGATTTAAGAAAGCTCCCTGCCCGGATTTCCCCCATGGAGGAAAGCTGGGCCGTGGAGGAAAGCTGGAGAATTCAAACCATTAGGAGATGATTGCGTTCCCGTTACAAAACTACAAGTCCTCTCTCGATAGTGTGATAGTGTTTTAGGATACTCAGGATAAACACGAACAGGATCAAATGCTCTGTGTGTCCTGCAGGCTGAAGGAACATGAGAATTGAGTACCCTTGGATCTCTTTCCAGTTTCATACCCAATGTAACTCACAGCTCTGTTTTACCACACATCTCGCAAAAACGGGCGCCCGGCTAGCATTGACCCACTTTACTGTAAAAATGCGTAAAAGATGCCGCGTCTGGCTTCAATTACTCCTCCCAGATTTCAAGGACTGTATCACCGACTTATAAAAAAAAGAATGAAAATACCACGGCGGTTGTCGATGTGGGTTTATAGCGCGCCGCTTTCTTGTTACTTGATATTCGCGCTTTGATCTCCGCAATTGACTTGTACCAAATTAAAGATTAGACAAAAAGGGGGACAACTTATGAGGCCTTTTTCTTTGCTGGCTGGAGGCCTCTCTGTTGGAGCAGGGCTCCTGTCCCACAGAGAGGAGAACGTCCTCTTACAACGAGTTCCACCAGAACCCCCACCCCCCACCACCCCAAACCAAACACGCCTTCCCTGGATCGCAGGTCAGAGGTGTCCAAGCTCCAGCTCCCCATCGGCGGCCCTGTCCCGGGCCTGCAGGAGGGGGTGGGCAGCCAGGCGGGACCCCCATCCGACACGGACCCCCAACACGACGACCGCTGCTCCCCCACCGGCTGGGACGACCTGAACCCCGACAAAGGTCCGCCTGTGAAAACAAACAAAGTGTTGTGGAACTGATGATGATGATGACGTGGGTGGTGACGTGGGAGAGGATTATGACGATGGTGACAGTGGTAATTGTTTGGATGATGTTGATGATGATGATGATGACGGGGGTACTGATGATGACGGTGGTTGTCGTGGCGACGTTCAGCGGAGGAGCAGATGTTCCGCTCGGTGGAGGGCCAGGCCGCCTCGGACGAGGAAGAGGACAAGTGGACCGGGGAGCAGCAGAGGCAGGTGGACGAGGTCAAGAGGATCCTGAGCCGACTGTCCTGCTGCGAGGAGAGGTACAGTACAGCGCCTCGACGCAAACACCTGGACCTGCACAGAACAGGCTTAGGACAAGCTCAGATCCAGCTTAGAACCAGTTTAGAACCAGCTCAGAACCACCTCACAACAAGCTTAGAATCACCTTAGAAACCCTTAGATCCACATAACAACCACCTTAGAATCAGACACAGACTGTTTTTTTCCGTCCAAGTTAAGTAGCATCCTAACCATCTGTGTGTAGTCTCTCTTCTGGAGGGTGAAACTGATGCTGGCATGCAACGCTGGGCTTTCTAGTTGCATGCAGTGGTATTAAGAAGAAAGGGCAAAACAATGTTTAGAGACACTGAGAAGTGAACCAGATGGAGAAGATCCTTTGAGCAGCTGGCGTGGTTTATTTATTTATCTATTTGTTCATTCATGCTTTATAGTTATTTACAGAGAAGCAAATAGATGCCTTTGTTCGGGTTTCGAATGTTAATCACAAAAACAGCCCAGAAAGTCTTCATGTTGCTAGTTTGATCCCTAGCTCCTCCTAGCTGAGTGCCATGGTGTCCTCGAGTGAGACGCCTAACCCTAGCTGCTCCCGACCAGCTGGCTGTCGCCCTGCCTGGTTGACTCCGCCGTCGGTGTGTGAATGTGTGCATGAATGGGTGAATGTGAGAAAATATTGTAAAGCGTTTTGAGTGGCCGCTGGTTAGAAAGGCGCTGTATAAATGCAGTGCGTTTACCGTTTACCCTTTGAAGCAGGTGTGACGACCGGGCCTTCAGGAAGCTCATGTCCACGTTCGGCGGTGGCGGCGGCGGCAGCTCGCGGGGGGAGGAGAGTCGCAGCGCCGTGGTGGAGCTCCTCCAGAAGGTGACCAGGCTCCACAAGCAGCTGGAGCTCAGGGAGAGCCGGGCGGAGATGGACATGGACCAGGTCAGCTCAGTTTGAATATACACGTGTGTTCAGGGAACCGGACAGGGATGAAAGATGGGGGGGGGAGCGACGATGTGTGGCACGGGACCGCAGGCTGGCATCAGACCTGTGGGTGGTGAGGAGGTGTGATGCCCGGTGGTTAAGTCGCTGTTAGGCTGGGCCACAGAGTCCTAGGTATGGTACAGTGAACATGAACACCACCCGTCCAACGCTTCATCCACCCACCCACCCAAAGTCCTAGATAATGGGATCTATTGCAGGGTGTGTGTGTGTGTGCGTGCGCGTGCGTGCGTGCGTGCGTGCGTGCGTGCGTGCGTGCGTGCGTGCGTGCGTGCGTGCGTGCGTGCGTGCGTGTGTGTGTTAAACTGGATTAGAGGGGACTTCTGGGAGCGCTGTTATGAAAGTGGTGGTCTTCAAAGCAGTGAACCGCAGCGCCGAACAGACACCATGGAGTCGTGCTCCGCGACCAGCGACAAGGAGGGCTCCCCCCCGTGTGTGTATGTGTGTGCACGTGCATGTGCCTGTGTGTGTGCGTGTGCACGTGTGTGCCTGTGGGTGAGGGTGCAGCTGTGTCTCCACCGGGCTGTGACCACAGAGACACTCCCCTCGCCCTCTGAAGGAATCCCATCCCTGGGGCCTCATGCCCTGGGCTCATTTGTCACCGCCGACTTCAGAGGAGTTTTCCTTCCTCAGTTTGTTGTTCACAACGCAGGGAAAACAAGACAGATCTCCACGGGTGGGCTGAGACATAAAGGTAGAGTTATGGTTGGACGTCGACGCAACACAAGGGGGTTTACGGACACATTAAGTCCTTGCGGACCCTCCTTGCGTCCAGCGCAAGGGGCCTGACGTGCGCCTCCCAAAAACCGTATCCTTGCGTCGAGGCGACGCAGCACCAAGGGCTGAGATTGGTCCGATAGGGTAAACCCGACTTGGAACCAAAACAGGTTCACGACGGAGTGGTCTTTTGCGTTGCGTCAACGTCCAACCATAACTCTACCTCAACGTCCCCAGAAGGGTTGTGGGACGGGTGGGAGATGAGCCAGGCGCGACCTGAACAGAGCCCCATGTGAGGGCGAGCTCTGGGGCAGGCAGACCCTCGGAGCCCAGCATGACATCAGCTCTGTGGCGGGGCTGGAGTTCCCGGAGGCCCTCCGGCAGGCTGAGACGCTGCCCTGCGGTCGACGAGTTACCGCTAGTGTCGAGGCTCGAAACGCACCTCAGGTTGATGTGTTTATGCTGGGCCGATGTCAGCGCTGATGTTAGGGCTACCACGAGAGCACAGTTAACTACGAAATAACTCTGGACATTTTTTTCAAACGTCGGCCCTTAAATGTATTTACATTTACGAGGAGGCCGTAACCCCTGCCGGTTGGACATGTCGTCCTGTCCCAGAAGGTTAGCCCCAAACCTGGATGCCAGGACAAGATGAACGAGGTGCTTGGAATGTGCGTGCATTGGACTTCCGGTGGCGAGCGTCCCAGTCTTGCAGTAAACTCTTCGGTCACAGCGCAACAGTGGCTTCAGCGAAGAAGTATCGTGGACTTCACATTTTCCGATACTGCTGCGTCCAAAAGCTCCAAAATTCTTGTCAGTATCGTTGGGAGAACAAAAATTGCAATTTCTGTAGACCTCATGTAACCAAACAAACTCCTGACCTCTCAGCCTAGGTGACCCTTGGCTTCATGCAATGGCCCTGAACTGCCTCTTCCCGGATACGGCAAACATTTTTCGGACAAGCCCACGCCACATGTTCACAAATGCAGCCAATCACGCCACCGTATGGCCACATGCAACCAACCTGATTGGCTATGAAGTCTGTGTGAAGATTGTAGCCCAGATCAAAAGTCGATGTCTCTTTCCATGCGTCCAGTTTCTATAACACATTAGGGGTGGGAATCACAGGGTACCTACCGATACAATACGATTCGCGTAACATGGCCCACGATACGATGATATCACGATACAGCGATTCTGCAACAATCTATATATTGTTAGTCAATCCTATAACGACACATCACAATATATGTCTAACTATGAGTACAAAATGACCGTGAAATGGTAAAGTTCTGGATTTCTTTCTTTATCCATGGTTCAAACGAAAGTGTATCGAATATGGTATCGCACGAAGAAGGGCGACGAAATATTGCCGTATCGATAATTTGTCCGACACCTACAACACATCCAGGGCTGACTTGTCCTCCTCTCCCAGATGAAGGACTCGTTGGTGCAGGAGCTTCAGCAGAAAGAGGAGGAGACGGAGCAGCTGCAGGTGGAGCTCCAGATGCTGGAGACAGAGCGCGTCCGGCTGTCCCTGGTGGAGGAGAAGCTTCTGGACGTTCTGCAGCTCCTGCAGCATCTCAGGGACCTGGTCAGTCGTCCCTCGGGGATCAGTCTGTCTAGCTTTATTTGTACAGCCCTTCCGGCGCAACGCAGCGATGCAACGTGTGGGGCAAGGGGAACAACACGACATGAACATCTCAGTGGGATACATTTTGTATGGCAAAATTGACTTAAGGAATCGAGTCAGAAAAGTCACGCAGGACTTGATAAGAAGGACGCTAACCTTCGAAAGGTACAGCTACAAAATTCTCAGTATTCTGTTAGATAGCACCAGACGCTACGTAAAAAACAAACACTTACTCTACTGGTTTCCTTCCTTTGACTTTCTGAAACTGACCTGAGCTGTGAGCTTTGGCCGTATAGGACATGAAAGCGTCTGTCATGAAGGACTCCCCAATAGAAACCCAGATAGAGAACCCAGCACTCTAATAGAGCAGGCCACTCCTGCTGCTGGTTGATCTGCATTGATCCATTTTATCCCAAGTTGTCCACCCTCCTCTACATCTCTAGAACTTTCTCTCAGTAAAGTTGTGGGTTCGACTTCCAATGTCTGCACTCGTCCTGTGGGCATCCTTGAGCAAGACATCTAACCCTCACCTGCTCTTGGAATGAACGAATATCTCTAGAAGGATTTGTAAATGAATCACCAAGCTCTTTGGATAACAAGTGTCTGCTAAATGAGCAAATAGTAGCTGTCTGTGTGGAGGAGGGTTTAGGGGCTTGTACAACACATGGTTTTAGTCGGGTGTGGTTTTTTTCTTCTGGGTATTTTGCTCTTATGCTAATTTCCCAGCTGTCTCCATTCTGTATGCTCTCAGAACGTGTCCCGGCGGTCGCTGGGTAAGATCTTGCTCAGCACTCTGGAGTCTTGCAGCGACCCACTGCACGGTTAGTGGCTGTTAACCCGACTGTAATAAACTGTCACGTCGCATACACACACCCACACTCTCTCTCGCCAATAAAAACATGTAAACCCGTGTATCGCAGAATTAACAAGTTACTTTGTTAATTCTGGTTCACGTTCATTCACGAACAATATTACTCCCAAGCGTCGTAAAAAAAAACAACGCGATGTTATTAAAGACAAACTTTGTTGTTGTGGTGTTGGTGGACGCCTATTTATCGTGTCGTCACTCACACTTCGGCTGTCTGTGTTCAACCCAAACAGGGAAGGCCCACATTCTCGAGGTGCTGAACGCTCTGTATCACGAGCTGGCGGCCTGTGAGGTCCTCTCCTCAGCCGGCTCGCTGGAGCGCACGCCCAGCCAGCGGTCCCCGGAGGGGCTCGTCATCTCCTGCTGAACACCGCCGCCGCCCCCTGCTGGACCATCGGCGCTATAGCACTTATGTGCAGATGAGAATCCTTTATACGCAGCCCATGGCCGTGTCTGAAATCGCTCGGTCACTGTCTAGAGCACCATTTTAGGTAGTGTGTATTGTTCGATGTCACAAATCTGGTTCAGTGCATGACGCACGATTACACTACATGTGATCAGCGTTTCCCTGCCCAATCATGCAACACTGCCCATGATGGCAATGAGTGAACAAGTGATTTTAGACACGGCGCATGATACAAACACAGCTTATATGCTCTTATGATAAAGGGACCTAATGGACAATAATAGCAGTGATGGTTGAGTAATTGTAGATAATGTTATACTCTACTAATTCATATGTAACTCGGGCATGGAAGCTCTGAAAAGGGAATTAGCCCAGGGTCCTTATTGTAGCTTATCACTCTCTGTAGGGCGATAAATTGCAGGTACTTTTAATAACTTTGCATGTTCCAGCATAGTTTTATTTGCTGAGATTCGCCCCGATAGTATTTGGTTTTACATGTGAAAATGGAATAAGCTTAAATATGGATGTAATATTTTGTTGTATTGAAATATGCTTTATAATGGGCCGAGCTAACCAGTATATTTTACAATAATTAAAACAATTAAAAGCATTTGTGTCTTCTTCATGCTTGTCAAGTTCTCTTCTTTATACTAAGGAAACCGATTGGTTGATAATAATTTGCACATTACTTACATCAAATACGTATTTATTCCAAAACATCAAACATACATCAGAGAACCACTGCCGATGGTACGATTAGTAAACACTGCTAACAGAGAAGTCCAATACAGAAAGTTGAATAAAGATTCGCAGAGTAACAACGTTTCACAAAAATAAAAATATTCACAAGGCCAAGCAGAGAGGGCGTGGCGAAGGCGTTGTCGATGTGGGAGGGGGGGGGTACATCGTAACCAATCAACAGGCGGAGGTCTAGAAGTTTGCCGCCACATTCTCCATCTCCATGTTGACCTCCGCAAAGTGCTTCTCTATCCCCTTGTGGAAGTTGTCCAGGGAGGCCAGGATCATGTCGTACAGCACCTGGAGCGAGGGGACCGGTGGCACGAGACGGAGGCCGTCGGTCATCAGTATGTAGTCAAGGTGAAGCCAGGAGAAAAACGCATTTCAAACGCTGCAGCGCACGACGCAGCGCATCGTCGGCCGTTTCTCCCGCGACGTACGTCCGTACCCAGAGTCAGCACCGGGGGCTTGTTTACGAGAGAACGACTCATGGGGATTTTTTTTTTTTTTAGGGCCGATGACGATACCGATTTTCGGCAGCCTTAGCCGATGACTGCTACGGGCTGCCGATTCTTGAGCCGATACTGCTTTTGCTTCCTCAATTTACACCATAAAAATGACACAAAGATGTTAACAAATGTTCAAAGTCTCAATTAAAAAAAGGTACATTTATTGAACTGTGTCTGTAAATCATGCCGGTTAAAAAAACAGGCATCGGCCGATACGATGAACGTAAAAAAACGCAAATATCGGTCGATCCCTATTATTTACATTTGCATTTAGCATACGCTTTTGTCTGAAGCGACGCGCAACGGTTTACACGCACATTCACGGCGGACTGATCCACGCGAGGCGACAGCCAGCTCGTCGGGAGCAGCTCGTGGGGCTTCTTGCTCAGGGACACCTCGACACTCAGCTAGGAGAAGCCCGGGATTGGACTAGCAACCTTTGGGTTACAAGTCAACCAGCTCTTCTTCCTGAACTAAGCCGACCCTGAACTTCTCATATCGGCAGGCGCAGATACCGATCTATTGTTGACAGGCCGATATCGGCCGATGAAACGAGTCAACCGATACATCGGCTGGGCTCTGCTGACACACACCAGGGTCTGGTTTGAACGGCCGTACCTGTGCCTTGGCCGTGGTCTGGCCGCAGACGTCCCTCAGGCTCTGCATCTTGGCCCTGAGCCGCATGGTGTCTCGTGTGATCTCCTGGATCTGCTCCGCCTTCTCCTCACGCTTCTGGGACACCTGGTCACACTGCCTGCAGGGGCCGACAAACACACAGGCTGTTGGTGTCGTGTTGGTATCTGTGGTTAGGTGGGTAACACCCCTTGCCCACTGCATCCGTCCGTTGACGAATCTCATTGACTGCATGGGGCGAACGAAATGCATCGTGGGTCCGTCCGTTCCGTGAGCCCCGTCTCTTGCGTTCAGAAGTTGAGAAAAATGTAACTTTTCAGGCTGCAACAGATCTGTCTGCAAAATACCACTCCCCCATCCGTCAGACACACCTTCCGTCGTCAGTTGACGGACGGATGCAGTGGGCACGCTGCGTACGCCTTGGTCATGGTCGCCCCGCTCAGCCACTGAGACGCTTGTATCCGAACCCCCACTTCGAAACATAGTCACCACGATAATGAATGACAAAAAGCACAAGAACACAACCTAAAAAAAAAGAAGGTACAATCGTACATCGTATGATTGTACCTTTTTATCGTATATATTATTATTGACGTGTTATGCGCCATAACACCAACAGCAAACACTTGCGTTACAGTGTGTGTAATCACACACACACACACACACACACACACACGTCTCATTGGCGGGCCAAATTCTCGTGGCGGGCAAGGCAGAGAAAGGGGAGGAGCTTAGATCCTTTATGACGACATATGGGACCACATTCCAAATCAGCGCGCTTGAGCCTCCGTTTTTTTTCAAAGGCGAACAGAACACCTAGTGCTCGTTTTACACCAAACGCAAGTTCTAGCCACTGGGGGACCATAGGCAGGCTAGGGGAACTCATATTTATGTAAGAAAACCTCATAAAGTGAGATTTTCATGCCATGCCTTTAACCAACAGCAGTAGTATTAGCACAACCTGGCAGCATTAATGTAACACATGTAGTAGTAATAGTAGAAGTAGAAGTATGATAATAACAGTAACATAATAGCAGTAGGACAAAGAGTGGGAGTAGTTAATGTGTGCTACTGACCCCAGGACGTCCTGAACGTGGAGGTCCTTGCTCTCCTTGTGCTTCTGCCGGCGGATGAAGAGCTTGGAGGCCTTGTCCATCTTCATGCCTTCGGCCCTCTTCATCTGCACCTCCTCCGTGCTCAGGTTCTTCAGCTGCTTCTTCAGCTTCTCGTTCTGCGCCAGCAGCTCCTGCAGCTGCTCACACACGAGGTGCACGCACACACACACACACACACACACACACACACACACACACACACACACACACAAAAGAAATTAGGGCGCAGGTAGGCGGAAAGTCTTCTTGCTGCAAGATGGTTAGTTGGGCTGGGTATTGCCAGGTACCTCACAATTCAATTCAATTCTTTAGGTCTTGATTCGATATTGATTCGAATCCATATTGATCCAATTGCTTTGATATCGATTCAATAATACGTGCAGATGACAAAAATACCTAAATATTATTTAGAATTAACCATTTCATAATGAATTAACCATTTCATTGTGCTTTAACTAGCAAAAAGGGAATACACCATTGCATAGTATTGTTCCTGAGCTAAACTTGCAGCATAAAAGTAATTATCATTACATGGACAAATGTAGAAGGGCATGTACATTTAGGCATACTCGCTTCTAGATTACAATGTATGCTTCTTTTTTTCTTCTTCTATTATTTTTTTAGGGAAATAAAAGTATTTCAAAAAAATTCTGAATCGCTGTTGAATCGAGAACAAATAAATTGCAGTGCATTGATGAATCGATATTTTTACCCAGCCCTAATAGCTAGGGCACCTTACTAAAGCCCCAACAGTCCACCTAGTAGGCAGGTAGACTGTGGACCCAGAGGGTCAGAGGGCCGACCCCCCCCCCATACTGTACCTCCTCGTTGAGCTGCTTGCTGACGCCCATCGCACTCTGCAGGTCCTGCAGCAGGCCGTGCATCAGCTGGATCTCCCCCCCGCTCTGGTCCAGGCCCTGCACCATGTTCTGGAGCTCCACCAGCCGCACGTCAGCCGCCTTCTGTCTCCCACCACCCCGCCCAAAGACAGCGTCAGTGCCCCTCACATCGCCGTGCCGACCCCGCCCAAAGACAGCGTCAGCGCCCCTCACATCGCCGTGCCGACCCCGCCCAAAGACAGCGTCAGCGCCCCTCACATCGCCATGCCGACCCCGCCCAAAGACAGCGTCAGCGCCCCTCACATCGCCCTGCCGACCCCGCCCAAAGACAGCGTCAGCGCCCCTCACATCGCCATGCCGACACTTACTCCCACTGACCGGTTTAAAAGAAGTGACACTTTGTCACCGAAGCACTCTGTGACCTTCCATTTTTGGAAGGTGCTTTTTAAGCACACATTTGATCTGAATTTATACCCTTTTATGAGCTTATGATTCCTGAACTTTGAGATGCATCTTCATTGTTGAACACACTTCATGTAAAGTGCTTGTCAAAAGTGTGCAGCTAAATAAAAAAGTACACAAATAATAAAAAGCTTACATAGTAGTAGGGCTGTGTATTGCCAGGTACCTCACAATTCAATAAAAATTTGATTCTTTAGGTCTTCATTCGATATCGATCCAATTGCTTCGATATTGATTCAATAATACGTGCAGATGACAAAAATATCTAAATATTATTTAGAATTAACCATTTCATAATGAGTGAACCATTTCATTGTGCTTTAACTAGCAAAAAGGGAATACATCATTGTATAGTATTGTTCCTGAGCTAAACTTGCAGCATAAAAGTAATAATCATAACATGGACAAATGTAAAAGGGCATGTACATTTAGGAATACTTGCTTCTAGATTACAATGACTGAGTATGCTTCTTTTTGTTTTTATGGAAATAATCGATTTAAAAATATTCTGAATCGAAATTGACACAACAAATAAATTGCAGTGCATTGATGAATCTATATTTTTACCGAGCCCTACAAAGTAGGCGTGTCCATGATTTACAGCCAAAGACGAGGCATTCTCACAACACATTCACACTTTTAAGGACATAAATACACAATAATTGAATACCAGAATATAATCCAATGGATACAAGATATTAGGAACACAACACCCAGCGCAGAAGAACAACACAGACATGAAAGGCCTCCTCTGGCTACAGCCGTCCCCCCTGGCTACAGCCCTCCCCTCTGGCTACAGCCGTCCCCTGACTCACGATGGAGGTCTTGATGACGCGAAGGTTCTCCCTCATCTTCTCCATCTGGATCTTCAGCTCCTCAGGAGACTCCACGATCTGGGAGCGCAGCCGGATGATGTCCTCCTTCAGGGTGCTGACCTCCACCTTGGTGCGGGCCTGAGTGGGGGGGAAGCCAAGTGAAGGTGTAAAGCAGTGCTGACGGGGGTGGACCCCATCAGCTGGGAGGCCCTGATGGGGCGTTGCGTTCTCTCGTCATGTGATCTTAAGCATCGACCTTGCATGGCGATGGGCGTGTCTTCATGGGCTGCTGCGATGCATCCATGCCATGGTTGAATAATGGAACAGGAATAACGGTGGTTTTGCCATGACACGTCTACATTTACCTTTAGATTTACATTTAGCAGACTTTTATCCAAAGGGACTTACAATATATAAGTTAATTTGTAAGAAGAAAGGAACAACAATATGCCTTTCAGAGCACAACTGTTTGCACTGATCACCATTCACAAAGCGAGAATCGGTAATCAAGAAAGAAAAGTTACATCAGGAGGAAAGAGTGCATTGGGAGCCGCTACCTACCACTTTCTGAGTCCGCTCGGCTATCTTGGTTTTCCACTCTGCGACGATTTCGTTCAGCCCGTTCTGCAGCAACAAAGAACAATGTCCTTCTTCAGCGGCGGTTTGAATACAGCGGTCAGTGTGTGTACGTGCGTGTGTGTGTGTGTGTGTCTGTCAGCCTGTGCGGCATTCTGTGTGTCTTCCCACCGCTTCCTGGTACTCCTGGGCGATGGCGGACTGGAGCTCCGTGAGGGCGGCCGACAGCTCCCTGGACTCTGCCTGCTTCTCCGGGGGGATGGTGCTGGTGGAGTAAAACACTGTGAGGATCCCCACCGAACCACTCATCTCCGCGCTCAAAAAAGTGGATCGGGTCACAAATTAGGTTTTGTAGTACATGTCAGAAGCGACTTCAACTTAATCCTAGGTCATTTAGGAGATGCTTTTGTCAAGGGGCATGCAGTGAATGCAGGGACATGACGTCATTTTTATAATAAAGTTATTCCATCTCTGCTCACTCAGCCTCGCCTCACGATGGAGGTTTGAAGAACAAACGTTGACTATCATCTGAACTGAGCTGACGAGTGCCTCATCTTAAGGGGTCACCTGGGACACTTACGTTAGAATGTCAATCTTCTTCTCCGCCTCTTTTATGCCTCGGGTACAAGCCTGGAACCTATCCACGTCGACTCTCTGTGGAGAAAAAGCAACCGTCAAAAAACAATATCCACTTTTTACACACTAACTATAAAGCCTATCCCAGCTGAGGATAGGCTCTGGCAGGGAAAGACAGACAGAGTGAGAAACAGACAGAGCGATAGGCAAAGAGGCAGAGAGAGAGAGAGAGAGAGAGAGAGAGAGAGAGAGAGAGAGAGAGAGAGAGAGAGAGAGAGAGAGAGAGAGAGAGAGAGAGAGAGAGAGAGAGAGAGAGAGAGAGAGAGAGAGAGAGAGAGAGAGAGAGAGAGAGAGAGAGAGAGAGAGAGAGAGAGGCATAGAGCTAGAGAAAGAGAGGCAGAGACAGAGAGAGAGCCAGATCAAGATCAAGAGCCCCAGCTTGTGACCACTCCAACACTGGGAACGGTTTGACAAAAACTCACAAATCTGGCCACGTTCTCCAGGGACATCTGCATCCTCATGTTCCTGAAGAAGATGAAGTTCATGAACCCACTGAGGACCGATATCGTCTTCTTGGCCTCTGGTGAAGGACAGAGAGGAGGGGAAAGGTAAAGCCCTGCTCTCCAAACTATCCAGTCACATCCCGCAACACCCACACACATCTACGATGAGCTATGGGGACATTGATGTTCACCAACTTACTTGGTGCCAGCAGGTCATTCAGAGAGAAATCTTTGACGAAGCACATGGCTGAGGCCTGACGCCTGGTGGGTACACACAGACACATGTTTTTTTTCTTTTGTCATCATTCTCTAGGGTTAGCCTCATCTATATATAAATATATTACTTAATGATATATAATAAGTGCAAAGAAACTCACATGAGCAGGTAGATCCTCAGGATCGATGTGGTCCCCTCATGAAAGGCCGGATTCTGGATATTCTCCATCAGCGGAACCTGTTTAAGTGAACAGAAAATACAAAGTTGTATTGACTAATACAAGGAGGGGTTCCGTCTGTTCTTCAACGTGTGTGTGCTGTATCAGGAAAGACTAACGTACCATGTTGTGACACTCGGGCCTTAAGCGGAACAACACTTGCAGTATCCTCATGTACAACCTCTGGACCAACTCGGGCTGGAGGGGGGAGAGACCAGCAGGTGTGTTAACACACAATAAATGATGACTGTGGTGATCAACACCACTATGCTCTCTCTCACACTTGAACAATGAATTGTCAACTCGAATCAAAACTGGTCTTTAAATCTTAACTGGTTCATCTAGGAAGTAGTTTATAGAGTATAAGAGAGGGACAAATTAAGAGGAGACCAACTGTTCTTTAAATGTTAACTGTTTGACCTAAAGGAAGGTATAGCTACTTAGGAGAGGGCATCAGATCTTTAGGGGGTATAGTACCTTGGGAGAGGTAGTTTAGGGGGCATAGTACTTTGGGAGAGGGGTTAAGGGGGTATAGGCACCTTGGGAGAGGGGTTAGGGGGTATAGTACCTTGGGAGAGGGGTTTAGGGGGTATAGTATCTTGGGATAGGGGTTTTGGGGGTATAGTATCTTGGGATAGGGGTTTTGGGGGTGTAGTACCTTGGGTTAGGGGTTTTGGGGGTATAGTACCTTGGGAGAGGGGTTTAGGGGTACAGGTACCTTGGGAGAGGGGTTAGGGGTATAGTACCTTGGGAGAGGGGTTTTGGGGATGTAGTACCTTGGGTTAGGGGTTTTGGGGGTGTAGTACCTTGGGTTAGGGGTTTTGGGGGTATAGTACCTTGGGAGAGGGGTTTAGAGGTACAGGTACCTTGGGAGAGGGGTTTAGGGGATGAAGTACCTTGGGAGAGGGGTTTAGGGGATGTAGTACTTTGGGAGAGGGGTTTAGGGGTTATATGTACCTTGGGAGAGGGGTTCAGGGGTTAAAGTACATTGGGAGAGGGTCTTTAGGGGGTATAGTACCTTGGCAGAGGGGTTAGGGGTTATAGGTACCTTGGGAAAGGGGGTTAAGGGGGTATAGGACATTTGGAGAGGGGTTTAGGGGTACGGGTACCTTGGGAGAGGGCAGCAGGTCCGCCTTGGTGAAGTGCTTCGCCTCCTGCGCCGTGAGCACCTCGGTCCGGAAAAAGCTGACGATGCTATCGGCCTTGTAATTTGGGTATATGATTTCACTCATGTCGGCGTTTCAAAAAGCATCCACTAATTCCACTGTAGGTGAGTGAATGTACGAGTCAGACGGCGACACCCGGTACGAGTATTTTGAAAGACAACAAAACTGGCGCCTAAAAAAGGACTTCCGTGTTGTGGTTGATCGACGGTTCTGATTGGCTGTCTTGTCTTTTTCTGTGGTTGAAACGTTGGTGGTGAGTAACAACCTAGCATCCCCCTGTACGTGGAAGACCGTCGATGGTATTCGCGTTTTTTTGTTTGTTCGTTTGATCGTAGATAAATAATCATACAAAGAATGTTTTCAGTTACCGATTATCAGCTATGACATTTATTTTTATTTTCCCATGAATCTTTTTTTTTTATATGAAAAGTTGAGTGGCGTCGTTGTTCATTCTGAGGCCACACGGTGACGCTGTCAATCACAATCACGTGTCCGAACACACAGCAAAAGAAGTAGAAGAACCACATGACATAATAGGGAAGTCACTGACATCTGCTGACATATCGACCCACTGCTTAATCAGTATTTTATTCCTGTTTCCTCACCAGCGAGGAGTAACTCTGCGGATTTATTTTAAATGCATTCCATTATATAGCCGGGTTATACACTGTCAAACCGGTAGAAAGACGTGTGGATTAATGCGTTGAATTGATCTCCTTGATGGTAGTTCAGGTTTTGTATTTTTGACGATGGCAGTCAGCTGGGTCGAGAGGGTCGCCTCGTTCCTCCGCAGTCCCTCCCGGTTCCTCTCCTCCACCACGGCGGAGGTGTTCCTGGTGGAGCTGCTTCGGGAGCAGCGAGATGAAAGGGTCACCTACGACGTGAAGGTAAACCACAATCACAGCTGCACTTCTTTGATCTCATCTCATCTCTCAGCACATCTTCAAACCGCTTATCCGGGGTCGGGCCGCGGGAGCAGCAGCTCTAGCGGGGGGGGGGGGGGGGCAAACTTCCCTTCCCCGGCCACATTGACCAGCTCTGACGGGGGGACCCCGAGGCGTTCCCAGGCCAGTGTGGAGATATACTCTCTTCACCTAGTCCTGGGTCTTCCCCGGGGCCTCCTCCCCGCTGGTCGTGCCTGGAACACCTCCCTAGGGAGGCGCCCAGGGGGCGTCCCTACCCGATGCCCGAACCACCTCAACTGACTCTTTTCTAAGCAGAAGAGCAGTGGCTCTATCTTAGATGCGCATGACAACTCCTAGATTCATGATCTCTACTCTGGCATCTATATTCAAGGCTGCCAAGTCGCGTTGTGGTTCCCAGCGTCCAGTGCATGCAAATAATTACATGTAAAAAAAAAAGGTGTGTACATTTTCGAGAAGATGCTGCTTTTTGTGAGACCACTAAATCAACCAATCAACGTTTTTATTCAATGATTTTTCTCTTCTCCCGACGTAGCTCACTATGCTGTCCCCGCTTTGTGAGCATCCAACGCTGCTGTGCCCGTCTGCCTGCACGGGGGAAGAGACCTGCCTGGAGCTCATGTCCGTGTTCTCCCACTGCCCTCCCAAGTACACAGAGTTCCGCTGTCAGCTGCTCCTCACCCTCGCCACCGTGCTGGTCAGCACCGGCTGCGTCAGCGCACACTCGCACGCCTCCCGCGACTTCCTGGATCTCCTCCTCAAGCTGGCCCAGGACACGTACCACGACCCCGCCGACGTGCCCTCAGCGCTGCGGTCCACGCGGGCCGCGGCCTGCGAGTGCCTCCGTGAGCTGGAGGCCTGCTGCCCCGGCCTCCTCTCCCAGCACCTGGAGCTATTGAACGGGCTGAGGCAGCAGGAAAACCCCAGGCACCACCAGGCCCTGAGCGGCCTGTACGCGGTGGTGCTGAGGAACGGCGTGCACCTGCTCGCCCGGCAGGCGGGGGCGGGGCCGGAGGGCCTGAAGGCGCTGCTGGGAGGGAACGCTGCGGTGGCGTGGGAGGCGGAGCCCGAATCGCCCGCGCTGACGGACAGGCCCGAATCGGCCCCGCTGCCCTCGGTGCTGGGGCCCACGGGGCCGGGGCCCACGCTGCACACCGGGCCCGACTGTAAGGAGCTGCGCTCGGTGCTCTCCTCGCTGCTGGAGGAGTCCTACCTGCTCACGCCGCTGTCCCAGGCCGCGCTGCTCCACGCGCTGACGGAGGTCGTCGCCATGGTTTCCGGCGTCTCCCCGGCGATATTCAAGGCACAGCTCCTGAGGCTCCTGGGCACCAGCAAGGTACTCTTGACTCGAAGGAGCCCCCTGTTTTGTTTTGATTATCTATTGCTTGGCATTTTTTAGCGTTGACTGATAGAGATATCACAAGGGGGGTGTGTTCACTAAGATGTCGGACGGGTGGATCAGCCTACCGGGCCAGCCGGTGCACGGTAGCAACCGGCAGGCTGGCCTGCCGATCATATGCACGCGGGTCCAGTCTCACTTCATAGGTGACTAAAGGATCGGTTTTTGAAAAGGCCGGTAAAGGCTAATGAACGTCACGTACGTGACGTTCATTAGCCTTTACCGGCCTTTTTTAAAAAAACGCGAGTGCGTCATTTTCAGCGAGCCAAACGTGCAACAGTGAGTCTTTGTGACGTGTGCAAGCGAAGCGCGGTCTCTCATCCCTCTGCTCGCGTGCTCCAGGTCTGCCTGTTCCACTCCACCCTGCTGATGAAGGCGGCCTTCACCGACAGCCTGTTCAGCCCGGAGGACGAGGCCTTCCTCCTGAAGCGGCTGGTGGCCCTCTGCCAGCACCCCCAGATGAGCACGGCCGCCAAGCTCCTCTACACCGACTGCCTCCTCCACTTCCCCGAGAACCGGCCCGTCGGGGCGGCCGACGGCGGGGAGGCCCTGCCCGTGCTGTTCACCCCCCGGCTGGCCGCCGCCCTGGTGCCCACCGCGTTCGACGAGCCCGCCACCATGCTGGCCCGCCTCAACGTGTCGGCGCTCGTGCACCTGGAGGAGCAAGGCGAGGAGGAGGGCGGGGGGCTGGCGTACCTCTGGGACCACCTCCTGCTGCTGCTGCACGTGGTGGAGCACGGCGGCGACCGGCGCGGCGTGGTCACCTTCTTCCGGGCGTCCTTCCTCTTCCTGTGCCGCTTCGGCCGCGTGGAGCGCTACGCCGCCGACCTGCAGCGCCGGCTCTGCGCGCTCTACCTCCGCCACAGCCGGCTGGCCCCGCACGTCCTCAACCTGGCCGACCGCGCCCAGGACGTGAGGCCGGGCTGGGCCGTGGCTTTGCTCCGGTCCCTGCAGGGCGCGGCCGTCTCCGCAGGGGACGACCTGGGCGCCCTCTCCCTGACGGACCTCCACTGGCACCTGCGGGTGCTGGCGCGCGTGGCCGAGGAGGGGCAGATCGGCCAGGGCAGCACCGTCGACTTCCTGTTCGCCGTCGCCACCTCGGCGTCCCCCGCGTCCCGGAGCGAGGACTGGCGCCTGGGTGGCGACCTGCTGGCCGTGTGTCGCCACCTGCTGGCGCACCCGGGCCTGGACGCCCTCCTCTGCCCGCTGGCCGACGTCCTGCAGCACGTGGCCCGTCACCACGGCGACACGGACATCCGGGACCACGGCCGTCTCTACTACGCTCTGCTCACCGCGCTGTCCCGGGAGAAGCTGGGCGGCGTGCTGGGCGGCGGCGGCGGCGCCAACGGTGACCGGCAGGACAAGAAGCGCGCGCTATCCTCCATGGTGGTCGAGAGCCAGGACCTGACCAGCGCACTGACCATCCACAAGGCCCGCGCGCCCGTCTTCCACCTGGTCGCCAAGGGCCACCCGGGCGGCCGGGCAGAGTCGACCCCAGCACCCGGGGACGACGAGGCGGCGAAGGCGGACCCGGGAGCACTCCACGCGGACGTCCTGTCGTCCTACAGGTCGCAGCTCCTCAGCTCCGGCTCGGCCGCCGAGATCTCCCTCTCCTACGAGCTGCGGTACCTGGACGCCGGCCCCGCCGGCTTCGACCGGCTCTTCAGCCTCCGCCTGCACTTCGAGCCGGCCGCCGGGCGCTTCGCCGCGCTGGCGGACGTCTGCGTGCCCTGTCTGTTCCGGGAGCGGGCCTCGGCGCCGCCCGCGGTGACGCTGACACTCACGCCGCGGGCGCCGTGCCCGGGGACGCTCCGCTGCAGCGCCGTCTTCACCACGCAGGACGAGCTCACCTGGCACGCCGCCCTGCCCGACGTCCACGTGGCGTTCCGCCAGCTGTTCAAGCCCCTCCCCGTCCCCGCCTCCTGGGGGCCCGCTCTCCGGCTGCGGGCGTTCGAGCGGCTCTGGGACGAGTTCTGCTCCGGCGGCGATGGGGGGAGCGGCGGCGAGGAGGGGGGGGACGCGTCACCGGACCGCGCCAGCAGCCTGTTCTGCGGACGGCTGGGGGAGGCGGAGCTTGAGGCCCTGCTGGAGGAGCACTTCGCCCCGTTCCGCGTGGCGGACCCCCGGGACGCAACGGGACACAAGGTGCTGCTCTACCTCCCGCCCCGCTCGCACATGCTGCTGAGGGTCAGCCCCCAGGAGGACGCGGTGCAGTTCCACATGGCCACCGACAACTGGAGGCTCCTCCCCCACATCAACGACTTCCTGCTGAGCATCACCGACTGGGAGGCGCGGAACGGCGTGGACAGTTGACGATGTTGACGACTTTGACGGCGTTGACAGTTGACGCAGTGACAGTTGACGACTTTGACAGTTTGACAGCGTTGACAGTTAACGACGTTGACGACTTTGACGGCGTGGACAGTTGACGCCGTGACAGCGACGGGAACGCCTCACCTGTTTTTAATGACTGAATACTTTTAACCCCGATCGCTTTGTGTCCTCGACCATTTTGTTTAAAACCAGTAGGATGATTTAAAGATAACTGTTTGCACTTTGATTAACTCAATAAACATGAGTGAAAGAAATGCTGTGAAAAATCTTTTTTAAATTAAGAAGAAATTACTTTCGATTAAGACTGGATAGTTTATTGTGCAACTTAAGACATTGTGAATTCATTATTGACCTACTCGCCATGACATGACATCACATACAACGACCATAATCAAGTCTCCTTTCACCAACACTAATGAGTAAGCAAGTAAAATTTCTCCCTGATCCAATCAGATGTCTAAACCTGACCGTTGAAGAAAACTAAAAGTTTGCTGTTGAATGCTGATGAATATTAATAAATATAGCTATAACTTGCTCATGACAATATGATTTTGGCAGTGATTCAAACAGACCGATCCTAACAATGCTACATTAACGAGAGAGACGTTGACACCCAAAACTGCTGCCACAGTCCAGATCCCGGAGCTCGTATGCTTTGAACTCAAATAAAACGTATTTAAAATGAATTAAAATTTATTTTTTAAACATTTTCATCCATTCAGAACCATTATTCCCCCAGTCCAGTTTCTCCGGCTGTGTCGTTACTTTCCGATGCCTTCAAAGTTGGGCTCTATGCAGGCGGGCAGGGCGGTCTGCCTGTTGATCAGCTTGCTCATGATTGCGAGCTCCGCGTCCTTCCTCTCCACCTGCGCCAGAGGGGTCCACGACATGTCGTGCTGGAGCTTATAGCCGGCGATGAACTCATGAGGGCAGCTGGCGCCCCATTCCTAGGGGGCAGAGAGGGGAAAACAGGTTTAAGTAAAGCCTGCATCCTCCGTTTCAGTTCAACAGAGTATCCCGCAGAACAGCAAACACGGAGTGTAGGGTGACACCTGTTTTTTACGAATTTCATATCGGCTCTAATGTAAAACCTGTTCAACCTTCTTTGTTTAAGCCGACGTCTGCAGCATTTTCACACAAACACAACCCCTACCCACACTTTCTGGCCTTCATTATTGACTTACTCCAAGGTCAACCAGCTAGACTTTAACCCTGCCACTCTGAACATAACACAACACACACATGTCCCTGTAGCATGTGTGTGTGTGTAACATGTAATTTCAAAACGTTTTGTAAGACCCACTCGGCCCTGATAATCTAGTAATCAGCGTGTCTACAAGCCTAAAGGCTCTGGGTTCGGACACTCATTTTTGCAGCCTGCCTGTAGGCATGGGCATCTTTGAGGCCTCAGCCTTAGGGCCAAGCATCTTCATTGTTGCTTTGGAGCCGAAAGTCTCCTAAAATGACTAAATAGGTACTCTTGGATACACATAGTTCACACATTTCCTTGTTCAGGTAAAACATGTAAAGTTGATAGTATCAGTATTGGCCTTCAGGAATTATAGCCTTAGGGATTGACATAGATAATTGTCATAATATATAATGTGCCAGGAAATAATAATTTCCGGTCACATTTTGAGGTGGCTTCGTCGTTTGCAGGCTGATTGCAATACACAGAGTAAAGGTTGTTGAGGCCCACCTGAGGGGAGATGATGGAGAAGTACTTCTGTCCAGACGGCCGCTGGTACAGGAAGTAGAGGTTTCCAGGCTTCTTCACAAGGTTGCAGGCTGCATGGTGGAGGTCTGCATCCTTCTTGGCATCTTCCAAAACCTTCACAATAAGAGTGGACACAAGAAACCAAACACTGTTACAAACAACATTCATTTATCATCCACTAGGGATTATATTCAGGTTTTTGTTCCATATAGAGGAGGGTGACCTCTGGATGGAATATAAAGTTCAAACACAACCATGTATCCTGGCACCAAAAGCTTTTATTACACCTGTACGACATGAGTATTCAGCGTCAAGCGATGTCAGTATCAAGGACCTTTCTGCAGAGGTCAAGGTGGTTCTGTTAGGTGACAGACACTTAACTGAACCAATTAACCACAGTTCTGCAAGTTCCGAAGGCCTACCTTCCTGGCCTGCTCCTGGAGGTATCTGATCTGGTCCGCGATCACGGTCAGCCTGTTGCAGGCGTTAGCTTTGATGAAATCATCTCCCTTTAAAAGCAAACACAACAAGCCATGGTATAACTCGATTAATACCCAGGAGCGCATGGATAATTACAAGCCTTTAATAAATCTCAAAATATTAAATTGTAGTAAGCCACCAAATTAACGACACCAATGCAAACAATCAAGTGAGCCGTCATTAGAAGCACTTTGGTCATTTCAGCATCAGTTATTATTATTACAGATTATTTCAGATTTATTTAGGTAAATTCCCTTCATATTCGGGAGTGGTCATATGCTCACCTTTGAAGTTAAGGTTTAATGCAAGGCCAGAAAGAAAGAGAAATTTGTAATAATGTGTCAGTTGCATATGTGAATTAAAGTTGCTATTTCTCCCAAGTTCCACAGTTTAATCAATCAATATTTGCTGCTTGTAATAGCAGCCATTCTTGATAATTCATACATTCTATAATAAATTATATTCCCTCTGCCTTAATCACGCGGTTAAAAGCGCAGAGAAATAAACATGTACTTTTTGCACTTGTTCGGCCAGCGACACCAGGTCGGTGGGTTCTCCGAGGCGGTTGGTCTGGTAGGCGCTGACCAGCTCCAGGCCACTGGGGGCGCTGCTGCTCTCCACCAAAGTCACTGCAAAGCAAGTCAGAGCCACAACCATCCATTACAATGATGGCCATTTAGCCATTTAAACCCAGTTTTAAACAGAATCACAGCAGGAAATAAAGATATAGAGCTAATAATCGCATATGAAATGCATTGGTGGAGGAGGGCTAACCAGTCTAAACGGGGATATGCATTAGAAAGTGGGTAATGGGGTGTAACTCAATGTAAACAAACGTAAATAGCAGGGGGCTGAAGTTAGGTAACGCTGGACATGCAGCTGCTGTGGCTCAGTCAGGACACATGACAATACAAATACACAGATCATACCGCTGAAACTGCCCTGTATTGCAGTTTGGTTTCCGAAACTATCTTCTGTCACTCCAAAGAGAAATACCCTTTATTTGATCGCACTTTAGTAAACAGCATGCCCCCATTCAACTATTATGTGACTATGTGACTATGTGATTATGTGACCAGCCATCGAGACAAGTTACAGAACCCCATATGTTCTGGAACCAAATAGATCATTCCGCGTGTTGACAGCGTTATTCATTGCTACTCAAATAAAAGCCTGGTTGTAGATAGTCCTACTTGTCCCATGTGTTAAGGGCGAATACATACCTTACAGGAAAGTATTGATCAATTCATTATTGCATTGAGATCACGGATCCTTATTTTCTTACCTGTAGCGGTTTTGTCAGGCTGATTCGGGAGGCTGACCGTTCTGTCCATTTTGTTTTTTGTGTTCTTTAGAATTATTACGCTAAATGAAAGCACCGATCCGTCAGCCACCCACCGATTGATCGAGTTAAAGCCAGTTTGTTGCACAACAGCAACCGGCAAGAGCGTTGTAAAAAGGCACGAGCATGTGAAGAGACTCCGCCCCGCGTTCTGATTGGACAAGATCGTCCAATGAGAAACGTTTGCGTAAATATGACTTCATATACATGACTTATGAACGCAAAAAACTAGAAGATGATACAGATGATCGATTTCAAACCTTGGAACCTCTCGGTGATAAGTAACCAATTTCTCTGCAATACTGCCCCAATTTCACCGATGTTGAATATTAATTAATAATCGAAAACTGCAGGGAAAAACCGATCTCTAGACATTTCATGCCTATCGCATACCGTTTATGATCTACGCTAAAAAACTGTTCCCAGTGATTATATTAAATTATGTTTTACTATTCAAATATGTTTCTCATCAAACAGCCCTTGGTATCTACACATATAGTATAGGTGTATGCCTATACATAAGGCCAATACATATAATACATAATACGGCAATAACTCTTTGTTAATTACAGTTTCCTCCATTGCATTCACAGAAAAAAGGGAACTATGCACACAATTCAGAAAACTTTAAGCTCATCATTTAGCAAACTTGACACAGACCTCTGGCCTGATCAGGATTGGAGGCGGGATGCAGACTGGTTTACATGTAGATCTGTTTCACCACATTTTATATTGTTATTTTTATTTTTTTTGGGCCTACGAAAGACTTTTTTCGAAGTCAGGTCAGCTGAACATTTTACTGTATTACAGGTATAAATAAATATTATCTTTGTTAACTTTGTGTAGTTGTGCACTGATTTCATCATTACATCCCCTAAAAGACGGTCTAAACATTTTCTTACTGTAATGTTTTTCATTTTACTCATCAGTGAGTTTATAGGTAACATTTGTGTATTCCTACCACTCTGTTGCAGTATCAAAAGTCCAGTATGACTCTGGGAAGATGGGTTGTGAGTTTAGCCCATTGGACCTCATTGGATAGACATGCATTGTATCCAATTCTGATACAATTGTTTCAACGCAATATTTATATGATATATTCATAGTATTGTATTACAATATGGTAACAGCCATACTGTATGTACCATACAATTGCAACCTATTAAACTATAAAAAAGGAAACAATTTCTACACAATTGTATACATTTGCATATGTAACATGGCCTCCTGAAGCTTTTTTGATGGTGGTGTTTTAAATATATCACACCAGTGTGTAATTGATGCTCTGTAAGAGGTCATGTGATAGCTGTGTTAATCGTTTTGGTGGAAAGATCAGTTTTGACAAAATGGTTAACTGTATTAAGTTTTGTGTGTAGAGTTTTGAAAAATGTAGTTGTGGTTTCAGGGAATGTGTTTCAACGATTGGAAAAACTGTAATGACTAACATTAATTCATGTATTTCACTACCGATTCAATACACAAGAGGGCACTGTTGCCTTCTTGTTTGGCTTCTACGGCTCATTCGTCGTCTGCACAGCAACAATGCATCGGGATAATCAACTTCAATGTTTAATAAATAACAATATCATCAATTATGTCAGATCATGAAAAATATATGTTAACACCGGACATAGTACAAAATTGAATTGTTCTAAAATACTTTTCAGCTTACTCCGTGGCAGCAAGAAAACCGTAGAGCAGCACCAGAAGGACAATGGGGGTCCCAGGTGGTAAGAATGGACCCTTTCATGCCCCCAAAACGAGTCCAATGTTAAAAATAGTCATAGACAGTATAGGTCAAATGTGAAATATTAAATAGCTCCCTTTGTGCTGAGGATGAGGTGATGGCTTTGGGTCAGTTTCATAGAAACGGAACGGACACAACCACGTTTAAGTATAGTGTCAACAGTTTGTGTGCGTGTGTGTGTGTGTGTGTGCGACGCGCACGGCAGTCGTCACGACTTCGCCCAGGACTTGCGGCTGACCACGCACTCGCACGCCACGTTGATGCGTATGTGTCTCCACGCCACCAGGTTGCGGTACGTGGTCAGCGCCCGCACGAACGTGTGTGAGTTGGTGCAGTAGGAGTTCCAGTGGCGGGCGTCGATGCCCAGGCAGCTGGCCACGCCCGTGCCCCTTGCCGCGCCCGCCATCCCCCCTCCCCCGCCGCCCAGGCAGGACGTCTCGAAGAAGTACTGCTTCTTGTTGACGCTGTTGACGTTGACGTCGGGCAGGACGGTGACCTCGTGACCCGAGATGTCGGTGGCGTGCGTCTTGTTCACCACCCACACGCTGACGCTGTCGCACACCGAGAACACGCCGCGGTGCGGGCCCGTCCCTTGCGCCACGCGCCGCGTCCGGCCCCCCGCGGAGCGCGAGGGACGGCCCCCCCCGGACCCCGCCCTCACGCCCACGCCGGGCGGGGCGGAGGGCGGGGGCTGGGCGCTGAAGAGGACTCGCGGCGAGCGGGGGCGGCGCCGAGTGAAGAGCTTGGCGTCCACGACGGGCAAGGCGCCAGAGGAGGAGGAGGAGGAGGAGGAGGAGGAGGAGGAGGTCCTGACACGGTGGTCCGGGCAGGAGGAGCCCCCCGCGGGGATGGCCTGAAGGGAGCTGATGAAGAGGAGCCAGGCCAGCATCGACGACCTCATGGGAGAAACACCTGGTGTGGGGAGAATGGAGGGAAACAAGGGGTTGCCTTAGCTCAGGAGGTAGAGCGGGTTCACTTGTAACCGGGAGGTTGCTAGTTCGGCTCCTCTGAGCTGAGCGTCTAGGTGTCCCGGAGCAAGACGCCTTACTCTGGCTGCTCCTGACGAGCTGGCTGTGGCCTTGCATTGCTGACACCGCCATCGGTGTGTGAATGTGTGCGTGAACCGTTGTAATTCGCTTTGGATAAAAGCATCCGCTAAATGCCCGTAATGTAAATGTGAAGGGCAACAGCGGTTAGAGACTCAGACCTCCTGGTGGGAGGGTCTCACGGAGAGCGGCGCGTGACCGACGGTCAGGGTGGAGAGACCCCCAGTCCACAGGTTCTGGCTCTGATCATCCACCTGTGGGCTCTGGGACGTCCCTAAACGTCCCGGACAAAGTCTGCGACATGACTAAATAGTCAATAATCTGAAGACAACTTGATCATCCATCTGCAGATGTGTTCTTTGGCTCGGATAAAGTCTGCTACCTGACTGAACGATCAATAACCTGATAGTCTATCTGCAGATGTGTTCTGTGGCGTAACAGCCCACAGGTTCCTTTTACCACGACCTAGTAGACCTATGGGTTCTGTCGACCTTTGCAGGGCCTTTATAAACAAACCGAAACACAGGGATCACGGAACAACAAGGGTTCAGCAGACAAGGAATTCGATAATTAAGGAGGATTGAGGATCCGGACCGATTACAGCCTGGGATTTGAGCGGTGCTTGCTCGAAGGCACAAGGCCGTTGCGTACAGTATATATACAGTGCCGTTGTACCTATATCGTGTATCCACGGGAACCGGCGCCCTGGGGCCAACCGCTACACAGCGTGTTTATAGGAGACAGGTTCTTGGAGTGCTGCCATCTTGGCCCCTGGGCCCGGGGCCCCAGTCACTGTTGATGGCTGATCTTCTCTCTGGTTTATCTCCCCTCAGCCCCTGTGGAGGGAGAGAGGGGGGGGGGGGGGAGAGAGAGAGAGAGAGAGAGAGAGTGATAGAGAGAGGGAGAGAGAGAGTGGGGGGGGGAGAGAGAGGGAGAGAGAGAGAGAAAAAGAGAGGGAGAGAGTGATAGAGAGAGGGAGAGAGAGAGTGGGGGGGGAGCGAGAGAGGGAGAGAGAAAGAGAGAGAGAGAGAAAGAGAGAGAGAGAAAGAGAGAGAGATTGATAGAGAGAGAGGGAGAAAGGGAGAGAGAGAGAGGGGGGGACTGAGAGAGAGAGAGAGAAAGGGAGAGAGAGAGTGACAGAGAGAGGGAGAGAGAGGGAGAAAGGGAGAGAGGGGGGGAGCGAGAGAGAGAAAGAGAGAGAGAGTGACAGAGAGAGAGAGAGAGGGAGGGAGAGAGAGAGAGAGGTGGGGAGAAATAGAAAGGGAGGGGAGAATGTGAGACAGTTGAAGAGATAGAGATAGGTGGAGAGAGAGAGAGAGAGAGAGAGAGACAGTTGGAGAGACAGATAGGTAGAGAGAGAGAGAGAGGTTGAGAGAGGGAGAGAGAGAGACAGGAGGAAAGAGAGAGATAGATAGAAAGAGAGAGGGGGAGGGAGGTAGACAGGTGGGGAGAGAGAGACAAGTGGAGAGAGGGAGAGAGACAGGAGGAAAGAGAGGGGGTAAGAGATGGGTGGAGAGATAGAGAGAGGGAGACAGGTGGACAGAGAGAGATACAGGCGGGAAGAGAACACTTGTAAACCTGCTATAAATATTTTGAAAGGGGTTTTTTGGTAAATGAGGTGTCAACGTTAATGTGTTTATTTCCGCAAGTGGACACGACCCAGATGCTCCGAACGCAGCCAGACACGCGCGGCACGCGGGTTATGGTGAGCAGGGTCTGATCCCTGGATCCGTTGATCCTCTATATGTTTTCTGGACATACGGGGGTTGGGGGGGGGGCGTGACAGCTCCATAAAGAATGGTCCGTTCTCCTGGTCGTTCTGTCTGCCAGCCCAGGGGACAGGTATACAACGAGTGATATGTAAGGTTTACCGGGCAGTGGATCATAAAGCAGATCACACACACTGCTCCGTAGGACTGTGGATTCTCACCCTGTTGCAGGGAAGGAGGCGGGCTCACGGACACACACACATACACACACACATGCATGCATGCTCACGCATAAACACACACACACACATGCACGCGTACTCCAGCATGCACACACACACACACACACACACACACACACACACACACACACACACACACACACACACACACACAGATGCATACTCAGACATGCAAACACACACACTCTCTCAAAAACACACACAAATGCTGCTCACACATACACATGCACACACAAATGCATACTCAAACATACACACACACACACACACACAATCACACAATCACACGCACTCTTAGACAAATAAAGGCATGCCTACACAGACACACACACACAAACAGACATTAAAGGCAAGCACACATACTGCACACACATACACACACACAAACAGATGAAGGCATGCACAGGCAAGCACATACAAACACACACATACAATACATACAATACTCCTCACTGCTCTCAGAAACCACTCATCCTCCCCCAGTGGCTTCTGGTTGGACTGGGCGGGGGGGGGGGGAACCTGACCTGACCCATCCGCCCTGCTCTGGGACACGGTCCGATGGCCCTGAACAGCCACCCTACAACCCCCTGTGCTGAGTAACAGGTGGAGGACACCCCGGGAAACACACTTCAGCCCTTCAGACTTCAGGCCCAGTGGCCCCCAGTCCACTAGCCCAGTAAGCCGATCTGCGATGGGGCGGACCCTCGGGAAAGACGGAGCAGGTGGGTGGGGGTCACTGAGTATCGTAGCGCCACCGTGGGGGGGCCTTAGAGGGACGTGCGCCTCCTCTTCGCTCCTCTCCTTGGGCATTTGTGCGAAACTGCTCACAGTGGATGAAACAGAGCTTTGTACTCAAACTACCCTCCCACCCCACCCCATTCCACACACACACACACATATACACACACCCACACACACACACTCACACTCACACACACACACACCTTGGGTACTTATAGGTTCCCCAGGAATGAAAGCTATGCAGCATTGAGGGATTTACTGTCGTGGACTGTCATTGGCCCGTCACCGAGATAAGATGAGGTTTGATCACCTTGGCTGCCAGCCCTAGCCCATGGCGTCATTCTACTGGGGTTCTGTTTCTGCTTAATTACCAGTACCGGTGTGTACCCCCCCTCCTCGTACCCCCTTCCCAGTGGGAACACACTGACCCATTTCCAGAACCAGGCGCGGGTGTGGAGGTTGGACGGACCTTGTTATGCCGGTGAGGGGATGGGCCTGAGGGTAACGAAGGGGTTGTGAGGGTGGGATGAGACCGCAGGCCGTCGCCCCGACCCTGCACGCTGCTGTTCGCCAGAAATGCAGTGTGCGGAGTTTGAAGTCACAGCAACCGTGTGGTTGATGCACTATGGAACCCAGGGGCAAGCTGTATGCGCTGGGATTGGAAATAAGGAAAGAAGAGATTGTGCTGTTAGGATGCAGGTCTCTGGGTGACCTGGATAACCGCAATATAAAACACGGATGGAGGGTATTTGCGGAAGTTGTTGGTGGTTTCAAAGAGCAAAGGGACAGTGTTTGGATTTGTTTGGAGGTCCTTTGTGCAACGTGTGCTGTCACATAATTATAACTGCAGCATAGTCTAACTGAATAGATGTGTACCTACCCGAATTGGCTTGTGCATGTTTACTACAGTAATATATTCAAACTCCAGCATCAGAGCTAGCGTTTCCTTGGACGGCAGCAGGTGATTGTAATCCAGCAGAACTTCGGTTGCCATCAAGCCGTTTACAACCGTGGCCAATTTACTTTGGCTCCTCGTCAAAGCTCATCACGATATTATGGAGTGGGAGATGGACTACTGGATGTGAACCATGGTTTGTGGAGGACTGTAGTCTATAGGAAAAACAAACTGTCTGGAGGACTCTGGTCCTGTAGAATAACTCACTGTATAGAGGACGCCTCTAGAATAACTCACTGCATAGTGGACACCTCTGTATTTAACTTACTGTCTGGAGGACTCTGGTCCTCCAGACAGTAAGTTAAATAGGATAACTGTGTGAATAACTGTGAATAACTGCGTGGAGGACTCTAGTCCTCGAGAATAACTGTGAATAACTGTGGAGGAGTCTGGTCTGCTGGAAAGGTGACTGTCAGTTCATTCTCCAGCCTCGCCTCTCCTGTCGGATCGGTTCCAGAGAATACACATCCTTAGTTTCTGCTACTGCTTGTTTTGGCATCTCTGAGTGAGACCACACAGACACACAGAGAGACCCACCACACGCACATACACAAAAACAAACGCAAACACATAGACAGAAACACACACACATACACACAATGTGAGGCATCAGTGTTGGTGTGTGTCTCATTGACAGAGACCACACACACATGTGTGTGTGTGTGTGTGTGTGTGTGCACACAACAAGCACACTCACACACACACACACACACACACACACACACACATCCACACACACACCACGCCACTCACACATGGGTGCAGACAAAGTCATTGTAATAATCTATTGCTTTATTAATAGATTATAGATCAATAGAGATTGCATCTTTGTTGACACACTCAATCAATCATCTTCTAGACAGACGCTTACAGTATGTAAAAACAATAAACACACAAATAAACATCCACAATGAACACAATACTCATAATAACCGTTCCTCATGCTGTTGTTGATGCCCTGCCAAAAACCTTTGATCAGGCTTGGCTTGTCAGCTAATACCTTGAAGTGAAAGGCTACGTGCTAATCACTGGTGCCTGGCTATCACCTCCAGGATGCTACGGCTAATCCCGGGTGGTGGGCAAAAAGGAATCAAACACAAACTAAGACGTCTTGATGGGAGTTTGCTTCCCCCCTTTCTTACAGTTAACTCAAATGTTGTTCCGCAGGTATAAATCGCTTTCCAATTATATGCTTGGCATTTGACTTTAACATATACCAGCATAAGAGCCCACAACAAATATAAGAATCTGAAGAATCAACACTCAACTAAACAATCAGAGCTGTCAATTAATGCATTGTGAATTTGTATGATTCAATTAACACTCATTCAGGTTATAATTTTATGCCATTCTTTTCTGTGGCCCAATACGCATCGGAAGCAGTCGCTAGCACGAGGCGTTCTTTTTGCTAATTGTTCGGGAGCACACCCATGATTAAGCACTCTGTTTTGGAGGCTCCATGGATACCGCCAACACATACAGCGGTATGACAAAACACAGGACAGTTTACTGGAATGGCTGCACTTAGGAAGAGCCACTTTCTTCTGAACGGTATGTATCATACACAAGTCCAAAACCGGATCCACTTTGTTCAAGGGCACTCAGGCATACATTTATACAGGTCTGCGTTGATGTGCGCATGCCCCCGCATGTCTCAGAGACGAGGGGGAATTGAAATATCCTCCTTCTGTGATTTGGCCTCTAGTCAAACGGCGCGGTTTAAAATGGATAATCGCGTGCTATTCAAGCATATAATTTCCCTTTTCTCTGACAGCCGTCCTGTTGCATCTCGTTGAGGTAATTCTCTCTGTGTCTCTTATCAGACAACTATGCGGAAAATCATTTGAAGGAAAGAGACAGCAGGCTTTATGGCCGCGGCCCGGGAGACACCGGCGGCCGTGGAGCCCCGGCTGGATCCAGACTGATTCCATCACTGGACAGATGTGTGAAAGAGTGTCTGGCGGAGTGAGGGCCAGCGTCCAGACCAGGCTGAAACCCTAGCCGAGCCAGCCCAGACCGTACAGCGCGACGGCAGGGGGGCCCTATTCAACCTCAGCGGAACGCCCGGGCGCCCAGAACTAACCGGGTCTTCACTGTGAAGCGCAGCGGAATCCCAGACGTCTCACAGCCGGCCGCTCGCTGGAGACCACAGACTGGATCGGGTTTTACAGGTGGTTGTTTCGGACGGGTTTGGGTTCGGGATTAGCAACCCGACTCTTTCTAGGAAGGGATCATAGTGTTACCCGGGGTGTTGGCCGGGAAATCATGTGGTTATACTTCCTGTTCCAAAGGTCACAGGAAACTACCTTTAATCCGTACTTAATGAGAGCCAATCTTCATTAAGTTGTGGAGTCTAGTGAAACTCTTGTGAAGTGTTTTGCTAAGCTTAGATAAACCAAGTGACCAACGCAACACATCAACCTAAATAAACAAGCAAAATCAGTGCTGGTGTGAAAACCATTCTAGGTTCACTGAATACGATACCCTACACTGATACGGCACAAAAATGTGAAGAGCCCAATGGAAACACAAGGACGGATTCATCTCTGGTTCATCACTGGTTCATTACTGGTTCGTTCCGGTCTGAGGGGGGTGTTGGGTGTGAGCAGCGCCGTACAGCACACAACGCCCATCCATACATTCAACTGACAGGCAGAGCCATCGCTCAACCAACCGTGACATAGCATCAAGGGCGACCGTTCTGTAGTCATTGTCTGGTGACACACACTCAGCAGCGCACACACACACACGCACACACACAGAGTTTATATTATGCTCTTAAAGCAGCTGCACAAATCTTGGCAAGAGGTCGGGCAGGGCTTGCCTGAGATGAACCGCATGTCCTGGCTCTGCGCGTCTGTTTGGCAGAGGGTTTGGTGGAGGTGCGCTGGAACTCACAACCACGTCAAACGACGTTAATGATGATGAATTAAATGGGTCGTGGCCTCTGTCTCCTCCCTCCGTACCGGACGAGGTTGCAATGGAAGAAGGAAGATGAAATTAGATCATTTTTGACGTGCTTAAGTCTACGGAGCCTGTGTTCTGATTCCCGTTGACGCTCCGCACTGCACTGGGCAGTTCCTCTTGTAAAGAGAGTCGGTTGGGAAGCAGCTGAAATCTGTGTAGGGACTACGATATCGATCGTATGCTTTGATTGTTATCAGCCTCACTTGTAAAGCCTTGTTTGACTTGAGTTCCCACTAGTCCTGTCAGCATGTCTAGTGTGAGCATCTCCTCCCAAAGAATTGGGTCCAAATCTGCTCCCTGATCGAAAAGGGAGTATCTAATGATGTCGATGGGAAAGACCGCGACTTTCCACACCATGCTATGAAGCATAACTCTCTCACATTGACAATAAACAATATCAAATCATTCACATCCCATTTCTGACCCAAATATGCAATGCGTTAAACCCATGAATAGCCTAACCTGAGTGTGAAACCCGGGCCACATACGGCAACACGTTCTGTGTGTCGTAGCGAACACATGATTTATAGCGGCTGTGGTGGAAAAAGTGCGAGTGGGCTTACGGTTGGCTTCTCAGGGCGAGGGTTTGAATTATGGGTCTGTTAACACACGGAATGCCTGTGTGGCCTTACAATAACTTGGCTCCTTCCCTAGCTCCTGGGCTCTAACTCTCTCTCTCTCCTAGCTCCAGGCTCTGACTCTCTCTCCCCTAGCTCTGACTCTCTCCTAGCTGCTCTGACTCTCTCCTAGCTTCTCTGACTCTCTCTCTCTCCTAGCTCTGACTCTCTCCTAGCTGCTCTGACTCTCTCTCTCCTAGCTCTGACTCTCTCCTAGCTGCTCCGACTCTCTCTCTCCTGGCTCTGACTCTCTCTCCTAGCTGCTCTGACTCTCTCTCTCCTAGCTGCTCTGACTCTCTCTCTCCTAGCTGCTCTGACTCTCTCTCTCTCCTAGCTGCTCTGACTCTCTCTCTCCTTGCTGCTCTGACTCTCTCTCTCCTAGCTCTGACTCTCTCTCTCCTGGCTGCTTCGACCCTCTCTCTCTCTCCTAGCTCTGACTCTCTCTCCTAGCTACTCTTACTCGCTCTCTCCTAGCTGCTTTGACCCTCTCTCTCTCTCCTAGCTGCTCTGACTCTCTCTCTCCTAGCTGCTTTGACCCTCTCTCTCTCCTAGCTGCTTTGACACTCTCTCTCTCCTAGCTGCTTTGACCCTCTCTCTCTCCTAGCTCTGACTCTCTCTCCTAGCTGCTCTGACTCTCTCTCTCCTAGCTGCTTTGACCCGCTCTCTCTCCTAGCTGCGGGGCTACTCATTCGCACGCTGGAGACCCAGAGAAAGGTGAGCAGGCACGGGTCTGTTCCCATGGCTTCACCGACGACCGCTCCCCCCTGGAAGGCCTGTGGGGTCCTTGGTCATCGATAGCGTCTGCCGCCAGTGATGGAGAACTGGGAGAAGTCTGTTTTGAATCTAAAGGTGTGTGTTGGCAGGAGGGGACTGACAGACGGTGTTTCCCAGGTACACCGTGGTCTCACACTGGGTTTAACACGATGACAATAACCTGCGGTGAGATACACAGCATGGCTATACACACAACCTCGACAGCCCTTGTTAATTCACACTGTTATTGTACACACTCTATGTTTATATACACTATAACTGTAGCTATTCTCCATGTTTATACACAGTATAACTGTACCTATTCTCCCTGTTTATACAAACTGTTAATTTACCCATTCTCCATGTTTACATACACTATAACCGTACATATTCTCCATGCTTAAACACACTATAACCGTACATATTCTCCATGTTTATGCACACTATTACTGTTCACACGATAACTGTACCTATTCTCCATGTTTCGACACACTGTTGCTGTACCTATCTTCCATGTTTGTACACATTATTACTGTCCCTCTAAACTACACATCCCTCAAATGTTGATCTGGGATAAACAACTCATTGTATTCATGGTGTTGTCAAGCGCCTCGTACACGCTATATGAATACAGTTTAATCGATGCATGGGTGCAAAACACGATATATGATAAATATTAACATTTCATAAAAACATTTGATATACATGACATAAATACAGCACACACCTTGGTCAAGCTCCACTGTCCTCTGGCCAAGTGATTAGGATTAATAATAGGATTAAAGAGTTGGGGTCAGAGATCGCTAGGTGAGTGAGGTGTACATGATGTGTCATCCAAAGTCAGTGTCAATCCCCAGGAACCTGAGACAACACCCCAACAGCAGCTCTGTGGAATGCAGGACCATACATTTGTACGGTACGCTCAATGAGGATGTGACAGCCCCCGCAGTGATGTATGGACAGAAATATAATCCAGAGCTGGGTAGGGCTGCTCGATTACGGGAAAAATCATAATCACGATTATTTTGATCAATATTAAAATCACCATTATTCAAATGATTATTTTTGAGTTTGAAATTTTTTTTAGCATCTCTCTCCCAAAAACAACTTTGGAACTGAGAACTTTGAAATTTCGCCTTAAAAAAAAAACACAAAATGGTCAAAAAGAAAATTTTTCTTTTTCTAAAAAAATCTAAAGATATGTATCCAGCTGTTCTGCCCTTTCTATAAAAGATGAAATTAAAAAATATAGATATTATTATTATTTATCTTTTTTTATCGAAAAACTTGATTGTGTTAATTTTCTGATCGTTTGACGCTAAACCACGATCAAAATTCGAATAATCGCCTAGCCCTAGCGCTGGGGACATTTCACCCAGCATCCCTCCCTAGACGTCATAAAACACATCCCAGCGTGAGGCGATGATGAACCAGGTATAGATTTCCCCAGTGACAGTGTTTGGGGGTGCTTGTATTTCATGTTCCTCACCTGCAATATACCCTCCCCCTCACATCTCCTTCTGACCCACACAAACACAACCCCGGCAAATTGAATCACTCTACTTTTACTAGGTGTGTAATGTGTTCATTAATTTCAAGCCAGAGTAGTAGAAAGACACTAGTTTGAAAGACAAACGCACAATATCTCCCCATCCCAAGCCAAAACACCACACCTTGGCAGCATACATATATCTACATGCACTTCATGCTTCTGAATACGGGTGCCTTTGGGGAAATTCCTTGGACCAAATACGAATACCGCTGTTATGTTTCCCTAGAATATACCACAATATTAACACACTGAATGCCGGAAAGCAAAATATGTCATCGGAGGATACAAGGCTAGTCACCCAGCTTTTAAATACCGCAATTCCACAGCTTAATCCGGAAAGCAGATCTTTGGGATACTGCTAAGCAGGTAATTGGTTAATTGGTTAATTGCTTGATTAGTCTGCTGGAGCCTAAATGACCCAGGGACACCCCTGTTCCCCCCTCGGGGGCCACAGCATCATCCCTCCATCCTGCCCGTTGATGGCTTTACCTTGCTTCAATGGAGGAGCAGCGTGCACACACACACACACACACACACACACACACACACACACACACACACACGCATACGTACGTGGGAGCATGCACACACACACACACACACACACACACACACGCACGCACACACACATACACATGCGTACGCTTAAACCCGTGGGAGCACGTACACACACACACACACACACGCACAATCACACACACGTGGGAGCACGCAGACACACACAAACACACACAAGCACGTGGGAGCATGAACACACACAAATATCACACACACACACACACACACACACACACGCTTACACACAAACACGTGGAGGCACACACATATCACACAAACACACACGCGCGCATGCACGTGGGAGAATCCACACACACGCATATCACCCACACGCCTATGGGAGCACACACAGACACACACGCATAACACACACAAACAAACAAACACCCCCCCCCCCCCCCCCCCCCCCCCCCCCCACACACACACACACACACACACACACACACACATCACACACACATGGATAGGAGAGGGACAGAAGGGATTAGCTGCATCTCCTGAGCTAAGGAGTGGGAGACGTTTGAGGTGTTGACTCTACATGTCGGAGCACCTATGGGCTTCATCTGTCAGCCAGGCATGTGAGGCGCAAGCAATCGATACATGGAGAGGAAAACGTCGCTTGTTGTTGATGCGAGCGGATGTTTTTAGGGATCAAATGTTGAATCTCATTTGAAGAGTTTTTTTTCCCCCCATGAAAATAACTTTAACTTTTAAAGAGTTTTGTGGTTCAATAGAGTGACACAGTGAATGAACTGCTTTAGGGAAAGAACATTTTACTGTGAATTGTATAGTTTTAATTATACTTATGCTTATGTTAAGTTCAGCTTCAAAGTTAATCAGAATAACTATATTTGTCTATTTTCTTTGCTGGGCATTTTAAAGTTGAATATAAATAGATATATATGCCTATCATGGAATATTCATCCCTAATCAAATGTGTTTCTGAACGTTTTTGAATTGTTAGTGTAACAAATGAAAAGCAATGATAGGGTCCCTTGAAATCGTATCCCTTTCATTTCCATTCTTTCTTTTTCCAATTAAAGACTCGACAGACATGACATAGTTTACCCATGGCTTCTCCGAACGGAACATTTGTTTTCCAGAACCTCACGTCACCCAGTGACCTGCTTAGATAAGAGGGCCACGAAGTTTGGAAAGATGCCTTCATCAAAGTAGACTTCTGGGACTCAACATTTGAACGTTTTCAAAAATGTCCAGCTCGTGTGGTAAAGACATGTCAAACTTATTTAACCTTCTTAGTAAATAGTGAAGATTAATAGCCAGTTTTAAAACTCTAAACTTTGAAAGGTGAACATCTAAGAATTAACTTGAGGATAATTCTGCTTAGTTCAGAGCTGAATCGTTGGTTAAAGCTACAGTAAAGTCTCTCACCTCTTTAGCCAACCCCGTCCTGGCTCTTCCACAGAAGGTGAGTGTGTTCAGGTCAGCTTGAGAGAATATTCCAGGATGGGTTGGTGTTCCCAGGATAAGTCAATGAGACCGACTTGTGTCGTCATTCGTCCTGTAAAATCCTCTCTGGTCCCTGCACTTGCAAGAAGGATGATTGTGTTGAAAAGTAGATGAGAGAAGTTCCTTGACTTCTGCCTCTGGTGAGGAATCCTGCAGGTCCTAGTGCCTGATCGTCTCTGCTGTTTGGAATCCAGATTCAAGGATAATCAACCTTAACTCACACAGATTGGATATCCATACAAATTCTAGCTATTGTTCCACTGGTAAGAACTGCTGTGTTGGATCATTATTGGGTATCTATCTTGGTGTTTGCTTAAATGTCATGAATTAATTTATTCTATTAACACCTTGTTGAAGTATGATCGAATTCTGCTCTTCTCTGCAGAAGAATTGTTTTCTTCTTTAAAAAACAAATACCCTTAAGAAACAAGCGCTGCAGTTGTGAACGTAGTCCTACAGAACCAATTCATCAACATCTAAATCCGGTTTTCTTTTGGATCTGCATAGGTTTTCCAGACATCTGAGCCTTCAGCTCGTAAATCTGTGCCCTGCCGAGATTTATGACCGCCTGTATTGTAAATGAACGCTCACCACATGGCCAGCTCATATCCAATGTACTTCTTCATCCATCCAGCCGTTCCCTACTCCCCTCATGCTCAGATTAGCCCAGGTGTTTGTGTTTAGAATCAGGAGAGAGACAGGCTAATGCCCTCAGCCCTGTGGTGTGAGCTACCCGGGTTATCACAGACACTTTCCCATGGGGGAGGGACTCCCTGCGCGGTTTTAATAGACACCAGCGTTGCTGTGTGAGTGGATATGCGAACTGTAAGGACAGGGAGCCACAAGCTAAGCTAAGCTATTCCAGGTGGGGAGGCAACGTACAGCAATGTGCGTGTGTGTGTGTGTTTGTGTGTGTGTGTGTGTGTGTGTGTGTGTGTGTGTGTGTGTGTGTGTGTGTGTGTGTGTGTGTGTGTGTGGGGTGTGTGTGTGTGTGTGTGTGTGTGTGTGTGTGTGTGTGTGTGTGTGTGTGGGGGGGTGTGTGTGTGTGTGTGTGTGTGTGTGTGTGTGTGTGTGTGTGTGGGGGGGGTGGGTGTGTGTGTGTGTGTGTGTTTGTGTCTGCGTGTGTGCTTATATATAGACGTGCATGTGTGTGTGTGATTGTATAACTGTGCTTCTAAAGCCCTTGGAGGAAGGGTTATTTAGAAGTCTTCTTGGATAGAATATGAGACCTTCTTGATATTGCCTTGCGTAAGTTAAATATTGGAAATCTTTTTTTTTAATTCTTTCCCCTAATAAAAATGTGAAATGTGTTTCCATTTAAACTACTGCCACCCTTCAACATCTGGGGCCAAGTCGGAACATCTGGTACCTTCTCACGGTATCACAAATCGAGGTTCCCACTAAGACCAACGCGCCGATGCCGGGTTCTTCTCCTTGGGCCCGTCCTCTTCACGGTGGACTGTGTGGAGGTCACGTCAGCCATTCTGGTGGCTTAATCACATCCATGTCTCATTACCGTCCGACCTAATGAACACAGCTTCATCCCCTCCTGCAACCACGTGAAGAGTAGCGACTGATCGCCGTGTTCATTTAAATCGAACGGTTTTATCTCTTCTTAAAGGACAATGACAATTGCAATGTCACAATAACGATGCAGCTACTATACCCAAACCCATAGTTATCCGACAGCCACCATGCTTTGGACTAGGAGCTTCTTCACAGTGGCCCCCTGCCTCATGACATAATGGATTAGCCTCGACCTCTCCACCACCCCGTCCGACCCATTACCCACAAGGCCTCGCTCAAGGGCACCTGAGGGCCCTTCCTCCCTGGGCCTGGTGCTCCTCGGAGTCCCGTCAGACCCCACATGAGACCCACGAAGAACCCAGCAGAGGAACTTCTTGTAGGGCTATCTGGAATCATTTGGCCCCTGCGGCGTTTTCCCCTCTTTCACCTTCCCCCTTCCTCCTCCTCATCATCATCTTCCTTCAAGTCTTCGTCCTGACTAGCCTGTGAATGGCGTCTTGCTGGAGCCATCGTGTTGACCCTGGCGGTCCAGAGAGTTAACCAGGGGGCTCAGGGGCGTCCGACTGGCTGGGAGGAGAGTGGAGTGACGGGGATCAGAAGCCCTGTGTGACGGATCATGGAGAACCATCAAGGGTTTGATCCACTACAACCCTCGGATTCAGACGTGAGCTCTGTGTAAACGATGTTTACGATATTTATCTGACCACTCATGGCACTTGAGAGTCACTTGAGAACCAATTGTTGTGGATTCAAAAGGGATATATTAAAGGCCTGGCCCAGAAGACAACTGTCCTTATTTTATTCATTTTGGGATTGTGCCGAACAGTGCTTGGGGAAATCAGCGTTGACAGTTTTTTCGTCTGGAAGTGGAGTCTGGAAGTGTCGAAAGCCATCTGTGAGTGGCTTGCGTTTAACGTCCACCAAGTGGTCCCACTTACGTTGATATACTGACGTCAATATCCAAAATGACAATATCCTGATTCACATCGGGGACTAGCATTCGTCTTTATTAGAGGAACCTGAAACCCTAGCATCTGAATGTTTCCTCGTATCCGGGAGAAGGACTTGGCAGGCCTCGCGTGGGGAGTAGGATTCTGTGCACGATAGATGACCAGGAGATAGTCATAATGGTAGCTCTGCAGGTCTGCATGGTGGGGGGTGTATACATGGCCGTGTCGTTAGCATGCTTTAGATGTGCAGATGGTTTAGGTAAGAGAGGGATTGCAATGACCTGAATCAACACTCTACTTATTCACTTAGGATACAAACCCTTTACTGCCGACAGTGATTGATATTTGTTGAATATTTCAAGGGTTGATAGTAGGAGGTTAAGTTCACACACAAAACTAATGTTGTGTGCTTTTATACCAGATGTTGTAAATATATTACACCTTTACTCTATCTCAAAAGAGAAAACTAAATCTGAAAAAAAAATATCCGGCTGTGTTACTAACATTGCTACTTAACTTACTTAGTTACTAAACTGTGATGCCCGTTGCATGGGAAGAATCTCTTGTAGGGCCATTGAACAATCCTTGCCGCTCCATAAAAAAGCGGCATAAATCCAACTGTTTACATCTGGGCTTCCTCAGCCACAGTGGATCAGAACCGCGGCTGGCCAGGACGGAGGGGTGGGCGGAACAAGGCAGGAAACACAGAGATTAGATTACCTGGAAACGCAACTCATCTGAGATCAGGAAAGGGTCAGATCCATGTTAAGTGGTTTCGTTTTCCCCTCTTCCGTCAATTCACATAGCGATCATGGTGGTGTATTTCAAAAGTGTGCTCGGAAAATGGGCCATCAAGCTTATAAGGGTTGGCTGTGCTGTGTGTCTGGGGGAGAGTGTCTACCAGAGAGTTTTCTTAGATCACATTAGCATAGTATGTGAAAAACGGGTGGCCTTTAATATCTCTGTAAAAAAAAAGAGACTTAAAGCGCTATAAAATGAGTTTTATAGCGCTCCAAAAGGCGGGTACATTTGAGGGATAATCCCGATTCCTAAAACACAGTTAAGCAGCAAAGCTTGACCGAGTTAAATCCTCTTCCTCAACCCGAGGATTCCCTGCTGTCACTTCCTACAACAACATCGGAAAGGAAAGGAGGAAAGGAAGGGCGAAGGGAGCCGAGAGAGCCAGGCATTCAAAGGGGTGTGAGCTGCCCTGTCAGATTATCTCCAGCAGAACACCTGACCTAACAACTGATCTAAGGGAGCGCAGCTCAGGACCACCAGCTAAACCCCGGCTAAACATCCGCCCGATGACCCACCCTTACCCTGCGGTGACCTTCTCTCACCCCTCATTACTGCCCCCCCACCCACCCCCCAGACCAGCGGCCCCAACTGCCCTGGGGCTAGTAGCCAGATAGCCTTTCAGCTCACAGAAAGAGACTCCCGTAAGTCCTAACACACACAATGACCGGGTTGTCTCGCACAGAAAGGATCGTTTCTCCGCCTGGCTTAGATTTCTCATTGCGTGGAAAAATTCTGCAAATCTCCTAGCTTGTTGCCCATGTCAGCCTGTTTGAGTCTTTGTGTGTGCCACTTGGTAATTCTCCAGGGTGTTCGATCGCGTTCATAAAAAACGTACATTACTGTCCCAATGGTCCCATGACGCATGCAACCGTTACACGCCGTTATTACTGCGGCTCCAGAATCCTTCCTATGTGAAACTATGTTCCTATGTTAAACTGCACATTTCTCCTCACAAATACTTTGGCTGCTGTTGAGTTATGCTCGAGCAGATCTATTTAGCGTTTACTATTTCTTCATGTTGTGTTGTAGCTTTGAGCCACAGGCTACAGAGATGTGTTATCATTCAGGAGAAGGTAAGGCTAAGGGTGTCTTGCTCAAGGGTGCCTGCAGGTTTGAATCCAGAACTCCCCGAACCTTTTGGCTGGGATTTGTACACCATAATCACGAGAGACTTCGCTGGATTTTATCAATTAGTTTCACAACCAGTACAGTCAGACTTTAGGAAAATAACACAACATACATGTCCATTTGTTGTACGTCTGTGTCCTGTGTGCTGCTGTGACTCACCCAGATTTTAGCACATCTGTGTAGGAAGCTGCGTAATGATCTGGTGATTCAATGTATTAACGCAGTGTTTGTTTAGAAATCTGTCTGTCGGTAGGACGCGGTCTGCCTAAATAGGACGTCACTGTAGACAGCTGGGGACTTGTTTAAAAGCCACCTTACGTCAAGATTGGGCAAAATCCTACTCTTTCTAATAACTTAATATGCTGGCATGTATATTATGCATACTAGTTACTATTGAGTCATTTAGTTGATGCTTCAATTCAACATGACTTTCTGAGAGACATGTCATTTAGGAGCATCTAGGGATAAGCTGTCTCGTCTCAAGGATGCTTCCAGGTAGAATGTGGCCACAAAGGATTGAAAACAGCACATTTGAGACGGGAGTCACCATTATACCCCCCTGTGGTCCTTCTACCCCGAGGTTACAGATCTGTGTTGGAAATAGCCATTGCCCAAAATACCTGCCTTTTGGGTTTTTCCATTCATAAATGTGCTCCTTGTGCGTGGTGCCACTTTGGTCTCCTGCCACCATGGTCTCCGGCCAGAGGGAGCTGCCAGCAGCTCACAGATTTCTGCCTTGCCGTGCGTTCCCCCTGCCGCCGCCCAGAGAGCCTCGCTAAACCCCTGCTCCCTCCCAGCCAGCGGATCAACGCCCTAAAGGCCCTTCAGACCCTGGCGTGTTCCCTGAGAACACAGCCCGCCTCTGGGCCAGTCTGGGCCAACAACACTCTCCAGCCCACGACAATCTCTATGCCACAACACTCACCAACCCAAGACAGTCTTTACCCCGTGACCCTCTCTGCTCCATGACACTGACTTACCCATGACACTATCCACCCCGTCAAACTGCCTACTCCATGACACTGACTAACCCATGACACTATCCACCCCATGACACTCACCACCCCACAACAATCTTCACTCCACAACAATATCTACCCCAAGACACCTTTACCCCGAAACACACTCAATCTGCGTTTTTAGGCAAAGCTCCAAATTGCCCGTTTTCCCCGAGGCGATGACCTGATGTCAAGTTCATGTCGGTTGGTTGTTGGTGACACATCGGCGGGAAACAATCTGATTGGCCGGGGAGACGTGGGTATGTGACGTTCGCTCAAAGAGAGCTTTATGAATGTTTCACTGTTGATTGGAATGCAAGCCAACATATCAAAAGACCTTATTGAAAGGCGGACACCAATGAGAAATCCCCAAATCCCATTTCCGCCTGGAGTGAGAGAGAAGGCTAGGAATGGGATGTAGCTAAGTGTTTTTTTGGAGTTTTTCCATATTCTTTCTTAATCCCGGAAATGTCTCCAATTGGTTCCAAATACTGGTAAACAACAGTTTAATGTAGGCTGTAAAATTTCACAAGTGATCCAGATAAAAAAATATAATCCCTGCATGTGTTAGCATAACGATGACAACTTCAGATAGTAGTGCAATACATGCACATCCACTCAAATGCCACTTCCCTTGTGCACAACTCAAATGTCAGCAAATGTCAGTGTGTTTAGGAAAACACACACGCACTGCTCACTTTTGAGCTCCAGTGAAACAAACGACCAATAAACAGAAGTCTTAGTCTCTGCGGTCAGACGAAGAATGTGATGACGCCATTTTGTTTGCTTTATAAAGCCACAGATTGATTGCAAAGCTCTGGGGTATTTGAAGAGCAAATAAAAGAGATTATGTTTGATGGGGAAATGTATCAAACACTGACAAGAATAAAATATCCTAGTTTGGGTGAGTCATGATATAATTTATTGTTTAAATATTTGTTCAATTTAATCTTCTCAACAAACATGTTAAAACATGTTTATATCAATCTATGACATATTAAATAACCCCAACTGAAAAATTACATCTAGTGTTTTCGGTAGTTACTGTTGTTGAGTACGTGTCACGCCAAACAATAAACACTATATTTTAAAAAACAACCACATCCCCAACCAAAAGTCCCACCGTTAAAAACAACAGTGAATAAAGAGAAATATCAATGTAGCTTCAATGGCTGTCATTAGCGGTGAGCAGCACGTAGCGCTGACTAGCACGTAGCTCGGCCTCAAAATATGGCGGGAGGGTTTGTGTGGGTGTGTGGGAGACGGCGGGCGCAGTGAGCTGATTGGCCCCTCCAGGTGGGCTCCCATTATAGCGGGAAGGCCCCGAGAACAGCGGAGGGGAGAGTTAGCGCCTCCACCTAGAGGCTCGGCTGACCTTTCACCCCTTTTGAAATTGTGGATGTGATCAAATATTCGTGGGTTTGCCGGGGGATATTTCCCCCGAGTGGAACCCGGGGCGGCCGAAACAAGGAGCGGCGATGAGGAGGAGTTCTTCCTGTAGTTAGCTTCACCCCCCGATTGCCGCTGGGAGGCTGGTGAGACCCCAAGACTGAATGCGTGTGCGTTAGTGTCAGTGGCTCACAGGAAGTCTGGAGCAACTTAGCAATTCATGTAAACGTGTTTTTGATCTGAAATCTGAAACCAGGGTCTAAAAAACAGCCTTAACCAGACCCATCTTTATTTAGCGAGACCTGTCGACCACCATTACTGTGGTAACTGTGGTAAGCCTGAACCTGTGTTGGTTTTTACCTCCTTCATTAGGTACAGCGTTCTTAGGTTTGATGAAAGGTGCTGCAACTAAAAGTGATTACTATAATTTATCATCATTATTATCCCCCTCCTCCCTCCTTCTCCCTTCTCCATCTCCCCCTCTTTCCTCCTTCTCTCTCCTCCTCCTCTTCCCTCCTCCCTTCTCATCCTCCCTCCTTCTCAATCCTCCGTCTCTCTCCTGAAAATGTCAAAGGAAACAAGAAAAACAGTATTATTTTCCACTTGTGAAAACCACTAGAACTGGTGCTATCTGGCTCAGCGGTTGTGTGATTCACACCCGGGCGTGCGGCGGGGATGTGATGGTCGAGGTGGGGAGCCTCGCCGTCTCCCCCCAGGGTGTCACTTCGGATGACGGCGTCTTCAGAGAGCTTTTCTGTTCATATCTCAAACCTCGTGGAGGTGCGAGGCAGCCGAGATCCATCGGCAGCACCGAGAACTGACTCGTGCTCTCCCTGGAGTCCTGTCCTATCTTTCCTCTCCTCCTCCCTCCTTCGCTCGCCTCCTCCCCCCTACCCTCCTTCTCTTTCCTCCATCGTCTCCTCCCCCCTTCCCTCCTTCTCTCCCCTCCATCTCCCCCTCTTCCCTTCATTCTCCCTCCTCCTCCCCTCCTTCTCTCTCTTTCTCCCCCCTTTCCCCCTTCTCTGTAATCTGTCTCTCTCCTTTCCCCTTCTCTCTCCCCCTCGCCTCCTTCTCTCCCCCCTCCCCCCTTCTCTCTCCTCCTCCCCCCTTCTCTCATCCTCTCCCCCTCCCCTCTTTCTCACTCCTCCTCCCTTCCTTCTCTCTCCTCCTCCCCCCTTCTCTCATCCTCCCCCTTCTCTCCCCCCTTTTCTCTCCTCCTCCCCCCCTCCCCTGATACCTTTCCCCCCCTTTCTTGTTCATTGTTCAGTGATGGCCGCTGGGAGGAGGCGGAGGGACATTCCTGTGTAATTAGTCCTGTTTTCTAGCCCAAGTGGCCCCCAAAGAGTTCCCCAACTATGTTCCGTGCCTAGGGACATACGTAGATACGCCTAAGCCAAAAGCATTAGTGTCTCGTCGTGTCTGTCTCTCTTTCTCTTGTTCAATGGTTCTCTCTCTCTCTTTCTCCCCATCTCTCATCTTTTGGTCTTAGTCTGTGTTTCTCACACTTCTCCCACCCATTGTCTCTCTATTCCAGTGCTCTCTCTTCAACTGTCGTGCTCCATCTTTCTCTCTCTCCATCTTTCTCCCCCTATCTTTATCTCTCTCTGCCTATGCCCCCCCCTCTCTCTCTCTGTCTCCCTCCTTGTCTCGTTCGATCTCTCCCTCTCCCTCCCCCCCCCCCCCCCTCTCTCTCTCTCTCTCTCTGCCTCCCTCTCTCTTCCTCGGCGGCGGCTATGAAGTCATTTCCTGTGTGTGTCTCTGATACCGGGCTACGGATGCTGTGCTGTTGACATTGCGACGGTCTTCAGCTGGGATGTCCGTCTCCATCGTATCAGAGACGGATGAGGTCTTGAGCTCCCAGGTGGGCGTGTGAGCCTTCTGAACGAGTGATGGATCATCGAGGGCGTGCTCGGGTTTGATTGCTTCTCCCCGGGTCCCTGAGTCTCCATGCCATGAAAAACAACCACGAGCACTGGTGTGGGTCCCCTCACACCATAATTCCACATCCTTATCTCCGAGCTGAGGAACCACACGATTTCCAGCCTCTAAAAGCGGCCAACTGTTAGTGAAGTTAGTGAATCCATCATTCAGAGACCCACACACAACCCGTACACTTTTGGACGACAGGAAACAGTCTGGGTTTCTGTTTTTGTAGAGTGACAAGTCAACATTGTACTCTGGGAGGTATTACATGGGAAGCCAGTCTGATGTGTTTCATAAGCATCTCGGGATACACTTATTATTATTCACGGCAATGGGTGTGTGTTTGTGGGGGGTTGGCCGGGTGGGTGGGTTGGTGTGTGTTTGTGTGCGTATGTGTGTGCGTGGGTTGGTGTGTGTGTGTGTCGTTGTGTGTGTTAGTGTTTCAGTGTGTGTGTGTGTGTGTGTGTGTTTCTATGTGTATGTGTGTGCATCATGTATGAAGCAATTTCCTCCATATCATCTTATATCCAATGTATATGCAAGGCAAACTTACTATCGATATATATATATTACAATTTGCCACACACAATAGTAAAATGTGTTTGCACACATCACATGTGAGTTGGGGAGGGTGGTTGCGTACATAGCCATTTCCTCAGTATCATCTTTAATGCATAGCCAATGTATATGCATGTGTGTGTGTGTGTGTGTGTGTGCGTGCGTGTGTCTACATACCAAGCATAGCAGGACATTTCGAACACTACTATAATATGTTGAATTGCATGACTCCTCCGTGTGACCCTTGACCTTTCCATGCTATTACAGAATGGAAGGGTCACAGTTCATATCCTTGGGTCCTTCCAGCTCGTACATTTCCACGGGTTAACCTGTGCATTGGATTAGTGCTGGTGCTTTATACCTATGTCCAGGTGATTATTAACCAATCAGGTTTCAGGTTTCTCCTTTTATTGTCCTAAATTAACATTTACATTTAGGGAGACGCCTTTATCCAAAACTACTTAGAAAAAGTCCATTTGTCAGAAGAAAGAGAAGAAACAATATATCTCTGTCGGTACAGTAAGGATGCTCATAGAACCAAGTGCCAAGCACTAAAAATTATCAGGTTAACCCATTTCCTGCGTACAGGGAATGGGTAACAAAGATAGCTAGGATAAGATGCTACACAATGCTAAGTACTATTTTAACTGTGTATATTAAGTGCCAGGATGTTCAACATACAGTAAGTGGGTAAGAGGGATGTGGACGTGGGGGGGTGAAGGGGGGGGGGGGGGGGGGGGGGGGGGGGGGGGGGGGGTGATCTTCCGCTGAAGATGTTGAGAAGGGGGACGACGTGCCTCAGAGGAATTCCCACATCCCCTCAGCGAGAGAGCGACACAACTTCCTTACTCACCCATGCCCTGCCCTCCTGTGGCTGGGAAGGGAAATTATTCAGAGGAAAACTGGTTAGGTTGAGTTAACATGGAGCTTTATAGCAGGGTGAATGACCCACCGGTCAACCGGTCAAAGTGATCGGTCAAAGTGAAAATGTACTTTGTTACTCTGGGGACACTGTCAATCAATTCACTTTGATCAATCAATTCATACATCTGGCTGGCTGGCTGGAGAGAGAGAGAGAGAGAGAGAGAGAGAGAGAGAGAGAGAGAGGAAGAAAGATGTGACTGTACTCTTAAATCTTGAATTCAAACTTAATGGTTGACAACAGCTTACTTCATTACTATTGCCGATAGTAATGAATGAAACTGTGCTGCTGATGGATCTCGGCTGCTTCGCACCTCCACGAGGTTTGAGATATGAACAGAAAAGCTCTCTGAAGACGCCGTCATCCGAAGTGACACCCTGGGGGGAGACCGCGAGGCTCCCCACCTCGACCACCACATCCCCGCCTACTATCTCCTTTCTTTCATGAGGAGAAACGATCATCAAGAAATCGTCCCAAACCGTATTCAACCAAATTCACCACCAACATCTAACATGTCCACTGCATTCATTCAAGAGAAACCCAACGGGCGACCCTCCCAGGCCCGAGCGCCCTGAATGAGCAGCATGTGTGCGTTGAGTGGGGCGCCCTGGCAGATGTATAGGACCTCTCTTCCTGTTGATGCCTGCCGATCCTCAGAGGGGAGGGAGCGGTATGGCTGCTGCGTCAGATCAGTCTCCCAGGACTGGGGCTGACGCTGTCAGCTACAACAACACACCAAGAGGAGCATCATCACCACCGGAGAGGTGCTAATCACCATGAGGCAGGGGGAGGCAGGGGCGTGGTCATGGAGGGACCCCCCCCCCCCCCCCATGAGATTCGGGAGTCATAGAGACGGAGAGTAGAAACGAGCAAAAGAGCGCAGGATTCTGAAAACGAACATCTCGAAAGATGCCCCCTCCCTTTCTACCCCGCTCCATCCCTATGTTTCTCTGACATTGAAGAATTTTAAATCACAGGGATTGAAAGTATGTCAAATTGGTTCTTCGAAACCAATCACTGAAGGGATGGCCTGATTGGTCACTAAACCGGGATTAGCCGGGGCTTGTCTAACATCTAAATCAGCTCATCAAAAGGCAGTCACGGTCAGCTCAAAACGGATAAAACGGACCCATGCTGGGGGCGGCATGCGTCTCCGGAGGTAGAGCGAGTTGGCTGGTAAGCGGGAGGTTGCTGGTTCGATCGCCGGCTCCTCCTAGCTGAGCGTCGCGGTGTCCCTGAGCAAGACGCCTCACCCACACTGCTCCCGACGAGCTGGCTGTCGCCCTGCATGGCTGACACCGCCGTCGGTGTGTGAATGTGTGCGTGAATGAGTGAATGTGGGGCAATATTATATATACATATAAAACACTTTGAGTGGCCACTGGTTAGAAAAGCGCTGCATAAATGCACTCCGTTTACCATTTTCCGAAAGCGCATTCGACTCACTAAGCTGACAAAGGGCTGTGCCGTTTGTCACAGAATAAACTTGAATAACAGCTCCTACATCATCCCTACAACAGTGCCTTTTTGATGCAAACTGAGTTTACTGAAGTATACAGCCCTGTCTGGACACACCACTGGTGGCAGGAAGGGTGTGAGCTCAGCACAGCGATTCCAATAGCGTTCAGCGCATCGTTCTGTTTAAACCTTTATTTATTCAGGAAGTCTCACAGGCGGCTCTTCTGCACGAGCGAAGGAGAGTAAAGAAATAACACAAACATTAATAATTAAAATGAAAGGATCTGATAATATAATGTCTGAGCACTATGATGTGACAGGACTCAAACGGATCCGGTTTACAGATGAATGAAACAGTGGGAACTCTTAGTCTCTTTGTGTGGATTTTGGTTAAGTTGTTAGTGTGCCACGAGGCATCTCACAGAGACGCCTTTACTCCATAAGAGAGAGAACACTTCTTAACATTAAAATATTCATATTCCTCACATCGACGCCCACACAAGATCTGTGTACAACTACAGCAGTTATAAATAGAACTCGCCGTAACCCAGATATCATGCTGGGGAAACCCTGAGGTCTAGCGTGTAGAAGTGGGCTTACCCTCCACCTGTCTCTCTCTCTGCCTGTCTCGCTGTCTACATGTCTCTCTCACTGCCTGTCTCACTGTCTACCTGTCTCTCTCTCTGCCTGTCTCACTCTCTACCTGTCTCTCTCTGCCTGTCTTACTGTCTACCTGTCTCTCTCATTGCCTGTCTCACTGCTTATCTGTCTCTCTCTGCCTGTCTCACTGTCTACCTGTCTCTCTCATTGCCTGTCTCACTGCTTACGTGTCTCTCTCTGCCTGTCTCACTGCCTACCCGTCTCTCTCTCTGCCTGTCTTACAGTCTACCTGTCTCTCTCTCTGCCTGTCTCTCTCTCTGCCTGTCTTACTGTCTACCTGTCTCTCTCACTGCCTGTCTTACTGTCTACCTGCCTCACTGTCTCCCTGTCTCTCTCTCTGCCTGTCTTACCATTTAATTGTCAATCTCTCCGCCTGTCTCACTGTTTAACTGTCTCTCTCTGCCTGTCTCACTGTCTCTCTCTCTGCCTGTCTTACTGTCTACCTGTCTCTCTCTCTGCCTGTCTCACTGTCTGCACCGCCACCTGGTCATCCGCGCCAGAGCTGAAAGCTGAGACACAAGGGAATGAGTATTTAGACCGGCGTGTGTGCCGTTTCTCCTCGCCCTGAATCACTGGGCTAACGCAAACACACCAGAGCCACCACCACTGTCTCCAACGCCGTCCATTCGCTCCTGTTAATGGACTCCGCTGCCTGATATGACATGCTTCAGTGGTTTCATGGAGTGATTGATGAAACAATCGCGCCGGAAGAAAAAACAATGCTTGCAAAATTATTATCGTTACAATGGGTGATGTGATTGCTGTTTTTATTGTCAACATGATTCATACTTTAATGACTTATTTTACTTTATGTGTCACCAATGGAATATACAACAACAATCAAGAAAAAATAGTTCTTAATAATTATCGTTTTTTTTTAATTCACATTGTTCATGTTGTAATTTATTGGAACTGTCCAAGCAGGAAGATATGTAGATATGAACGACTGAAATTCATTCTGGTGATGTCTAGAAACAGGAGGAATGCTCTAATTCAAACACTATCCACTGACACTTTTTCTCAATGGTGTAAAGCCAATTTTACATTCAAATTCAGACTCCCGAGAGCTCTACTAAAGATAAAATAACCATGATATGTCATCAGAGATTAGGGAAACTATCTATGATGAATACTCTCCTACAACAACACTACAGCCGGCGTGTTCTCCAGCGTAATGTGGGTCGGGTCGGAGCGTTTTTTCGGTTTTGGACGGTGTTATGATCCACTATCCTCAAAGTACCTCTGGGTTGCCAGATATGAAGCTAATTGGCCTTCAAACACAGCGTGCTGCAGCCATGGAAGCAGACAAACAAACTGTATGAACTGAGATGGGACCAGATTCTCCCCGACATCAACAGCGTCAAGAGCTGCCGATCAGAGCCGGGCTGAATCACGGGTTAATCCTGGAGTTGGGTCTGGAAAATGAAGACGGCTTAGAACCCAGAAGGGTTTAAAGATGGATGCCACAAGGGCTTGTTTATAATTTGCAAACAATAGAAAGAACAACACAACAAAACATTGATATATTGCAAGTGTATTCATTGGCTGATGAACTTACAATGGGTTAAATTGTAAAAATATAATAATCACACTTGTCTCAAAACGTAATGTCGCACTCAACCTGGCAACCCGCGTTAGCTTCCAGTCTGGCGAGGAAGGGGGAACAACTCTCTCCAATATTGTGAAGTCACCCTGGTGGTAAAGCCCTCTGGATGTTCGGAATCCAGCCAGCCGTCAGACGATAATCCAGGGCTCTGAACGCATAAAACATGGATTTGAGGTTCAGAAATGAGAGAAAGCCGTTTGGACTCTGATGGTTTGAGGACATCAACCAAAGCTGGCAA
>NC_136945.1:20746708-20764208 GCF_949987615.1 Pollachius pollachius | reverse complement strand
TAAACCCCCCGCTGGATAGTTAACCCATCGCACACCGGCCGAGCTCACACGGGCGTCAGCCAGCCTTCACTGTTGTGTGTTGTTTTTTGTGTGTTTGTCTGTGTGTATGTGTGTGTGTGTGTGGGTGTTGGTTTTTTTGTGTGTGTATACATGTGTTGGTTTGTTGTGTGTTTGTGTGTGTGTGCGTGTCTGTGTGTGTGTTCGTTTTTTTGGTGTGTGTGTGTTTGTTTTGTGTGTGCGCGTGGGTGTGTGTGTGTCTATGTGTTGTTGAGCGTTTGTGCCTTTATCCCCCCCATATGGGATGGGCGTGTGAGCGCACACATGGGCTGCTGTAAAACACACACGTGCCCCGTGTGTTACCGGTTTATGATATTTATATTTAGCACGGGTGGAAAGAGCTGGAGGAACAGTGTTGTTCTCCCCTGCTACTTATTTCCATATCAAACTATTCCTTAGTGTGTGTGTTTGTGTTTATGTGTTTGTGTGTGTGTGTGTGTGTGTTTGCGTTTATGTGTGTGTGTGTGTGTGTGTTTGCGTTTATGTGTGTGTGTGTGTGTGTGTGTGTGTGTGTTTGCGTTTATGTGTGTGTGTGTGCGTTTATGTGTGTGTGTGTGTCTGTGTGTGTGTGTGTGTGTGTGTGTGTGTGCATTTGTTGTGTGTGCTTGTGTTAATGTGTGTGCATTTGTTGCGTGCATGTGAGTAGTTATGCAAGTTCTTTGTGCGCATACACGTGTGTGTGTATGTGTGTGTGTATGTGTGTGCATTTGTTTTGTGCATCTGTTGTGTGTTTGTGTGTGTGTGTGTGTGTACTGAATGTGTAAATTGCGTACTGTGCCCTGTTTATTTCCAGGAGTTGTGCTGCCGTGGAGTTTGTCGGTGGTGAGATGAATCCAGAAACATCTATTCCCCAGCCTGGAACAATGGAGGCCCCCCCCACCCCCCTCCCCCCCTCCTCACCATGGTTACGGGCAGGTAGCCTCAAGGAGAGGTTGAGGCTTCGGTTAATCTCAACCCTGCTGCCAGCACACACCTCCCTTCTGTGTTTTACAATCATAAACACGACAGACAGACTCTCTCTCACACACACACACACACACACACACACACACACACACTAAGTACACAATCGCTCTCTCTCTCGATCTCTCGATCCCTCGATCTCTCTCCAGACACACACGCCATGCACTTGCCGAACCCATGCTTGCTTACAGAAACACACACACACACACACACACACACACACACACACACATGCACACACACGCACACACACACGCACGCACACACACACATCATGCACGCACACATGAATACTCTATATCTCTCACGGGCACACTCACCCACTCATTGCGGGAATCGAACCCAGTAACTCATAGCTTGAGTTGGGAGTGAACCCCCATACCCCACCACTCCTATCCTACTGAGAGGTAGCAGTGCCCGATTTCTCCAGGTGCATCACTCCCCGTCCAACACGGGCCGATCACTCCCCTCCGTACACGTGGGAGAGCGATTCAGTGACAACGTGAACCTGTGAAAACATTAAGTTGATGAATGCAACCAGGATCTCGTCTACGACATTACTAAATGACACCGGGTGGTTGATGGTGATGTTTGCGTGTGGCTGTTGTATAATTAGGTCTTCCTCCCCCCCCCCCCCCCCCACACACACACACACACTTCCAAGCTCTGAAGATTCTGCTCTGATGCTGAAATAAACCCCCAGTTCCTCGAGGAGAGGTTTGTGATAACACAAATACTGTAGACAACGTGTACACCTGATGTAAACGAGAGTCACACTAAGTCATGGACGCTTCTATTCAAACTGAGGAGGACAATCAAACCTCACCAAACAATATTGGAAAAGCGATTCAACAATATGTGCTGCACAGCCAAGCTTAGAAAAGAAAAGGATTCACAACAACATACATTACATATTCACTCAATATACTGTACATATACTAGCCGTAGCCCAGTATGTGAAGGCACATATCCAGCTCTATTGATCAAGCCATTATCTGTAATATAAACAAGTGGTACACTGAAGATTGTCCACCTCCTGCAGTAGCCTCAGCTTGTTTATTGCATGTGGAGCCTAATGGTGTGTTCCTGAATCCTCGAACGCCAGACTTCCGAGTCGAAAGTCGAAGATCTCCCAGCTTTCTTGCGGCATTTCTCGCAGGCGCGCCTCCTTTTTGTCTTCATCTTTCGAAAATCTGAGAGTAGACCAAGAGCAGTAATGACGCTCTCAACAAAATGCCCGTGAAAGAGATTTCTTCTTTCTGTATTTGTACCACGTAGGTCATTTTAATGTTGATTTTAAATGCTCTTACACACTTGATTACATTGCTAATTTATTCCGGTCACCAATTTATACATTGCATGGTCTCGCTGTGCGTGGAATACAATGTAAAGTTGTGCTGTTTGTTTTCAGGCTGGTTTACTAAAGAGGCTAATGTGGCTAAGAACCAGATACTGAAACTACCGATATAAAGCCTTTTCCCAAAGGCTGGGTTTTTAAAGGGTTCCTAAACATTCAGCAGACTGTACATATCTAACCTGCTGGGGGACTCTGTACTGAGCGCTGTGTGGAGCGTACCAGAGAGCTGGGGTGTGATGTGCTCTCCTCAGGGCTGGAGAGGCCTTTCCAAGCCCTGGATCAGTACCCAGGGCCAGGCCTCAGGGGAGACCTCCAGCTCAGCCCTGCTGATGGATGGCGCCTGATGGGGTGTTGGAGGGTACTGGAGGGGCCTGGAGCTCCCCGAGCTCAGGGGGAGGCTGGGGGGACTGGAATCTCTCGGGCTGCATCCTTCATCAGGCTCGTGGCTCGGGTCCTCCGCCTTTCCCTCACCATTCTCCTCCACCTATTCTCCTCCTCATCCTCCTCCTCCTCCTCCACCTAGTCCTCCTCTTCCTCCACCTCTTCCCCTTCTCCTCTTCATCCTACTCCTTCTCCACCTCTTCTCCTTCTCCTCTTCGTCCTACTCCTTCTCCTGCTCCACCTCTTCTCCTTCTCCTCTTCCACCTACTCCTCCACCTATTCTCCACCTCATCCTCCTCCTCCTCCTCTTCCGCCTCCTCCTCCTCTACCCCCTTCCCTCCTCCTCCACCTCCTCCATCTCCCCCTCCCTCGCCCTCGCCCGTGACCTTCACTGCTCACTGCTGGCGTGTCGTCGGGCGATGTCGTCGGGACTCGACATGCATCACGTCTTAATGTGTGCGTGGCGTGCGGCCGCTGCCAGGCTCCAGGAGAGGGATCACTCTTGGGGGTGATTGAGTGCCGCCGGTGGGCCGCCTGGGGTCACCCGTGACATCATAAAACATGATCATAGAGACGCTACCGTGGAACCTAGAGGGCACCAGTGGTGCCGAGCCGAGGCGCTGATCCCACCGTTCAACGCCTTTCTATCAGAGAGGGATCTTCTCTTCAAGAGACGTGTGCCTGTGTGTGTGAGTGTGTGTACGTGTGCGTGTGTGTGTGTGTGTCTGTGTGTGTGTGTGTGTGTGTATGTGTGTGTGTGTGTGTGTGTGTGTGGCACATCCCATAAATTATGTGTTTAAAGTTTCCGTCAAAAGATGCACATTCATAATAGCATGACAGATCGGATTTGATTCGTGGTTGCGTGTGACTGTACGTGTATGTATGTGTGTGTGTGTGTGTGTCTGTGTGTGCGTGCGCATGCGCGTTTGTAGTGCATGTGTGCCTGCATGTGTGCATGCGTGAGTGTAGTGTCTGTGTGTGCATGTATCTGATGTGTGTGTGTTTGTGTGTGCATGTGTGTGTACGTGTGTGGTGTATGTGTAAAGTGAGGCTTCACGTAATATTGGCTGCCGATTTTACAAACATGGCTGTTGATACAACATCAAGTAACGTGTTTAAAATATATTATATTTCATATTTTACATTTAGGGCATTTAGCCCTGAATGTAATTAGACGCTTTTCTAAGTACATTTGTGAGAAGAAATAGAAACAATATATCGCTGTCGGTACAGTAAAGATGTTCATAGAACCAAGTGCCAAGCAGTAACAATTGTTAGGTGAACCCATTCCCCGTATACAACCAAGATAGCTAGGAAAGTTGCTACACAATGCCAAGTACTATTTTTAATGCAAGGACGTACAACATTCAATAAGTGAGTAACATAACATGCGTCACATAACTTCATGTTAAAACAGCCCGTGCTCACTCTAACTTGAGGAAGGTTTCAGTCCAACAGCCACGCGACCCTGACCCTGACCTCTCTTGTAAAGACTGTTGTTGCCTGAATATGTAATGATCGTGTTCAGGCGGGGAGTACATCCAATGGACGGCTGATCGATCTCTCCTCATCTATTGATCGGGTCTACTGTGAGCCTGGGGCAGGATGGGATGTCAGGAAGAGGGACTTGTTTCCCTCTACTAAAAGTTTACAAAGTTATTGTTTTTTTTGTTTATTCTTGTCATCTGACCCTCTATGCTCCATCGACTGTTAGGGTTAGAGATAGGGGAGAGCTTGTATTTTGGGCATATTTGCATTTTTTCTTCCAGCCTTCATCAACCGGAGAGTGAAGAGAAGAGTAAACTGAAGATTAGAATAGAGGGAATGATACGGTGCATATATAGGACCTCAGGTGGGAATCAAATCTGCGGTCCCTGCAAGGAATACTGGCTTTATTGCGATTAAGTGGGTTGAGAGACAGAGCCTCGTGGAAAGAGAGAGTTTCTCCTGGTCATAGGTCGAGGTGATATCGAACAAACGCAACTTGTGATGATGTCATTTGTGAGGTCACTCTCATTTACATCGAGAGACCAGGGGGTGCCGATGACCTGAACCTGCACATCCCAGAATGACATAACAGACTTATGTCATGGTAATCGGTGCTCCAGAGAACTGAGTGAAGAATGGGAGCGTTTCGCTCTCCAGTGGGAAGGCCGGGGAGCAGAGCGGATCAGAGACAATATACACCCACCCTGCGATACAATAACACACACAATGAAGTGTTTATGATGGGATGTGTTTATGATGGGATGCATGCGGCGCAACCGGGTTGCACGATGGACTCGGTACTCAGTATGCAGAAGCGTTCTTCCATGGGGGAAGAGGGAGACTCTGCGTCAGCTGTGATGTGCTCCGATCCGGTCTGGACCGGATCTGGTTCATAACCCGGTCTAGATCTGCAGGCGGGCCGCTGGGGACCTCCATCATTAAATGGGTCTCAGGATCCTTTCATCTCGCCCTGTTTGTGGGCGAGATGTCTCACTCTCTCTTTCTCTCTCTCTCTGTGGGTCGTGTGTGGGGTCTCCCACCCTCTCTCTCTCTCTCTCTCCCCCTCCTTTTCTCCCTTCGACTCTCTCCCTAACTTCTGTTTATCAAGCACAAAATGAGAGCCTTTGAGATACATCTATATATTTTCAAATCTATGATGGTGATATCTGACTAATCCATCATCAATAATATCATATGATTAAATATAAAAACGTATGAAACACACAAGAGCTCTATAAACAACATGTAGCACTACAGTGTGGAAAGATTTATAAATCGTATTTATCCCTAAACACACCCTTTGAGTTAGTTCAAAATCCTACCTAAAAATACTCTTGTAGTGTTTACCTTTCCTTGATTTATTTACATATAATAATGATCATTTAGGTAGGCTCAAATTACTATTTGTACTGTTGATTAAATTGTTTACAGTCCCTTCGATAATCGCATGTCGACGTGTCTTCGCATTAATCAAGTCAGACATCGGCATTTACCTTTTCATGATTCTATCCGCACTAATGAGTGAACGATATAGCAGTGCGTGCTGTTCTCATACCTGAAGTATTTCTAATCAAGTTTCAAGACGTGGCGGAGCCGTGAGTCCTCTTGTGAAAGAAGCAGCGAACGTCATCAAACCAAGGCCACAGGAGAGGCGTGCGCAGGTGTAGCGCCGTCGAAACACAGGAGAACGCAACGCAACGGATTACTTTCCGTTTGAGTTCGCACGACCTCCACAGCCCTCCTCCGTTAAACCACACCGACGCTCGGCTCTCCGCCTTGATGAGTCCCGAAAGCGAAACATGAATAATGAATGACATTGATTTCACATGTTAATCACATATCAGCCCTAAACGAGACGGATCATTCAGACCTTTGTTTGAAGTCCATCCGTCACACCTTCGTGTTCTGCAGTAGTGATGGTCATTCATCGGGTCTGTCGTTCTATCGTTCCTGATCCACGGTTTGAATGAGGTATCTGGTGTTACACCAGATACCTCATTCAAACCCTCCTGCAAGGGGTAGGGACGGGGGGGGGGGGGGGGCTAGTTAAAATGGAGCAAGTTTCTTGTGTTGCCAGGTTGGGAGGTCAGTTCCCTGCGCGTATTGATGTGTCGACAGGACGCACATGTTTCAGCACCATGGATAGCTCATTATACCCTCCCTCTCTCTCTTTCTCTCTCTCTCTCTCTCTCTCTCTCTCTCTCTCTCTCTCTCTCTCACACTCTCTCTCTCTCTCTCTCTCTCTCTCTCTCGCTCGCTCTCTCTCTCTCTCTCGCTCTCTCTCTCTCTCTCCCTCGCTCTCTCACACCACTTCGGTTATGTTGTTTGTTTATTTGTTTTTATTAATCACGAAATAATCCACAACCACACCAGTTGTGTTGTTATGAATGAGCGACCGAGCCGTTACTCACGCGCGAGGGAAAGAGGCGTGGACGAGTCGGATCGAGCCGCGAGTGTAACGGGTGCGAGCACGCACACATACACACACACACACACACACACACACACACACACACACACACACACACACACACACACACACAAACACACACAGTCTCAGGGTTTCATTCCATGCGCTGTTTTCTCACGTTGGTCAGAACAGAAGACGCGAGCTGTTAGCGTTGTTCTAAGCGCCGACTTCCGATTGGACGTCTTCCGTCAGTCCCCCGCGCGCCGTGGGCGGGTACAGACACTGTGTTCGCAAAACAGAAACGTGCGTTCCGCGGATGGGCATCACTTCTCCTCACGGTTTGGGGGGGGAGTACACGCCGATCGAGGGGACGACTCCCGCGATGACATGTGAGCGCTCCGGAGCCGGGGTTTTGAGAGAGGGACGTACCACACTTTCTCCGCCCGGATACCACCTGTATGGATGAGGACTTTCTCGCGCCTTTCGCGTCGTCCCCACCGACCTCCGACCGGGGAGAGACCCCGGCAGAGTTCCTCCGCGGGGGAGACGCTGGGGTGGGGGATCGCGGCATGACGGTGGTGGACAACCTGCTGGAGGAGACGGCCGCGCTCGCCGCTCACCTGCCGCGCGCGGAACGACGCGGCAGTGGCGGAGGCGACGGCTGCTGCCAGCGCGTGGTCGTCAACATCTCGGGCTTGCGCTTCGAGACGCAGCTGAAAACTTTCAACCAGTTCCCGAGCACGCTGCTGGGAGACCCGCGCAAACGGACGCGTTACTTCGACCCGCTGCGTAACGAGTACTTCTTCGACCGCAATCGGCCAAGCTTCGACGCAATCCTGTACTACTACCAGTCGGGGGGTCGCATCCGGAGACCCGTCAACGTGCCCATCGACATCTTCTCCGAGGAGATCCGCTTCTACCAGCTGGGCGAGGAGGCCATGGAGAAGTTCCGCGAGGACGAGGGCTTCATCAAGGAGGAAGAGCGGATTTTACCCAACAACGAGTTCCAGAAGCAGGTGTGGCTCCTGTTCGAGTACCCGGAGAGCTCGGGTCCCGCCCGGGGCATCGCCATCGTCTCGGTGCTCGTCATCCTCATCTCCATCGTCATCTTCTGCCTGGAGACGCTGCCCGAGTTCCGGGACGACAAGGAGGCCCGGGGGGTCCCGACCCTGGTCAACGGCACGGCGTCCGCCTCCGACGGCGGGCCCAGCCCCTTCACCGACCCCTTCTTCATCATCGAGACGCTGTGCATCATCTGGTTCTCCTTCGAGCTGCTGGTGCGGTTCTGCGCGTGCCCCAGCAAGACGGCGTTCTCCAAGAACCTGATGAACGTGATCGACATCGTGGCCATCATCCCGTACTTCATCACCCTGGGCACCGAGCTGGCCGAGACCAGCCAGAGCAGCGGCGGCCAGCAGGCCATGTCCCTGGCCATCCTCAGGGTCATCCGCCTGGTGCGGGTCTTCAGGATCTTCAAGCTGTCCCGCCACTCCAAGGGGCTCCAGATCCTGGGCCAGACCCTCAAGGCCAGCATGCGCGAGCTGGGCCTGCTCATCTTCTTCCTCTTCATCGGCGTCATCCTCTTCTCCAGCGCCGTGTACTTCGCCGAGGCGGACGACCCCTCCTCCAGCTTCACCAGCATCCCCGACGCCTTCTGGTGGGCGGTGGTCACCATGACGACGGTGGGCTACGGCGACATGCACCCGGTGACCATCGGCGGCAAGATCGTGGGCTCGCTGTGCGCCATCGCCGGCGTCCTCACCATCGCGCTGCCCGTGCCCGTCATCGTGTCCAACTTCAACTACTTCTACCACCGCGAGACGGACGGCGAGGAACACGCCCAGTACCTGCACGTCAGCAGCTGCGAGCACGTGGGGGCCGGGCCCCCGGACGCGCTGGACGCGCGGACGTGCAGCAGCCCGTCGTCGCTCAGCAAGTCGGAGTACGCGGTGATGGACGAGGCCTTCGGGCGGCCCGACTACGGCGACACCGAGAGCCACCAGAACTGCGTGAACATCAAGAAGATCTTCACTGACGTGTGAGGCAAGAGAGACCCTACGTGGGGGGGGGGGGGGGGGGGGGGGGGGGGGGAAGATATCAGACTACTACACTGATGGACCTTCACGGTGGGGGTGGTGGGAGATATCAGATCGCTGACCGGGACTTTGGAGAGTCCTTTGCTGTGTGTTGGGGGGGCGGGGGGCGGGATATTAGACTACTAAACTGGTCATTCATGAGGGAGCTGGAAAGACTTTCACGGTGGGGGGGGGGGGGGGGTGGCGGGAGATATCAGCCCGCTGCATGGGTCAAGCAATTTGGAGAGACCTTCGCTGGGGTGGTGGTCGGAGATATCAGACCACTGCATAGGGCCATGAGGGGCCTGGTTTGGAAATAAGCTATACGTTCTTGTCCATATCTGTCGATGGGATGTCGTGTCACGTGATGCCTATAGCGTGTGGTGATCGTGGTGGCGTGTTCGAGTCCCGCAGTGTTGATGTAGCCTACACGTATCGTCTCCTGTGCTCGTGGGTTCAGATGTCAGTATAATAACCATGTAATAACCATATGAAGGTTCAATATTTAATATCATTATCTGTTATGGTCTGTGGTGTGTCCGACTCTAAATGTCTATTTTGGATCTTTATTTGGGTGGTTGTCGTTGTGGATTTTTAATAACAAGTCAAGCAATTCCAGAGGTTGTTTTTTGTACCCTCAAATCGCCTATAGCCTCTACCAAATACACATCACTAGGATTCGGCCCATTGGTCCACAGCCAGGGACCAGGGAACTGGCAGAGGGGCATGAAGGCCATCCATTTATTTTTATAATACAAAACACATATATAATACATATATATATATCTTCTATACCGTTTCTATGTGCCGTGTTTCCAGTGTGTTTGCCTATAAACCTTTTAACAGTACTGTAATCTGTCTCTGTTCGGACCCTCTCTCCTCATTCCTCATCTCGTCTCCTCATTCCTCATCTCGTCTCCTCATCCTTCAAGAACTACAACATGGGCCTGAGAATGTAGAGCAACATCCGGATAAATACTGACTAGGTTTCTTTCTTTGTTTCTTTCTTTCTTTTCTAGTCTTTCTTTCTTTTCAAATCTTTCGAATCTTTCTTCGGAATTCATGCATTTCGAACACTTAAATGTTATGACACTTGCGGCTGTTTGCACCTCTAGAATACAAATAGTAATAATAATAACAATGATGGTGAGGATGATGATCACCATCATCATCATCCTCATCATCATCATCATCATCATCATCATCATCATCATCATCATCATCATCATCATCATCACCCTAATCTTCACAATGATAATATAATCGTGTTCCCTGATGTTGTGGTGGGTCACATGACGTCAGGTAATGGCTGCCTGTATGTTTTGTTATCGTGTTAAGGTAATGGCTTTAGAAAGTGGTTACTTGAAGAGAGGAAAAGTCTATCACTGCATAATAACCTAAAGCATCTACTGCTGTCATCACAGGCTATTTATAACCATTGGAATAACACATTTCTGAATATGAATAAGGAATAGCCATATTCTCTGGGCTGACAGTTGAGAATGAGGGCACGGTAAATTTGTCAATGGAAGCGCAAAGAAAGGAGCCCCGCCTTTTGATCCGGTATCCATGACAACGGCTGTTTCCCGGGAAACCCCTTTCTGATGTGGCAGCAGCAGCTTGGTTTGGCAGCATCTTAATCGGTGTTTACCGGGACTTTGGTCGCTTGGTTATGATGACATTACGAGAGCGCCGCGGCAGACACACACAACACACGGACGAGTTTGAAGTTTGTTTTTTAAGATGTTTTAGATGCAAATCACGCGTTACATCTGCCGTGTTGTTGGCATGCCAACTGTGGCTGACGTCAAACAGTCTTTTGACTGCAGTCACCCAAGGTTATAAAACCCTTCACCAAAGTAGAGGAAAGTAAAAATAAGACGCTTGCAAACATTTATATTAAAGAAGAAGAAGATGATTAAATAGTTGAAAAGTTTAAATAGTTGGCACAGTACAGATGACTCACACCAGTCATATCTGTATGTATCTTCTATTAATATTGTACAAACGATCTTATATGATTTATACAACACAAGGTGTTTGATTTGAGGTTGAGTTTGTGCATCTTGGTGGCTGTGGTGTTGGAGCGCAGCTCTCTGCTGCCACCAAATGGAGGTCTTTAGTCATTACAAGAGACTGCAGAACGAGTTGGCACATGCGTTGGGTCTTGTGACGCTCAATAACACGGCAAAAGCTGACTGAAAGGGGCAATATAGTTCCTATTTAACAAACGTTGAATCAACAAATGTTAAATAGGAAACTATTTAACAAATGTTAATTAGGAATATGAAAAAAATCTACAATCAACAAAATGTAAATTAATTTGTGTACAATTATGTAAAATTATAGCATACTCAATAATAATAATACTCTTTTTTTTTTCTCGTACTTAACTATTAGTGTAAGTTGTCTTGAAATGCAACAGTGTCAGTCCTAACGACTGGTATATGAGGTACTAGATATTTTCAGGCAATAACCCTTTTAATGGACGAAAAGATACCACTAACCTACCACTAGGACTGCTACTACTATTAATTATACTGATGACGACAATGATGACGATGATAATGAGGATGATGACGACGATAATGATGATTGAAGATGGAGATGATGATGATGGGGATGATGACGACGGGTGCGATGATAATGATGACGAGGAAGAATTCTAATTTCTCTCTTGCGCAATTATCAATAAATGATGACACCGCAATTATTTGGATAGGGCCCATTTCATACAATTAACAATAGAATAGCAGGAAATCACAAGAGGAATGTGATATACAAACGGTGTCAGTAGTGAACCCCATCAGGGACAGCAGGAGGCAGGAGGGTTAGTTGCCTGGGTTTAGAAATTAGCGAGGACCAGATTTCTTTCTATTAATGGATCTTATTTACTGCATTTCTGGACGAGCAAAGGTCATACCGAAATGACACCTACAACCACAAGCCAAGCTATACTACACGCAAACTCATTATCTATAATTAAAAAGATACAGAGGGACTGGTTGGCAAAAACACATTTGTTAATTAAATTCAATTCAATTTTATTTGTATAGCCCTTAATCACCAGTCTCAAAGGGCTTAACAGATCAAATATTTATGACACCCCCCTTTACCCAAGCCCCCGCAAGGGCAAGAAAAAACTCCCTTAAATCAGCAAGGAAGAAAACTTGAGAAGAAACGCACAGTAGGGGATCCCTTCTTCCAGGGATGGTCAGGAGTGCAATGGGTGCCATAATTGACATACAGGTAAACCCATGCAAAACATATTAAATTGATGATGGGGTGCTGGCCGGTTAACCATGAGGAGAGTCCAGACAGAATAGTGAACTAGAAGGGAAAAGTACATATTGGAAGTGTATACTGCTATTAATTTAGTAACTGCATTAACAAAAGCACAAACAAACAAGCAGTGGTCTTCACATCGCATCTTTATAGTTTTCACGCCCCTAAGTTTGAAACGCAAGACTGTAGAGGTGCGTTTTAAAGGTCCCATGACATGCCACCAGGTGTGACGTGATTAGCCGTTAAAAGCCGTTTTGGAAATCTGCCCCTCATGACATCACAGGTGGGCGTGTCCACCTAGATGTGTGCTGGATAGATCAGTCTACCAGCCTACCCAGTGGACTGTAGCAAACGTTGCTCATCTATCCGTCACACATCTAGGTGGACACGCCCACCTGTGATGTCATAAGGGGCAGATTTCCAAAACTGCTTGTAACGGCTAATCACACCACACCTGGTGGCATGTCATGGGACCATTAAGTTTTGCTTTGAATAGTTCCACAGAGTCAGCTTCTCTGGTCACCGGTGTCAGCCTATTCCATAGGAATGGGGGCTCGATAGGCAAGCGCTCTCTGTCCAGCCGATTTCATTTTAACCTTCGGTAGCGAAAGAAGGCCAGCTCCCGAAGACCGGAGGAACCGAGAAGGACAATAAGGAACGGTGAGGCCCTTCAGGTAGGATAATCCATGCAAGGCTTCATAGGTTAGCAGTAGCACCTTAAAATCCAATCTGGAAGTTATTGGTAGCCAGTGCAAAGAGGCGAGAATTGGAGTGATGCGATCAAACCTTCTCGTTCTAGGCAGTAGTCTAGCCTCAGCATTCTGTACAAGCTGTAGACTTCTCGTGGTAGACTTAGGTAGACCCGAGAACAATGCATTACAATAATCCAGTCTTGATGATATAAGTGCTTGAATCTGTGTCTCTGCATCTGCTGGCTATAACATTGGTCTGATTTTTGCAATGTTTCTCTGATGGAAAAATGCAATTCTAGTTATACTTCTAACATGTTAGAAGTATATCTAGAAGGTCAAAGCACAGCTGTTAAAATACTATATTATTTTGTGTGTGTGTGTGTGTGTGTGTGTGCGTGTGCGTGCACGTGTGTGTGTGTGTGCGTGCACGTGTGTGTGTGTGTGTATTGTTAATGTATTCAACTCATGATTATACAGATATATATTGCCGATTATAAATATTGTACAAATGATGATAAAACAATAATAATCATATATATAAAAAAAATATTAATTAGGAAATAATGACGAGGTCCGAACCTTGGTGACCTCATAGCTGGCTATGACCATGTGCACGTGGACCGCGGTCAATCTCCCCCCACCAGGTACGAGGAGCCCCTCCCCCCCACTCCTCCAGGTGCGCCTCCCTCAGACGGGAAGTGCTGAGTGCCAGCGTTTCCTCCCCGTTTGCGGCCGTAAATAGCACAGCCATGTTTATTTTTAACCTGCGGCGGGTGAAAGCGTGTCTCGGAGTGCGCTATGTGCCATCCATCACTCCCCCCCCCCCCCCCCCCCCCCCCCCGTTGGGGGGGGGGGTGAGCAACACACCTGTGCTCGACGACGTGGTCCGATGCTGCAAAACAAACCGCCGTTTCGACGTTGGTTCTTTCGTCTGGATTATGCAATTAGACGTTTTTTTTGCGTGCTCGGATTATATGGGACAAGGACAGTATGGATGACCTTTCTTCATCCCTTTGGGAAATGTGTGCGTCACATTGAAAGAGGATATCAGCATTAAAAAGAGATGACAACAAATGTTACATAGGTATATTAAAAACATCTACAATAAACAAAAATTACAAAAAAAGTATCACATACCCAATATTAATACTAACCATAATGTGTCTATGTATAAATATTTATTTTCTTTCTCACTCTTAAACTATTAGTGGCAGAATAGTCCGAGAATAAAAAAATAAATTGCATCTCTGATCTATATCGCATAACACGAAATTGAATGTCAGCACTTTGCCAGGACATTTACTGGGTGAATTTATCGAGGTAATGCACATCTTTCATTGACCTTCTTCATCTTAATAACGTCTTCATCCAACGGATTTACAGGTAAGTACGGCCGGCATGCAGTCATCATCGCATCAAGGTTACGTGCTGCCTGTGAAGGCAGCAGCTTTCTCCCTCCGAATCGATAAAAATAGAACATTACCAGACAACAAGGGGCGTAGCATCACTCAACACGGGGATGAGTGCTCTGAGACAAGGTGTTCCTAGAAGTGCCCGTAGTGGGGGTGGTAAGAGGAGTGGTGAGGGTGTGTGACCCCTGACTGAAAGGTTCAGGGTTCAAACCCCGGTATCTGCAGTTTTGCCTGGCTGTGGGTACCCCTTGGGCAGAACCTCTAACCTGCTGTACCTGTGTGTGTGCGTGTGTGTGTGTGTGTGTGTGTGTGTGTGTGTCAGTCACAGCTTTTTTATCTTTTATGACCTGTATCTGAACAACTGGAACAACCTGGAAGTGGCTTTGGATAAAAACATCTGTTTAGTGAAGGAATACTGGTTTGCTGGTTAAATGGTGAACAGACTGCATTTAAACAGCGCTTTTCTAACCAGTGGCCACCCAAAGCACTTTTCAATATTGCCTAACATGCACACACACTTTCACGACGGTTTCAGCAATGCAATGGGACAGCCAGCTCGTCAGGAGCAGTCATTGTTCGGGTGTCTTGCTCTGGGCAACCACTCAGCTGGGAGGAGCCAGAGATTAAACTAGCAACCATCCGGTTATACTAGCAAACCCACTCTACCTCCTGAGCCACATGCCGCCCCGGTTCAGTTCAATACCCCAGCTTTAGAGAGAGAGACCCCCATACCAGTGATGCTGATAATAATAATAATGCATGGTATTTGTATAGCGCTTTTCGGCCACAGACTTTAGCTCAGAGGAGTGGTACAGTCTGGAGGTTCAGCTTCAGAACCCATCTTCATGTCAGTGGGTTTTATGCATGACTGTATTGACAGAATGTGTGTGTGTCTCCAGCAGGCAGTGAACGGTAACTAGCACGTTGCTTTGGTTTAATTCAAGTGACTGTTCTTTATTCTCTCGACCACTCCCTACCTCTCTCTCTCTCTACCTCTCTCTCTCTCAGATGTTACATTATACATCCATCTATAGGTGATGGATGCTACCACACAGAGAGACTGGATGAGTACACAACCACATACACACACACACACACACACACACACACACACACACACACACACACACACACACACACACACACACACACTCTCTCTCTCTCTCTCTCCCTAGCTCTCTCTCTCACCCTTTGTATCTCTTTATCCATCTCTCACTCAGTCTTCAATCTTTCAAGCTGTCTCTCTTCTGTTAGTGAATGAAAAACATTCTTAACCTTTTCTGACCATTAAAACCCTTTACTAGGTCTGAGAGGATCACGACGCAGATACAAAATAAGGATACCATTAAAAAAATACAAACCAACCCTAACCTTAAAAGTAACCTGATCCTAAAACCAAACCCTAACCTGACCCTAAACCAAACCCTGACCTGACCCTAACCCAAACCCTGACCTGATCCTAACCCAAACCCTGACTTAATCCTAAACCAAAACCCTAACCTAACCCTTAAACCAAGCTATCTCTTTTTGTTAAACGTTTGAATGAAGGTTTACGAAAAAAATTGACCAAGTAACGAAGTCTGAAGTAGTTAAAGTGTCAGAGAATTGGCGGATGGCTCCGCCGTCCTCCCATTGACTTCTATTGTAAAAAATTAGTATTTTAAAAGTAGAATATCTTAAAAAAGAAGAAAATATTTTTAAATATAAAAAGAAGTGTGCGATTCCAAGCTAATCTGACAATTTTAAAATTGGAATGGAGTCTCTAGGTGAAAAATTGAGGAAGGAGATAGGTCCCAAAGTTTGTAGAAAATAATAAAGAAAGAAGAAAGAAAGAAAGAATGAAACTTAGGAAGAACAACAGGTGCGTGCGGCACGCAGCACTCACCTAATAAAAAATATAAGTCCATATTTATATTTCATGGCCGGTTACCCCCTATGGGGTCGGGACCCCTGCGCTGAGCATCCCCCAGATGGCAGATTTACAGCCTGATTGATATACACCCGTCTGGTTGACGATCGTAGGGAGAGACAGCAGCACACACACACACACACACGCACGCACACACGCATGCACCCACACACGCACGCACACAACCACCCACACAAACACACACACACACAGAAACACACACACACAAACAGGCACTAAGGCACTGTTCAGGTAAGGCTCTGGATCTCTCCTTGTTTCTTCCAGCCCTCAAGCTGCCAGGTCAGCTTGAGGGCTGGTATTGTGCCAACTACCCTTCTCTCGTCATGGCAACAACCCCCCACCAGGGGGGTTGTTGCCATGACGAGAGAAGGGTAGGGGGATGCCCCAGAGCAGCATGCTACCTTTAATTACCCCTCCCCCCCTGCCCCTCACCCACCTCCCTTTTCCATCTCCCCTGGGAGGAGTCCACCAGAAGACGCCAGGCTCCATAAAACCATGACCCAGAACCCCCCCCTACGAGGCCAATAACACTCAGCGGCACCATCAGTCTGAGGTGTAAACGCTGAGAGGAGAGAGTATACTGCAGAAGGGCAGGTGAAGGGCGAGCTAGCAGGTTGTCTTTATGGGCTGATATATCTTCCCCCCCCCCCCCCCCCCCGGGACCATCTCCTCTCTGATAGGACGGGACACGCAGGACAAAACTGCAGAAAGTGCCTTGTCACCAGGCCGCCACCTGTAATACCGGCGGTGCTCAACAGGGGCCCTTGGGGGACGGGGGGTGCAGGAGGGATGTCACCTCCGAGCCTCCGCCCGCCCACGCCCGCTCGCTCCACCCGTCTTCGGAGACGGTCGCCGTAGCAACGCATCGGAGGATGAGCGAAAAAGTCATTGAGGGTGGTGGAGTTTTTTTTTCTTTTTCTATTTATACATTGATACTGACATTCTGTCCCTCATCTGGTGGGAAAGATAAACCAAAAAATAGGAAGCAGTTCCCGCTCTCTTGAGGCACAGCTGCTCAGTGCGTTTCGCCGACTCATTTTTTGCAGCGGCTAATGTGAAAAGGTAAAAGCGAAACGTGATGTTAATGACATCGCGTCGGGCTGCTGAGTAAGGTATGGAATACGGTCCGTACAGCGAGCGATGCACATATAATGACCGTGGAGAGAGCGCAGGGTTGAAATGACTCATCGCTGCATTAGCAGCACAGAGGTCGGTTTACAGGGAGGAGGACGCAACCTCTGGCCCCTCGCCCAGACCTCCAGATGGCCAGTCAGGAACGCCAGACGGGCCCTTCATGGTGCTGGGGAAGGTGGTGGTGGTGAAGGTGTGGGGAAGATGTTTCGTGATAGATGGAAGAGCTGTCCAGCTAGGCTCTGATTGTAGTCTTTCTGTCCAGCTAGGCTCTGATTGTAGTCTTTCTGTCGATCTAGGCTCTGATTGTAGTCTTTAT